>NW_022589707.1:65629615-66229615 GCF_004348235.1 Phoca vitulina | reverse complement strand
CTCTTATTTGTTTTAGGTTCTATTTCATTTATTTCTACTGTAATCTTTACTATTTCCTTCCTTCTACTGGTTTTTGGTTTTGCTTGTTCTTCTTTTTCTAGATCCTTTAGGTGTAAGGTTAGGTTATTTGATTTTTTTGCTTCTTGAGTTAGTCCTATATTGCTATCAACTTCCTTCTTAGAATAGCTTTTGCTGCATCCCAAAGATTTTGGACTGTGGTGTTTTCATTTTAATTTGCCTCCATGTGTATTTTTCATTTCCTCTGATTTTTTCATTGACCCATTCATTGTTTAGTAACATGTTATTTAATGTATTTGTGGTCTTCCCAGATTTTTTCTTGTGATTGATTTCTAGTTTTATAGTGTTGTTGTCAGGAAAGATGCATGAAATGACTTCGATCTTGTTGAATTTGCTGGAATTTTCTTTGTGGCCTAATATGTGATGTATTCTGGAGAATGTTTTATGTACACTTGAAAGGAATATGTATTTGCTGTTTTAAGATGGAATGTTCTGAATATATCTGTTAAGTCCATCTGTTCCAGTGTGTCCTTCAAAGCCACCTTGTTGATTTGGTGTGTAGATGGTCTATGCTGTAAATGGAGTGTTACAGTTGCCTAGGACTATTGTATTACTCTTGAATATTTCCTTTATGTTTGTTTAACTGCTTTAAGTATTTGGGTGCTCCCATGTTGGGTGCATAAATATTTACAATTATTATATCTTTTTGTTGGATTGTGCCCTTACTGATTATATATACAGTTTGCTCAAAGTCTATTTTGGCCAATGTAAGTATTGCTACCCCAACGTTTTTTTCACGATTCTCCATCCCTTCATTTCTTTTAAGAATGTATTTATTTATTTGAGAGACAGAATGAAAGAGGGAGAGGGAACAAGTGGGGGAGGGGCAGAGGAAGAGGGAGAAGCAGACTCCCTGCTGAGCAGGGAGACTTATGTGGGGTTCGATCCCTGGACCCTGAGATCATGGCCTGAGTCAAAGGCAGATGCTTAACAGACTGAGCCACCCAGGCACCCCCTCCCCTCACTGTCAATCTGCATGTATCTTTAGCTCTGAAATGAATCTCTTGTAGGTGGGATATAAATGGGTCTTTTTTTTTTTTTATCCATTCCATCACCCTATGTCTTTTTATTGGAGTTTTTAGTCCATTTACATTCAAAGTAACTATTGATGGGTATGTGTTTATTGCCATTTTGTTACTTGTTTTATCGATGTTTTTGTAGTCTTTCTTCATTGCTTTCTTCAATTCTCTTCTCTTGGTTTGCTAGCTTTCCTTAATGATACAGTTGGATCCCTTTCTCTTTATTTTTTGCATATCTATTACTGGTTTTTGATTGCTGGTTACCAGTTTGTATATACCATTCAGTTTATATAACAGTCAATATTAAGTTGATGGTCACTGAAGTTTGAACCCATTCTTTTCTCCTCCCCACATTTTGGGTATATGGTGTCCTACCTTACATGCTTTTATTTTGTGAATCCCTTGACTGATTTTTCTAGGTATATTTATTTTCACTTCTTTTGTGCTTCCTACTTTTCTTACTCTTCCTTATGGTCTTTCCTTTCTACTGTAATAGTCCCATTTCACATTTCTTGTAGAATTTGTTTAGTGGTCATGATTTCCTATAACTCTTGTATGTCTGGGAAACTCTATATCCCTCCTTCTATTTTGAATGATAGCCTTGATGGATAGAATATTCTTGGCTGCACATTTTCACCTTTGAGCACTTTGAATCTTTCAATATATCAGGCCACTCCCTTCTGGCCTGCAAAGTTTTCACTAAAAAATCTGCTGACAGCCTTATGGGTTTTCTCCTGTATGGAACTGCCTTCTTTTTCTCTTGTCTCTCTCTCTCACTCTGAGAGCATGAGCTGGAAGTGGGAGGAGCACAGTGAGAGGGGGAGAGAATCTTAGGTAGGTTCCACACAGCACACACAGAGTCTGACCCAGGGTTCGATGCCATGACCCTGAGATCATGAGCCAAAATCAAGAGTCGGACGCCTAACCGACTGAGCCACCCAAGCACCCATACTTTTTGCCATCTTAATTATCATGTTTCTCAGTGTGACCCTCCTTGAGTTGATCTTGTTGGGGGATCTCTGTGCTTCCTGGATCTGTATTTCTGTTCCCTCCTTCAGGTTAGGGAAATTTCCAGCTTTTATTTCTTCAAGTAAATTTTCTATCCCCTTTTCTTTCTCTTCTGGGATCCCTATAATGTGAATGTTATTACACTGAGTGGTAACACTGAGTTCTCCTGGTCTCTTCTCATTTTGCATATTTTTTTCTCTCACCTGCTCAGCTTCATTACTTTCCATTACTCTGTCCTCCAAGTCACGGATCCATTTTTCTGTTTCATGTAGTCTACTACTTATACCATCTAGTGTATTTTTTGTGTTCTTCTCTTTTTAAATTCATTGTTATGGATCTCACTGATGTCTTCACTCTTTTCTCAAGTCCAATGAGTATCTTTATGATCATTACTTTAAATTCTCTATCAGGCATATTACTTACATCCATTTGGCTTAGGTCTCTTGCTGTGATTTTCTCCAGTTCTTTCATTTGGAACATATTCCTCTGTCTCCTTATTTTGTCTAAATCTTTGTGTGTGCTTCTGTGTGTGAGGAAAGATAGCAATGTTTCCTACACTGGAAAATAATGGCCTTATGAGGAAGAGGTCCTGTCATGCCCTGCTGTGTAATGTCCCCTGTTCACCAGAACCTGGCACTTCTGGGGTATTTCTTACGTGTGTTGTATGTGCCCTGCTATTGTGCGGAGTTATTTTTTCCTTCAGTCCAGTTGTCTGCAATTGCTCTCTTGCCTTTATGGGCACTGCTTGATCCCTATGGTGTTAGCGGGCCAGTCTGAGGCTTCCTTGAGCTTGAGTTGAGTCAGACCAGGTGTTTGCCAGAGAGGCAGTAGCATCAAACTGCTTTCTCTGTGTTGCCCCCTGATAAGCTTTCATTGGTAGGCATGGTCTGCGGTGAGACCAGTTATCTGCCTCCAGCCTACTGCTGGGGCCACAGGCAGACTGGTGTTAAGTGATTATCTTTCCCTCTCCCTAGGGCAAAGGTCACTTGGGAGTGGTGCTGGCCATTGTAGGGGCTGCTTGTATGCTGCAAGGCCTGTGGCACCACCCTTGAGGTCTGCCAAGAAGGTATCAGAGAGGGTGGATTCAGGGAAGCACAATGTGGGGCAAGGGTGGCAGGGTGACAGTGCTACCAAGTAAGGTAAAGAGTCCCTCAGGTGGTTGTGTGTTTACTCTGGGGAGTGCGGATGGGAAATGGCACCTGCCATTGCCTTTGTTCCTGGAGGAGTTCCCCAGACATTTCTGTCCTGGGACAGCCTCTGAGAACAGTAAATAACTCCCTCCCATTTGCTACAGGCACGTTTCAAACTGCTGCTCCTATTCTGTATCTCCACAGGCTGTTTGTTGTGGTCTCTCTTTAAAGGCAGAGCCTCACTTTCCTGTCACCTTCCTGGCTCTCCTAGGAATCCTAGTCTACTGATTTTTTAAGAAATTCCTGGTTTGAGGTCCTGCTGGTTGTAAAAACTCAGGAAGTTCAACCCTTCTAAGGGGTTTTCACAGCCAAATGTTATGGAGATCATGTTCCCTTTCCAAGTGCCCTAGTGTGGAAGTCCATTTCTCTCCCCTTTCTGCCTCAGTGGCATCCCACCCCCTCCATGGACAGTCCTAGGAGTCCATTTAGCTACTGACCATGTCTCTGCCCTTTCTACCCTCTTCAATGTGGCCTCCTCTACATTTAGTTGTGGAGTATATTCTGCCAGTCATTGGGTCATTTTATAGGTTATTTACACTGATGTGAGTGTTCTCTTGTATCCATGGGAGGGGGTGAGCCTAGGGTTCTCCTACTCTGCCATATTCCCCAAAAGGCCTAACCAGCCTTCTTGAATGTGTATCACTTTTGCACCATTGTAAAGTCAAAAAATTGTAACTTGGAGCATCATAAGTTGACCATCTATATTGAATGCCTATAATATGCAGCTCATTAGAAATAAACTTTATTGAAATAGCAACTTGCCACCTTTTTTTTTTTTCACCTTTTCTGAGCCCCCAAATCTTTCCCATAGTAATAAGGAAGTATTCTCTCTATACAGGAAACAATTTATGACAATAGAATAAGCAATCTTTAATGTGAGATTTAGTAAAAATGGAAAAATTATATACATTGACAATCACATAGAAAAGAAAGGACGTCATATTTGAAAATGAATTTGAATAAAAGAATTCTAGTGCTAATTACAAAGTGTTCTGTCAAAAGCAATGGGGAAAATTTTTAGCCTGTGGAACAAAGGAACTAATCGCATTTTGTTCTGGATTTTGAGGCTTTGGGGTTGTGCTGGGGCAAGAAGAGTAGTAACTGCCACATTGCACAACTCCAGAATGCCCCATTCACAGAGTGTTGTGCATTTAACATCGCCCCCCATTATTGTGCAGTGAATGAAGCCTGCATAGGAAAAACTGGCAATCTTGCTGCTGGTCTTTTTCTTTAAAGCTTGTTCTACAGTCCTCTGCACTGGATTTGACTCTTTCTGTTTGTATTCTTGGTCTACACTTTTGCAGTTGTTCAAAGGTGACTTTAAGAACAGACTTTTTCAACTGATTTCCATAGCAGCTTTGATCCCTTCAATATTCTCTTCAAAATGCTTCCTACGTGCTAAGCCTTATGTCTTTTATATAGAATCTCAGCTGTACCAGCATTAAATTTCCTCTATGTAGTTTATCTTCTTCACTATAAAGGAGATTATTTTATTTTATTTCTGTAAGCAGAAAGAACCACTTTCCAATTAGAGCAATAGCTAAAACTATATCCTGACATGCAACTTCTTTTTTTTTTTTTAAGAGAGCATGCACATGAGTGGGACTGGAGGGAGGGGAGCAGAGGGAGAGGGAAAGACAAAATCTTAAGTAGGCTCCACACCCAGCATGGGCTGAGCTGAAATCAAGAGGCAGATGCTTAACCAATTGAGACCAGCCCACCCCCCACCCCGACAGCAACTTCTTGACACTACTAGATGAATATTCGTGTTATTCTCTATTGATATCAGTCAGTATTTTTAGACTACACACTATTTTGCAACACATGGCAAGCTACAATTATATGGCAATACTAACATGAATTAGATCTAGTCTCTCTCCTCGGGTTGCTTACAGTCTCATAAAAGAGGAGGACAGGATCATAGAAAATTAAAATTCAGCTTAAGTTCATTGAGGGGAGTGTGATTTCACTGGCTTTGGGAGGTCAAGAACTCCTATTCTTCACACTCCCAGTCTCTAGCACACACTTTATGATTTGGTGGTTAAACAAATGTTATTCTAGCATATGAATAAAAGGCTGTATTAGCCTGGCAAGTGACAAATATTATCAATTGGTTGAAATTACAAAAAATTCCAAAGAAGAAATAATATTCAATTTCAGCTTTAAAAGATATGATACTGGTAAGCAGAGAAGATACAGGAACATTCCTGGCATAGATAATAGAATAACAGTATAAACAAAGTTATATACACAAGTTCTGTCTGTCTCATGCTTTCTTCCCCCAGATATGGTGTCTTGCTCCCCACTTCATTCAGGTGTCAGATGTCCCCCTATTAGACAGGGACTCCTTCCTTGATGACTGTTTTAGGAGTAGCTCTCTACCATGCTTTTTCTTGCCTCTTTTAAAATTTTACTTATTCCTAACTTAAATATGTATACATTTTATCATTTTAAGTGTAATGTCTGCCCTGATTCAAATATAAGCTCTATAAGATAGAGAAAATACTATCTAGTTTGCCCACTGTTGTCTAAGAACAATGACTAATACAGAAGAGATGTTTTGTTTTTTTGTGTGTTTTGGGTTTTTTTTTGGGGGGGTGGGGGTTTTTGTTTTTTTTGAGGCAGTGAGGCAGGTAGGAAGGAAGGAATAATGGATTGGGAGTCATGACTATAAAGGACAGCTTTAATTAAGCAGCTTTCAGCTTTTCCCTGATCCATCTCAATGGCAAATAAATTCAGTACTTGGTCACCATATCCTCTACCCATGAGATTCCCATGGTTACCACCATCACCCCTCCACAGAAATTCCCAACCTCTCCCAAAAGACCAGGTGCTTCACTTGTGAAGGGATTGGCAACTTATCAAATTAGCAAATTCAGTCATTTCTAAGCATACTTTTGTACTAGCAGAGGGATGATCTTTGCAATAGAAATAAAAGCTTGCTTGATTCTGGTTATACCTGAATGAGTACTGCCATGTGAAATTGCCTTTGGCGCTACCTGTAAAAGCTATTTTGCAGTTTCATGACCTGTATCTATAATCAGCAGCTCTGATAAGATTTGCCTTTCTTATTCGTCTCCATTTCAATGTTCACATCTTTATTATTCTTCTTAGGTATGACTTCTTGCAAAGCCATCCTACATGTCATTTCACCTACATTTGCCCAAGCACAGGTAACTATTTCATTGCCTCAAACAACTCTGAACCCAGTCATGTACTGCTTTGTTTAATACTTGTAAAATCATGCCTGTTTTCTGCATGGATTATCTATCAGTATTTTTCTTAAGACTCCATTTTCAACATGTCTGCTTTATCTTGAACCAGTTTTTGATGAAGGATTTTATATGCTGAAGTTCATTCTTAAAGTTTAGCAAAGTTCTTTAGTTCTCAAAATGAGCTATCAATGACTAGTCCTTAAACCTACCCTCTCAAACACACAACATGGTTTTCTTAGCAAATTTAAACTGGCTTAGAAACAGCATAGCAGAAGTGAGTTAAACTAACTGTAATATATCAATTGATGTTCCTAGTTACTGCCTTACCTAGTTTTTCAGGAAGCAGGGCTAGTGGACACCTTTCATACAGCATTTTTCCTCCAAAATTCTTATTCCGACCTGGAGGTAAAATCTAGCGGTCAACTCTCACAACATTGGCCAGTTCAAAACAAATTTATTATATGAGCAGAATTCTTAGAACAAAATGTTTTATGAAAAATTTATATTATAAAAAAATAAAGGCAGCAAAAAAATTTTCAGAAATTTTAATTGGAATTTCACTCAAACTACAGGTCAATGAAATTAACATTTATATATATAACATTAATATAAATTAACATATATATGTGTGTACATATATATACATACACATATATATACTACATAAATCTAAATATATAAAACTATATACACATATATATAAACTGTATTGAATCTTTCCTACCAAAAATATGGCTTTTCAGTCCATTTATTTAGCTGTTTTAAAATATTTTTCAATAAAATTTTTAAAAAGTGCCAAAATCACATAGTTTAGGAGTATGGCAAGATCTGAGGGCTAGTAAACAGAAATCTCAGAAACAAACCCCTCATGGGAGTTTTTTTGAGGAATCAATTATTTGTGCCTATACATCTGATTAGACTACAGTGGAAACATATTTTTGTCTGTTCCTCAAGTGTTCAATGGAATATGAGCCATAGGCTCATAGCTTTCAGGTTGTAGTAACTGAAGACAGCCCTGAGAAGATAAGAGATTTATCAAAATCAGACATTTAGCCAGAGGCAGTGTTAGAAATCAGAACTCTTTTGATTTCACTAAGCAATTCCAGCACCCACGTCAGTCATGCTTCATAAATATGTATACACTTAACACCTGAACAATGATGGGGGTTAGGGGCATTGACCCCCCCTCCTCATTTGCATATAATTTTTGAGTCCTGAAAAACTTATCTACTAATAGCCTACTGTTGATTAAGTAGCCTTACCAATAACATAAACAACTGATTAACACATATTTTGTATATGTTTTATATACTATATTCTTAAAATAAGCTAGAGAAAATAAAATGTTAGGAAAATTATAAGGAAGAGAAAATATATTTCATACTACTGTACTGCATTTATTGAAAAAAATGCATACACGGATCTGCATGGTTCCAACCATGTTCTTCAAGAGTCAACTGTATGTGTATCAATGGCTGGATTAATGAGTCTAAATTTATTCTGCAAGTCAGTTTATTTTTAGCATGGGATTTTGCAGATGTGACATCCGTAATATGTAAAAACTTCTTTCTTGGGCCATAAAGTTTATCCCAAAAATATGACATAGATCTAGTGGCTTAAAAATAAGTCTAGACCATACTAGTGACATCTTGAGATCTAAGGTTCTTAAATCTGTTCTGAGTTTCTTGGCTTATAAGAAAACTTTTTATCCAGTTGTGTATAGGCAAGCCCATCTTAATGATTTTAACCAAGTACAATCCAGTTTATTATCCTACTTGTCCAAACAGAATTTTCCCAATTATTCTTTAAAATCCTGTGCAGTAAAACAGATTGAGCATTAGGACAGCTAGAAAACACTATTATACCTTTGCAATATACTTTTATACTTCTTTAAGATATGAAGAAAATATAAACAATAAGGACTTGATTCCCTAGCCATGTCAAGAGAGGCATCATTACTTTCCTGTCCTTACCCTGTATTCACATCAATGAGATGAGCTCTTTGCTGCAACCTTCTGCCCACTAGTTCTAAGGCACAACAAGTTTGATTACATGATGTCAAATATTGGTTTAAAAAAGTGAGTTTGTAGGAGGCAAGGAAACCAGAAACTGCAGATGTATCAAGATTATAAAAATAACACAAAATGTAGAGTTAAAAGTTTTTGGTTCAAATCACATCTCTTATTTGCTGAAGAATCATGGACCAGTTACTTAATTTCTTTGACATGGAATTTGTCCAATGGCAATATATTCCTGTAAAAACTAAATTAGCACTTTTGGTGTATTTCAAGCATACTGAGGTTCAGTACAGTAGCTACCAGCCATTTGTGGCTATTGAGCACTTGAAGTGTGACTAGTCTGAATTATTATATGCTGGAAATGTCAAATACTTCTCAACTATTTGAAGACTTAATGACAAAAAAAAATAAAACATCTCCTTAATTTTATATTAATTGCATGTTGAAATGATATTTAGATATATAGGGCAAAATAAGATGTATTATTATAAACTTTTATTAATATCATTACTAGAAAGTTAAAAATTAAAGCTATTTCTGTTGTATAGCAACTGCCCCATATGTTTGCCATTTTTACCCTACTAAAGTTACTTTGAGAAGAGGGATTCTGTTTTACTTACCTTACTATACTAGTACCTAGTGAAAATTCTGACACAAACATGAGTAAAATTAGAACTTTAATCAGGAGTTTTTAATGCAGTTTCCTAAAGAAGTAGCATTGCTGCTATAAGTAGGTTAATTCAAGCCAAACTTCCTTTATTTTCTATCCCATTTGTTACTCAGAGTTCCAAACAACATTTGTTTTGCTCTCACTGTTTTACAAAGCCCATGGGTCAAAGGAGAAATTACAAACAAAATGAGAAAAAATATTGAACTAAATGCCAGTTAAAACATAACCTATTCTGCTTTGAAGAATGCATTTTAATTAATGCCTAGAAGAACACTTATAGCATTACATGGAAAACAAACTCTAAAATAATAATCTAAGTCTCCACCTTAAAAATGATTGAAAAATCAAACTCTAAGTTAGTAGAAGGAAGGGGTTAATAATTTTAAAATGAACAGATACTAGTAAAATAAAAAAAAAGGAAAAGGAGTCTTCAAAATATTATTTTTTTAAAATATCAGGAAAATTGATAAACTCCCAGAGTTCAGAAAAAGAGAGCCTATAAGCCCTAGTATGTTAAAGGCATAACAAGAGATCATTAGGAACAAATTACTACGAATAAATTCAATAGCATAAGTAAAATGGAAAAGTTCCAAACTGTCAACACTTAGAAATTATTCAGTGTTTTTATCTATTAAGTTAATTAAATTTGTAGTTTAACACCTTGAACAAAGAAAAGTCCAGACCTATATGGAACCAATGTTTAATGCTATAAAATAAAAAAGAAATATCTATTCTATGTATGGTCACCAAAAAATAGGAGAGGAGGAACTGTTTCCCAACTAATTTTATGAAGCTAATGTTACCATATAACAAAATCCAACAAACATGATTTAAAAAAATATGTATGTGAAGTGATAGATGTGTTAATTTGATGGGGAGATTCTCTCACCACATACATCAATTAATCATGTGTATATTCTAAATATCTTACAACATTATAGCAATTATGCTTTAGTAAAGCTGGAAAAATAAATTTTAAAACACAGTTCAATATCCTTTATGAACATAAAAACAAAATTCTTAGCAAAATTTTTGCAAATTGAATCCAGCAATATATGAAAAAAAATCCCATGACCAAGTGTACAGCTCAAAGATTTTTAACAAATGTTCAATTCCAGAAATTCAAGGTTAGTTTAACAGTACAATTAGTGTAATTCAAAGTATCAACACACTTTTAAAAACCTTAAAATTATTTCAACATGTGCAGAAAATGTTTGACCAAAATAAAACAGCTTGGTGATGATAAACATCAAACACAAAACAATAATTTGTGGCAAACTAGCTACTATTATGCTTAATGTTGAAACACCAAATGTTTTCACCCAAGATCAAGGGAAAGCCAAGTCTATCTACTCTCAATACTTCTACTCGATATTGTCTTGGAGGTCCTAACCAGTGAAATAATACAAGAGAAAACACACATGGCTTGTAGGTAGAAAGAAGCTGAAAAACTGTCTTTATTCCTAGATGACCCGATTCCAAGGAATGCATAAGAAGAAACAAAGTCAAAATAAAAGCAATTCAGGAAAAATTTATAAATGATTTGAACAGAAACTCTACTAAAGATAACGATAAATTGCTTTTAAAAACACATGAAAAAATGCTTGGCATTATTAATCATCAGGAAGATGCACATTGAAAGCCACAATGTTGTACTACTAGGCATCCATTAGCATGGTTAAAATAAGAAAGACTGATTATATCAAGAGTTGAATATGCACAGTAACTGAAAATCTTAAACATTTCCAGTAGGAGTTTAAGTGGTACAACCACTTGGGTACACAATTTTTGTAATTTCTCAAAAGCTTAACGATACACTTACCATATGACTCATCAATCCTACTCCCAGGCATTTACTAAAGAGAAATAAAAGGCATATATGCACATAAGAACTTGTACCTGATACTCATAAAATTCTAATTCAGAATATTCAAAAAGTGGAAACAACCAAATGTCCACTAATACATGGAAAAATAAATTTTGGTGATATTTATACAATGGGATAAATAATAGAAATGGAGTAGTAGGAATAAATAGGAATGCAAACCTAATACATGTAGCCACAAGGATCAATCTCAAAAAACACATGATGCTAAATACTATACACCAGATACAATAGAGTATATACCAAAAAAATTCATTTATGAGGAATTCCAGAAAAGGTAAAACTTAATTCATGATGTCAGAAAGCAGATTAGTTTTTTGCCCTGGGTTCAGGGTGTGTGTGAAGAGGTGTGGGGTTACAGCAGATTTGATAGTAAGAATTCTGTGTAAAATTTAGTGAATACGTTCTATATTTTGTATATAGGGATAATTTGCCAAAACTTATTGAACTATATACTTTAAATGAGTATATTTTCTTATTTGTAAATCGTACTTCAATAAATTTTAAATTTATTTATTTTAAGATTTTGGTTTTTTTGCCAGAGAGAGAGAGAAAGCACAAGCAGGGGTAGGGGCAGGCAAAGGGAGAAGCAGGCTCCCGGCTGAGCAAGGAGTCTGATGCCATAATCCCAGGACCATGGGATCATGACCTGAGCTGAAGGCAGATACTTAACTGACTGAGCCATCCAGGCGTCCCATTAAATTTAAATATAGAATGAAATCTCACCACATGCAATGATGTGGATGGAGCTGGAGTTTATTATGCTAAGTGAAATAAATCAGAGAAAGACAAATGCTATATGATTTCACTCATATGTGGAATTTAAAAAACAAAACAGGTGATCATAGAAGGGGAAAAAAAAAAGGAAGCAAACCGTAAGAGACCCAACTATAGAGAACAAACTGAGGGTTGCTGGAGAGGAGTTGGGTGGGGGATGGACTAAATGGATGATGGGTATTAAGGAGGGCACTTGTGATGAGCACTGGGTGTTATATGTAAGTGATGAATCACTAAATTGTATTCCTGAAACCAATATTACACTATATGTTAACTAGACTTTAAATAAAAATTTGGAGCTAACTAAATAAATACTGAATATAGACTGGTTGCTGGCCAGAGGAGATAGATAGGAAAAAGGTAAACCTGTGAGCAGAGGCACTTAGGGAGGAAAGCATATGGTATGGTATGGAGCAGTGCTGAGTGTGAGGACTAGAATAAAAGATAAATGAACAGGCATTGTTGTACAAATTGGAATGTTAAATAGAGTTAGAACATGTAAGGTCATGAATATCAGAATAAACATCTCAGATATTTGTGAACAAATGATGGGATATCAATTTATTCCCTTTGCCCTTCCCCTCCCTTTTTAGCCTTTGGAGTAACATTTTCAAACAAGCACACAGATAGGTCTCCAACAGACCAAGAGAGGAAGAATGCCATGATTCCTCCTAAAATGGTAGGATCTCTTTGTCCTCTTGGTATGCATGAGCTTCCTTCCCATCAAGTCACAATACTCATTTGTTTATATCATGTCCAAGTTCCTCACAATTACTATCAGCAGAGCTCTTAAATATGTCTGTTCACACAACCAAATGGAAGCATGATGGTAGGTTTTAGGCATTTCTTGAAAAAAATACATTAAGTATAAATAAAATATTTTTCTCCAATATATTTTTAGGCATTGCCTATTATTTTGTCATGATTTCCAAAATAACTGTCTTGATACTTAGATGGAAACATGAAGCCTTTGTCAACTATTTTTCACATCTCTCAAGGTTAATTTATATTTGATGAATCATAACGATTGGTCATATATCCCAAAATATTGCAAAGGCTAAAAGATGAAGATATTTTATAAGCCTATAAATCTGTTGAGCTCAGTATTAGGCAAGACAAGGTTGTTCTCTCCAGATGGTTAATTTGCATGGCTTCCTTAACACTTGACTTTTCCACAAGCATTTGTTTATTGTAAAGACTGTTATAAAAAATATGTTACTCAAATTGTGAGAGAAAAAAATACCCAGCAAAAATCTGGCTGCAAGATTGGTGTCTTGCTAGTCATGTTTCTAATATGAAGGAGAAAAGAGGTTTAAAGGATTTGGAGCTTTGAAAAGGCCATAGCAGCTTCTGCAGCCCCCAGTGAGTTAGTTTTCTCCTGGATTAACAAACTGTTAAAGTTTCAGAGAGGGATGTTTTAGTATAAAGACTTAATAGAAAGGTAAAAATTCAGGTAGAGTTCTCAATACTACTATTATTTCATAGTTATGGTTTATCATAAAACACTTTTCAAAGATTTTATAAGAAAACATTAAAGTGACATGAAATCATAGCAATATGTTAACATATTGATATGATACAGAAATATTTACTGTATCTAATATTTAATTATTGTATCTTTTAATTTCCCATCAAGCAGAGATTCTTAATCCTTGCTTTCAGTCTAAAAACTGCTGATGTTTTCTATTTGTGTTTGGCATTCCTGACAGTTATTTTAGTGCATTCTCATAATCTCATATGCCCTTATAAGTGTAGAATTGGACTTTATAAAATAGCACAGAAGCATTGTCTGGGGCAGAGATGAAGAGCTGTTCATTTCCATTCCCTCACTCTGAAGTCTTGCTTCTACATTGCACTGAATTTGCCCTATCGTTCCAGAGCTATCACCTAGGCAACTAAAGGGGAAAAAAAAAATCCAAGAAGGAACAGAATAAAAGACCAGACATTAGGAAATTACAGAGATTCAAAAATAAAAGGCATTTGGGAAGGGGGAGATTCTCAACTGAAATTCTGTAATTATTCAGACTGAAGTCAGGTAGAAACTGAGTTTGAATTCTACTCAGTGTTACTTAGAAGAGTCTCAATCTGTCTTGCTCTCTTTTTTTTTTTTTTAGTTTTAATTCCAGTGTAGTTAACATACGGTATTATATTAGTTCCAGGTGTAGAATATAGTGATTCAACAGTTCCATATATTAGTGCTCATAAAGGTAAGTGTACTCTTAATACCCTTCACCTATTTCACCCATCCCCACGACCCACCTACCCTCCAGTAGCCATCTGTTTGTTCTCTATAGTTACAAGTCTGTTTTTTTTTTAACTGGTTTGATCATTTGTTTCTAAAATTACACATACAAGTGAAATCATATGGCATTTGTCTTTCCCTGGCTTGTTTTGCTTAGCATTATGCTGTCTAGATCCATCCATGTTGTTGCAAATAGCAAGATTCTATTCTTTTTATGGCTGAATAATATTCCATTGGGTGTGTATATAGAAGGATAGAGAGGGAGATACACACACACACACATCTTCTTTATCCATTCATCTACAATAGATACTTGAGCTACTTCCATAATTTGGCTATTGTAAATGATACTGCAATAAACAGGGGTGCATGTATCCCTTTGAAATACTGTTTTCATATTCTTTCGGTAAATACCCACTTGTGCAATTACTGGATCATAGGGTAGTTTTATTTTTAATTTTTTAAAAAGATTTTATTTATTCGTCAGAGAAAGAGAGAGTGCGCACAGGCAACGGGGAGCGGCAGGCAGAGCAGGCAGAGGGTGAAGCAGGCTCCCCGCCAAGCAAGGAGCCCGATATGGGACTTGATCCCAGGACCCTGGGATCATGACCTGAACTGAAGGCAGATACTCCAACCAACTGAACAACCCAGGCATCCCATAGTTTTATTTTTAACTTTTTGAGGAAACTCTATTCTGTCTTCCACAGTAGCTGCACCAGATTGCATTCCAATCAACAGTGCACAAAGGTTCCTCTTCTCCATATCTTTACCAACACTTGTTGTTTTCTGAGTTTCTGATTTTAGCCCATCTGACAGGGGTGAGGTGATATCTCCTTGTAGTTTTGATTTGCATTTCCCTGATGATGAATGATGTTGAGCATCTTTTTATGTGTCTTTGGGCAATCTGTATATCTTCTTTGGAGAAATGTCTGTTCATGTCTTCTGCCCATTTTTAAACTGGATTATTTGTTTTTTGACTATTTGGGTGTTTTTATAAGTTCTTAATATATTTTGGATACTAACTCCTTACCAGATATATCATTTGAAAATATATTCTTTCCCACTCAATAGGTTATCTCTTAGAGTTGCTTACTGTTTCCTTTAATGTACAGAATCTTTTTACTTTGATATAGTCCAAATAGTTTATTTTTGCTTTCATTTCCCTTGCCTCAGGAGACATACCTAGAAAAATGTTGCTATGGCCGATATCAGAGAAATTACTGCCTGTGCTCTTTTCTAGGATTTTTATGGTTTCAGGTTTCACATTTAGGTGCTTAATCCATTTAGAAATTATTTTTGTGTATGGTGTGAGAAAGTGGTCCAGTTTCATACTTTTGCATGTAGCTGTCCAGTTTTCCCAACTCCATTTGTTGAAGGGATTGTCTTTTCCCCACTACTTAAGCTTGCCTCTTTGTGGAAGATTAATTGACCATATAATTTTGGGTTTATTTCTGGGCTTTATCTTCTCTTTTATTGATCTCTGTGTCTATTTTTATGCCAGTAACATACTGTTTTGATTATATGTTTCTATGAATTTACTGATTTCTTCTAGGTTGTCCAATTTGTTGGCATATAATTTTTCATAATAATCTCTTACATTCCTTTGTATTTCTGTGGTGCTTGTTGTTACTTTTCCTCTTTCATTTCTGATTATGTTTGAGTCCTCTCTGTCTCTCTCTCTCTGTCTCTCTCTCTCTTTCTTTATATCTTGGAGTCTGGTTAGAGGTTATCTATTTTATCTTTTCAAAGAACCATCTCATGGTTTCATTGATTTATTATATTGAGTTTTTTTAGTTTCTATATTATTTATTTCTGCTATAATCTTTATTATTTCCTTCCTTCTGGTTGGGGTTTGGTTTGTTCATCTTCTTCTAGATCCTTTAGTCATAAGGTTAGGTTATTTGATATTATTCTTCTTGAGATAGGCCTATATTGCTATAAACTTGCCTGTTAAAACAGCTTTTGTTGCATCACAAAGATTTGGACCATGGCATTTTCATTTTCATTTGTCTTCTTTGATTTCTTGGTTGACCATTCATTGTTTAGTAGTATATTATTTAACTTCCACATATTTGTGCTCTTTCCATATTTTTTCTTGTGCTTGATTTCTCCTTGCATAGCATCCTGGTTAGAAAAGATGCATGATAAGCAAAAACTCAAAATGGATGAAAGACCTAAATGTGAGACAGGAATCCATCAAAATCCTGCCAAGGAGAACACAGGCAGCAACCTCTTTGACCTCAGCCACAGCAAATTCTTGCCAGACACATCTCTGGAATCAAGGGAAACAAAAAAGCAAAAGTGAACTATTGGGACTTCATCAGGATAAAAAGCTTTTGCACAGCAAAGGAAACAGTCATCAAAACTAAAAGGCAACCTACAGAATGGGAGAAGATATTTGCAAATGACATATCAGATAGGGACTAGTATCCAAAATCTATAAGGAACTTATCAAACTCAACACCCAAAAAAACAAAAAAATCCAGTCAAGAAGTGGGCAGAAGACATGAACAGACATTTCTCCAAAGAAGACATATAAATGTCCAACAAACACGTGAAAAATGCTCCACATCACTTGGCATCAGGGAAATACAAATCAAAACACAATGATATACTACCTCACACCTGTCAGAATGGTTAAAATTAACAACTCAGGAAACAACAGATGTTGGTGAGGATGTGGAGAAATGGGAACCTTCTTATACTATTGGTGGGAATGCAAATTGGTGCAGCCACTCTGGAAAACAGTACGAAGGCCCCTCAAAAAGTTAAAAATAGAATTATCCTATGACCCATCAATTGCACTAATAGATATTTATTTATCCAAAGGATACAAACATAGTGATTCAAAGGGGCACATGCTCCCCAATGTTTATAGCAGCAATGTCCACAATAACCAAAATATGGAATGAGCCCAGAGGTCCATGGACAGATGACTGGATAAAGATGTGGTATATATATACAATGAAATATTACTCAGCCATCCAAAAGAATGCAATCTTGCCATTTGCAAAGACATGGATGGAACTAGAGGGTATTATGCTAAAGAAAATAAGTCAGAGAAAGACAAATACCATATGATTTCACTTATATGTGGAATTTAAGAAACAAAACAAATGAACATAGGGGAAGGGAAGGAAAAATAACATAAAAACAGAGAGGGAGGCAAAGCATAAGAGACTCTTAACTACAGGAAACAAACTGAGGGTTGTTGGAGGGGAGGTGCGGGGGTGGGGGGGTGAGGTAATTGGTTGATGGACATTAAGGAGGGCACTTGAAGTAATGAGCACTGGGTACTGTATGCAACTAATGAATCACTAAATTCTACCCCTGAAACTAATAATATACTGTATGTTAACTAAATTGAATTTAAATAAAAAAATTTTAAAAAGAGAAAAAAATCAGAAAAGGGGAAAAAAAGACTTCAATATTGTTGAATTTTGGGGAGCTTATTTTGTGGTCTAATATGTGATCTATTCTGGAGAATGTTCCATGTGCCCCTGAAAAGAATGTGTAGTCTGCTGTTTAAGATGGAATGTTCTGAATATTTCTCTTAAATCCATCTAGTCCAGTGTGTCATTCAAAGCCACTGTTTCCTTGTTGATTTTCTGTTTGGGTGATCTAATGATAGATATAAGTGGAATGTTAGAGTTTCCTACTATTACTGTGTTACTATTGATTATTTCTTTTATGTTTTTTATTAACTAATTATTTGGGTGCTCCCATATTGGGTGGATAAATATTCATAATTTTTATATCTTTGTGTTGGATTATCCCCTTTATGGTCATATTGTATCTCTTGTTATAGTCTTTGTTTTAAAATCTATTTTATCTGATACAAGTATTGCTTCCCTGGCTTTGTCTTCACGTCCATTTGCATGATAGGGTTTTTTCCATCCCTTCGCTTTCCATCTGCATAGGTCTAAAATGAATCTCTTGTAGGCAGTATATAGATAGATCTTGCTTTTTAATCCATTCCGTTGATTTTTTGCTTAGAGCATTCAGTCCACTTATATTCAAAGTAACTCTTGATAGTTATGTATTTATTGCCATTTTGTTACTTGTTTTACGGTTTGTTTTTGTAGTTCTTCACTGATCCTTTCTTCCCTTGCCCTCTTCTCTCGTTTATTGGTTTCTTTAATGATATACTTGGACTTCTTTCTCTTTATTTTTTTGCATATCTGTTACTGGTTTTTGATTTGTGGTTACCAATAGGTTTGTATATAACAGCTTTTGCATATAGCAGTCTATATTAAGTTAATGGTTACTTAAGTTTGAACCTGTCCTTTACTCTTCTTCCCCCATGTTTTAGGTATATGGTGTCATACTTTATATCCTTTTATTTTGTGAGGCCCTTGACTGATTTTTATAGATGTACTTATTTTTACTGCTTTTGTGCTTCCTTCTTTCCTTATTCCTGCTTATGGCCTTTCCTTTCTACTCAAAAGTCTCCTTTACCATTTGTTGGAGGGCTGGTTTAGTGGTCATGAATTCCTTTAACTTTTGTCTGCCTGGGAAACTTTTTATCCCTCCTTCTATTCTGAATGATAACCTTGCTGGATAGAGCATTCTTGGCTGCAGGTTTTTCCCTTTCAGCACTTTGAATACATCCTGCCACTCTCTTCTGGAGTGCAAAATTTCTGGTGAAAAATCCACTGATAGTCTTATGGGGTTTCCCTTTTATGTAAGTGTCTTCTTTCCTCCTGCTGCTTTTACTGTTATATCTTTGTCACTACTTTTTGCCATTTTAATGATTCTGTATCTTGCTGTGGATTTCCATGGGTTCATTTTGTTCGGGGATCTCAGTGCCTCCTGAATCTGGATTTTTGTTTCCTTCCCTTGATTAGGAAAGTTTTCAGCTATCATTTCTTCAGATAAATTTTCTGTCCCCTTTTCTTTCTCTTCTTCTGGGATCCATATAATGCAAATGTTACTGCACTTGATGATGACCCGTTTCCCTAAGTCTATTCTAATTTTGTATATTTTTCTCTCTCACCTGCTCAGTCTGATTACTTTCCATTGCTCTGTCTTCCAGATCACTGATTTGTTCTTCTGCTTCCTGTAGTCTGCTCTTTATTCTATCTAGTGTATTTTAATTTCATGTATTGTGTACTTCATCTCTGATTGATTCTATTTAATCTATTTGTTAAGGGCCTCACTGATGTCCCCCACTCTTTTCTCAAGTGCAGTGAGTATCTTTATGATTATTACTTTAAATTCTGTATCAGGCATATTATTTAAATATTTATCTGAGCTCTCTTGCTGTGGTTTTTGTCCTATCTTTCATTTGGGACATATTCTTCTGTCTCATTTTGTCTGACTGTGTGTGTTTCTCTGTGTTAGGAAAGTCAGCTATGTCTCCTGCTCTTGAAAGTAATGGTACTCTCATGCCTTGCCATGTAGTGTCCTTTGTTCACCAGAACCTGGCACTTCTAGGATGTCTCCTATGTGTGTTGTGTGTACCCTGCTATTATAGCTGAGTGACTTTTTTCCTTCAGTCCAGTCATTTGCAAGCACTCTTTTTGCCTGTTGTGGGCAGTGTCTGGTCCCTGTCATGTCAGCGAGCCAGTCTCGGGCTGCCTTGGGCTTGAGTTTAGTCAGACTGGGTATTTGTCAGATATGCAGTGGCACCAAACTTCAGGGTGTTTTCCCTGTGTTTATCCCTGAGAAGTTTTTTTGCTGGAGGGCAGGGCCTGCACTCAGATCAACTTTCTGCCCCTAGTCCACTGCTGGGGCCATAGTCTGACTGGTGTGTGTGGTTATCTTCCTCTCTCCCCAGGGCAGGAGTCACTTTGGAATGGTATTGGCCACTGTCAGAGCTGCTTACACACTGCCAGGTTTGTGGCCGCAGTTTGAATGGGCTCCAGTCAGGAGTATATCAGAAGGGGCAGGGCAGACAGTGCTCATAAGTTTTGCACAGGCAAGAGAGGACATGCTGTCACCAGGAGGTGACATGCATAAGGTGCATGCAGGTCTTCCAAGGGAGGGGGCCTACTGCTGCTGTTTCTGCAACCAAGGCCCTGCAAAGTGTGTGGGTAGGGAGATGTGCTGGCAGGATTTGTGCTACCCTTTTGGGGGAGGGACCTAAAGCTCCTATCCTGGGGCAAACATGGCTGGAAAGGGTGGCTCCACAGATGTCTGCTGGGCAGGGCTTGGTGTAAGCCACTTAGGGAGTGAATGTCGTATTCTCGTCCAGCTGTTTCCCACAGGTGGCTATGTGTTTAAGCTGGGGGGCAGGGGACAGAAATGACCCGTGCTAGCTCCTCTGTTCCTGGAGGAGTCTCCTAGAGATGTCTTTCTCTCCAGGACACACTCTGAGATTGGTAAATAATTCTACCTCCTATATCCCCAAGTGTTTTTCAGACTGCTGCTGCTGTGCTGTATCTCCTGGGCTGTTTGTTGTGCTGTCTCTTTGAGGGTGGGGACTCAGTTCCTATTGCCTTTCAGTCTTTACCAGATCTGGGCCTACTAATTTTTGAAATTCCAGGCTTTAAGTCCCACTGGATGTAAGAACTCAAAAAATTTGACTCCTCTAGTTTTCAAAGCCAAATGTTATGTGGATTCGTCTTCCCTGTGTAGGCTCCCTGATCTGATAGTCTGTTTCTCTACCTTCTCTGTGCTACAGGTCTCTCCCTCCTGCTGATGGTCTCTCTATCCATTTAGTTCCTCACCATATCTCCATCCTTCCTACCCTCTTCAGTGTAGCCTCTTCTCTGCCTTTAGTTGTGGAGGTTGTTCTGCCAGTTTCCTGGTCATTTTCTGCATTATTTATACTGATGTCAGTGTTACTTAGTTGTATCCCTGGGATGAGGTAAGCTTAGAGTCCTCCTACTCCACCATCTGCCCAGCCTCTCTCTAGTCTCAATCTCTCTTGACCTCAGTTTCTGTCACCCATGAAGTAGTAAAGCCTAACTACACATAACAGTTTTGTGGGGTTAAAGATAATTTTATGAGGGCACTTGTACAGTTTTAAACCAAATTAAATACTGAGACAACATCAACAAAAAACTCAGAATATTAGAAACGTGAATGTGAGTCCTGACTCTAGCATGTATTAATTATATGAGCTTGGCATGTTTTCTAAATGTCTCTGAGCTTCAGTTTTCTAATTGCCGAATCAATGATGATAATCTCTATTTCATAGAGTAGTTGTAAGGATTATGTGATAATCTGTTGAAGGTAGCATGCAGAGTGGCTGGTTTTACCTCGGACAGTAATTCTAAGTGTTGAACACCAGCCTCATGGATGAAGTAGTTCCCATTTCTGTTGGTTCAAAACAAATGCAACCTCCTCAAACATAATTAAAGTGAAAATACAGTCAAAGGTTTTGAACTTCTCTAATAATTATTTCCTCCAGGTTTTTCTTTTGTTTTGTCTTTAAGGTCAGAATAAATGCTTTCTCAATAATCAGTCTGGTGTTTTTCTTTACAATATTCTATAACAAATGTTATTCAATTGTGATAAAGGACCAGTATGCAAATTTAATTCTGTATTCCCTTCACCTACTTTAAAAAAAAAATAATTTCTGGTAATGTATCTATGTCCCTCAGTTAACCATTTATTTTCCCATTTCCTTCTGTTTCCTTCTGTTTAATATATTCAGGAATCTGATGTGTTTTTTTAGTTGTATAAAAGTTATTTCCAATACAAACTAAAAAGCAATTAAGAAATCAGCAGAATATACTTTGAAAAATTCTGTTTCAGTTAACCAATTACTCAGTAGATCTGTTGGTTGTAGAAGGTACTGTGTGCTAAGGCCCAAACAGAATTCAAAGAAGGATACACCTCAGTAAGCTTACAGTCTAATTATAGATTAAAAAAAAAAAACAAAACACCTACTATATTCTGGACAGTGTGTTAGGAACACTATATTTAATCCTCACAATAATCCTAACATACTCATCATTATCATACAGATAGGGAGCATGAGGTTTAGAGAAACTCCATGGTCATACAAGGTCAGGATTATAGTTGGTATTTGAATTGAAAATAGTACAGGACTTTGACTTCATATCCTGTTTGACTCTCCAGATTGATTACATACCCTTTATTCTTTTAATTATGCATACTAACGCATGACTTAACATATGTTTTGAAAAAAAAAAAAAAGCTTTACTGATTTGATTTGCTAAAAAGAATTTTCAGGAATTTTATCTATTTCATAAACATATTTTCTCTAGTTTTCTTTCTTGGTAATTTTGGTCTGTTTTTGGTAAAACAGCAATGCTGGCCTCATAAAACAAGTCAGGGCAGTTTTACTCTCTTCTATTAGTTAGAAAATTGGTATTACTTATTCTTTAAATATTTGGTAGAATTCACAGTTGAAGCTGCCTAAATCTGGAGTTTTTGCTGTGGGAAGGTTTTTAACTGTGACTTTAATTTTTGAATAGATGGAAGTTCTGGTAGTGTTTCTTTGTTTACTTGAATGAATTTTGTGTCATTCAGGGAATTGACCCATTGTTAATTATCAAATTTAATGGTAAAAAATTGTTTCTGATACTATTTCCTTATCCTTTTTATGTCTGTAGAAGCTGAGTTGATATGTTCTTTTTCCTAATACTTTAATTATTTCCGTCTCTCTGTCTGTCTCTTTCATACACACATATTTGGATAGTGTGAATACTGTTTTCAATTTTCCTGATCTTTTCTAAGAACTAATATTTATTTCATTGATTTTCTGTTCCTTTTTTCTATAAATCACTAATTTCAGCTCATTACTCTTTCCATTATTCTGCTTATTTAGCATTTAATTTTATTTTTCTAATGTCCTCAAATGGAAGTTTCCTCAAATAAAAATTCAAGTAATTTAAGTCCTTTATTTTAATGTAAGCCATTAAAGCTATTAATTTCTAAGGATTCCTTTAGCTTAAAATAATTTTATGTGTGTGTTTTATTTTCACTTATTTCAAAGTATTTTTCTGTTTTCCCTTGTCATTTCTTTTTGTCTCATAGGTTATTTAAAACTGTGTTGTTTAGGGGTTGCCTGGGTGGCTCAGTCCATGAATTGTCTGCCTTCGACTCAGGTCATGACCCCAGGGTCCTGGGATGGAGCCACCAATTGGGCTCCCTGCTCAATGGGAAGTCTGCTTCTCTCTCTCCCTCTGCTCCTCCCCCTCCCCCCACTCTTTCTCACTCTCAAATAAAATCTTAAAAAAAAATGTTGTTTAATTTGCACTTACCTGGGTATTTTCCAGATTCCCATTTCTTACTGATTTCTAGTTTAATTTTGTTATAGCCAGAGAACACGCATTGCATCATATCTGATCACATAATTTTTAGATGTATTTTATGTCTAAGAATATAATCTATTAACTATTTCATATGCATTTATAAAGAATTTCCTTTGTTGATATTTGATATAATTATCTATACCAATTAGTTATGGTGTTTTGTTTTTTATTTTTTTATTTTTTATTTTTTATTATTTTATTTTATTATGTTAATCACCATACATCATTAGGTTTTTTTATTATGTTAATCACCATAGATTACATCATTAGTTTTTGATGTAGTGTTCCATGATTCCTTGTGTGTGTATAACACCCAGTGCTCCATGCAGAATGAGCCCTCTTTAGTACCCATCACCAGGCTAACCCATCCCCCCACCTCCCTCCCCTCTAGAACCCTCAGTTTGTTTCTCAGAATCCATAGTCTCTCATGGTTCGTCTCCCCCTCCGATTCCCCCCCCTTCATTTTTCCCTTCCTAGTATCTTTTTTTTTTTTTTTAAACATATAATGTATTATTTGTTTCAGAGATACAGGACTGTGATTCAACAGTCTTACATAATTCACAGTGCTCACCATAGCACATACCCCCCCCAATGTCTATCACCCAGCCACCCCATCCCTCCCACCCCCCACCACTCCAGCAACCCTCAGTTTAGTTATGGTGTTTTGAAAGTTGTTCAAGTATTCCATATCCTTGTAGATTTCTGCCTATTACATCAGTTACTAAGAGAAAAGTGTTAAATTCTCCAGTTATATCTGTAGGTGTATCTATTTCCACTTTCCATTTACCACTTTTGCTTCATAGGTTTGAAGCTCTCTTATTAGGTGCACATATATATTTAGGACATTTATTTTTAATTCATTGATTTTTTTTTTGTCATTGTGTAATGTCCCTTTCACTGGCTATATTGTTCAAAATTTTACTTGGATGTTCACATAGTTACTCAAGCTTTCTTATGATTAATGTTTACACGGTACATATTTTCCATCACTTCACATTTTACCTGTTTTTTTCTCTTTAAAGTGAGTTTCTTATAGACAGCATATACTTAGCATATTTTGCTAAGTCTAGTAATTCTTGTTTCTGAAGTAGAGTGTTTAACTGGTTTATGTGTAATTAAAAAATTGATAATGCTAAATTAAAATCTGTCCCATATTTCTTTTTCTGTCTTTTTTTATTGTTTTATTAATCTATTTTATTTCCTATTGGCTTTTAAAGTGTTCCTCTTTGTTTTATTTTTAGTAGTTGCTACAGATTTTCTAGAATTCAGTTTATCACAGTGCAACTTCAGATATTATACCCATTCACATACATTAAATAAACCTCATAATACAATGATTTTTATCTTCCCACTCATTCCTGGTGTTATCATGCATTTTACTTACGTATATGCTACCAACCCTATAGTGCATTGTTACTATTTTGTTTTAAACAATAACCTTTTATACCATTTAATTATAGGAAGCATTGTATTTCAAATATACTCATGTTTTTCCATTTCTCCAACTCATTTGTGTTTCTGTATGTGTGTGTGTATTCAGATTTCTATCTCGTGTCCTGCTACTGCCTGGAGAACTTTCTTTAATATATAATTCAGGTATCTGGGCAATTGTCTCAGGAGTTGTTAATCTGAAACGATATTAATTTTTTCTCACTTTTGAAAGATATTTTCTCTTGGTATATAATTCTGGATTGGCTGGCTTTTTATTTGTTTTTCCCATTTTTAAAGATGTCATGCCATTGTCTTCTGGTTGGCATTATGTCTCACAAGACTTCTGTTTATATCCTTAACTTTGTTTTTGATTCACAGTACGCATTCTAGATTTTATCTTCTGTTTTCAGCATTTTGACTGTTATATGCCTAGGTATGATTGCCTTTATCCTTTTTGGATTTTAATGAGCCTCTTTTATTTTTGACTTAATGTCTTTCGTTGATTTTGAAAACTGTAGGGCTCTTAGCTCTTAAAATAGTTCTTCCATCTGTCCTTTTCTTTTTCTCTTTACTTTCTAATATTGATAATATCCACTGGTTTTGAATACTCTATCCTGTTGTCTTTTTTTTTTCTTTATGTCTTTAAATTTGGATAGTATCTATTAAACTACCTCCAAGGTCACTGAAACATGTCCATTTTTACTTATAAAACCGTAAAAGTGGAATATTTCCTTTTAATAACCTTTTTATTTTTTAAGTTCCTTATGTTTTTGTATAGTTCCTATTTCTCTGATGAAATGCTCCATCTGTTTATGCATGATGTCTTTTTTTTTAACTGTATCCTTTAATATATTAATTACAAATTTTAAAAAGTTTCTGATGTTTTGCGAGGTGCCTGGATGGCTCAGTCAGTTAAGTGACCAACTCTTTATTTTGGCTCAGGTCATTATTTCAGGGTCGTGAGATTGAGTACCACATTGGGCTCCACATTGAGTGTAGAGCCTGCTTAAGATTTCCTCTCTCTCCCCCTCTCTCTCTGCCCCTTCCCCCTGCTCTCTCCCTAACTAACTAAATTGTCTGATGTTTTGAATATCTGGGCTATTTCTGGGTATGGTTTTATGGATTGGTTTATCTCTTGATAATGGGTCCTTTTTTCCCTCCCTGGCATTTTATGCCTCAAATTTTGGAATAAAATCTAGGAATTGTAATTAAAAGTAGAGGCTGATTTAAATAATATTTACACACAAAAATAGGCCCACCTCTTCTATACATCACTCAATGCTTACCACAATAAGTGTAGTTACCGTCTGTCACCAAATAATATTACAGTCTTATTGATTATATTCCCTATACTTTATTTTTCATCTCTGTGACATTTAATTTATAACAGGAAGTCTGTACCTCTTAGTCCCTTTAATCTATTTCACCCATCTTCCCATCCACCACCCCCCTGGCAACCATCAGCTTCTTCTCTGTATTTAATCCTAGGTATTTTATTCTTTTTGGTGCAATTATAAGTGGAATTGCTTTCTTAATTTCTCTTTCTGCTGCTTCATTATTAGTGTATGGAAATGCAACAGATTTCTGTGCATTAATTTTGTATCCTGCAATTTTAGTGAATTCATTTATCAATTCTAACAGTTTTGGGGTAGAATCTTTAGGGTTTTCTGTATATAGTACTATGTTATCTGCAAATAGTGATAGTTTTATTCTTCCCTACCAATCTGAATGTGTTTTAGTTCTTTTCTTTGGCTAGTTGGATAGTTAGAACTTCCAGTACTATGTTGAGTAAAAGTGTTGGGTAAAAAAATCTTTGTTGTGTTTCTGATCTTAGAGGAAAATCTCTCAATTTTTTACCATTGAGTATGTTAGCTGTGGGTTTTCATATATGGCTCTTATTATGTTGAAGTATGTTCCTTCTAAACCTACTTTGTTAAGCATTTTTAACATGAATGGATGTTGTATTTTGTTAAATTCTTTTTCTACATCTATTGAGATGATCATACAGTTTTTATTCTTTTGTTGATGTAATCACATTGGTTAATTTACAAATATTGAAACACCCTTGTACTCCTGAAATAAATCTTACTTGATCTTAGTGAATGATTTTTTTAATGTGTTGTTTAATTTAATTTGCTAATATTTTGTTGAGGATTTTCGCATCTCTTTCATCAGAAACACTGGCCTGTAATTTTATTTATTTATTTTTATAGTGTCTTTGGTTTTGAACTCAGGGTAATGCCTTGTAGAATAAATTTGAATATTTTTCTTTCTCTTCTATTTCTGTTGGAATAGTTTCAAAAGAGTAAGTATTAACTCTTCTTCAAATGTTTGGTAGAATTTACCTTGAAGCCATCTAGTCTGGACTTTCTTTGTTAGGAGATGATGATGACAATAATGATGATTACTGATTCAATTTCATTGCAAGTAATCAGTTGATCCAAATTTTCTATTTTTTCCCCTAATTCACTTTTGAAAGATTATATGTTTCTAAGGATTCATTCATTTCTTCTAGGTTGTCCAACTGGTTGGTGTATTATTTTTCACAATATTCTTTTATAATCCTTTTGTATATCCATAGTGTCAGGTGGTATTTCTCATCTTCATTTTATTTTATTTTATTTGAGTCCTCTCTCTTCTTTCTCTTGATGAGTCTGGCTAAAGTTTTATAAATTTTGTTTATCTTTTTAAAGAACCAGATACTCGGGGCACCTGGGTGGCTCAGGCGTTAAGCGTCTGCCTTCGGCTCAGGTCATGATCCTGGTCAGTCCTGGGATCGAGCCCCGCATCAGGCTCCCTGCTCGGCAGGAAGCCTGCTTCTCCCTCTCCCTCTCCCACTCTCCCTGCTTGTGTTCCCTCTCTCACTGTGTCTCTCTCTGTCAAATAAATAAATAAAATCTTTAAAAAAAATAAAAATAAAAATAAAGAACCAGATACTGGTTTCATTCATTTTTCATCTATGTAATCTTTTTTCTCTTAACTGCTTTTAACACTATGTTTATCACTGCTTTTTGCCATTTTAATTATTAGATGTCTTGGTGTGGCCCTCCATGGGTTAATCTTGTCTGGGGCTCTCTGTGAGGCCTAGATCTGTATGTCTATTTCATTCCCCAAATTAGGAAAGTTTTCAGCTATTAATATTGCAAATAAGTTTTCTGCTCCCTTCTTTCTCTTCTTTTTTTTAGGATTTCTGTAATGCAAATGTTATGACTGATGATATCACTGAGTTACCTTAACCTCTTCTCATTTTTTTTTTTATTTTTTCTGTTCAGCTTGGTTGCTTCCCATTACCCTGTCTTCCGGATTACTGATGTTCTTCTGCATTCTCTAATCTGCTGTTGATTCCCCCTAGTGTTTTGGTTTTTTTTAATTTCACTTGAGTGCTTCAATTCCGCATCCTTTTTTATATTTTCTATCAGTTTGTTAAAGGTCTCAGTGAGATCATCTACTCTTTTCTCAAGTTCAGTGAGTATCTTTATGACCACTAGTATGAATTTTTTATCGAGCATATTGTTGATCTCTGTTTCATTTAGGTCTTTTGCTGTGATTTTGTCTTGGTTTTTTATTTGGGACATATTCCTCTGTCTCACTGTTTTGTCCAACTCTCTGTATTTGTTTCTGTGTATTAAAAGTCAGCTACATCTCCTGGTCTAAAATTAGTGGCCTTATGAAGAAAGGTACCCTGTAGTGCAGTACCTTCTGGTCACAAGAACCAGGTACTCCAGAGGTGTCTCCTGTGTGGGCTGCCTACTATTGTGGCTAAACTGCATTTGCTTTCAGTACAGTAGGCTGAAGTTTACCTATTGTGGTTGCATTGGGCAGAGTTTGGTTCCTGCACTGTTGAGGGGCCTCTCTGAGGCTGCCAGGGGCTTGTAGGTAGGCAATATCAGCAGTCTGCTGGTTGTGTGCACTCAGTCTCTGCTATAGGAGGATGTGCCTCAAATGGCTGTGTACTTTCCCTGTAAATCTCTCTCAGATACTTTCATCAGTGGACAGGGTTGGGAATCAGACCAGGTATCTGTATTCAGTCTGTTTTCCTGGGCTGCAGGCTTACTGAATGGCAGTGTTTTCTCCCTGAATGGCTAGCTAAGAAACTAGGCTGCTGGGACAATTGGTGCACTGGTGGGTGTAGTTATCTTCCCCTCTCCTCTGGGCAGGAGTCACTTTGGAGTGGTACTGGTCCCAGTCTGGGCTGCTTTTAGGGTGTGTCAAGGCGGAAGCTGCTTTGGAGGATACATGCTGAGGCAGGCAGGTTGGATGAGGTAGATCCACAGGGGAACACAGGTACAGGGCACTCAATAGGTAGAGAATGTTCCTGCTGGTTCACTCAAGTCTCCCACTATCTAGGCTGAGGGGAGTGAAAAAGAAATGTTGCCTGTCAGTACTTTTGTTCTTGGTGAAGTCTCCTGAATCCCCTGCCCTCTAAAGCACTTTCTGAGATTAGTAAATAACTCTCCTTCACATATCACTCAAGTGCTTTTCAAACTGCTGCTTCTATGCTGTGTCTCAGCTGAGTTTTTATGCTTCCTCTTCAAGGGTGGGAGCTCTGTTTCCTATTGCCCTCCCGCTTCTCTGGAGCTAAGCCTGCTGATTTTTAAAGGGCCCAGAGTTAATTTCCACTGATTTTAAAAGCTCATGAATTTAAACCCCACTGGTTTTCAAAATCTAATGTTGGGGTGAGTGGTCATTCCAGTGCAGTGATCCTCTGGCTTCTCCATGCTTGTGGTGTCCCACTTGTGATTAGTCTCACCAGGGGCTTTGTTCCCAACTAGGTATCTGCCTCTCCTACCCTTTTTATTGTGGCTTGCTCTCTATGATTAACTACTGAAGGCCTGTTCTGCTGGTCTTCAGGTTGTGTTCAGGGTTAGTTGTACAAATGTGGCTGTGTGTCCATGGGATGAGGTGAGTTCAGGATCCTCCTGTCCTGCCATCTTTCTGACCCTCTCTAGAGAGTCTCCATCCTCTTGGGTCTCTTCCAGAGGTAGACTACCGTTGCTTAGTACTTGGCTCATGAAAAGTTTCATTCTGAGAATCTAAAATCTCCTGCACTATCTATATGCTTTCTCATATCTTGTGCACCTGAGCCCTAAGAGTGATGTTTGCTCAGCATTCCTTATCTTTACCCTTTGATGAGTTTGGTCATAAGAGTTTCCTGCTCTTTCTTCAGTGGTAGCAGAACTCTGCATTGTATCATCAGAAAATCCTAGGTACAAGAAGGTTTCTGACCTTTACACAGTAGAAAGTTGTTTGCTTATATGTATCCCCAAGTGAGAGGAGGAGAAAAGAGAAGAAAGGAGGGTTTGTTGTTACTCCCTCTGCAATAACATTTTTCCCCCATACCTCATATAAGAGAAAGATTCAGGGTACCAAATAAGTTGGCTTATCACCCAACATCACCCAAGCAATATGTGCATGTCTCTGTCACTAGGCATGTCACTTCATTCTCTTTTCTGTCCCTAATCTTCCTTGTGAGGCCTTCTAAAAAACTGTCAAATAGGTGCTAACTCCTATTGTGTCCGGAATTCCCAGTGATTTTCAATTGTCAGGCAGGCTCACAGTTGACATTTAAGAATTTATTAAACTTCTACTTTTTTTTCCCCTACCTGCTTTTATATATGTTGCTTCTTCTGTTTAATAGAAACACCATTCATATGCACTCCCTCTCTCCTCATGAGGTCTTATTTTCTTTGAAATTTAGTTCAACTTATTGTTTTGTGTTAGTAGCTTGCTAATGAGCTTTAAAAGTATTTGATTGCATAGGTTACAGATTTTACATTTAGTGGTGTTTAATCTTTTACAACATTCTACATCTTAACTAAAAGTGGAACTTTGAACACAAAGTACATTTGGAATACAGTTTTTTTATCCTAACACCAAAAATTAAAAAGTATTTAAACAAATATTGAATTCCAGTTAGTATGTGTGTATATTCTCTTTCCCTCTCCCTCCCTCCTTTGCTCCCTCCAGTGGAATAATAACTCATAAATGTAGAAGAAATGATGCAGTTGGGAAACCACATTTTGGCAATCAACACACTAATTTATTCAGAAAATGATCCTAAATTAATGCTAAAACTAACAGTAAAAGTTTGATGAGGAACAAGATACAGTCTGAAAATATCTCCCCAAGAAATGCTTATAAATTACAAAAGCAAAAACAGAAACAGCCGGCAAACACCACCTCAACCACATGATTAAAGTTGTCATAAACAGGATTAAGACAAGAAATGTGCCTCCTGACAAGATGCACTGAAAAGGACACAACACTACTTCTGTGATAATTTTGCCAAATATGAATCACCTGATTCTGATCATAAGGAATAGTAAACAAATCCAATTATTGGACATTCTACCAGAATAACTGAATGCCTCTTCAAAACCATCAAAGATGTGAAAGACAAAAAAAAAACAACCAAACAAAAAACCCGGGGAGGGAGGGAAATCCCAAGGAACTGTTCTGTATTAAATGAGTCTAAAGGGGCATGACAATAAGTGAATCATAGACCCTCCACCACAGTAACTTTTCTCTTTTTTTGCTCTATTTAGATGTTACTGGGATGTTTGGTTTAATATCAATCATGTCTGTAGTTTAGATGGTATTATATCAATGATAATTTCCTGATTTTGATCGTGGCATAATGGTTATGAAAGAATAACATTTTTTTCTTATAAAATATATAATAACTTTTTAGGATAATGAAATGTCCTATCTGCAACTTATTCTCCAGTAGTTCAGAGAAAAATACTCAATTATACATGGAAAGATAAAATATAGGGAAAATATTAACAGATGGGTAATGTAGTTAAAGGTCAAACACAATTTCATAGCCTTTTCTAGAAACTTTTCTGTAAGTTTGAAATTACTTTGGAAAGATGTAGATTTCTAATAGTTGATAGTAGTAGATCTCATAAAGAAATTATGATTTATGTTTTCTTTTGCTTTCCTTTTGTCTTCCTACCCCCTTCCCCAGCTTTCTTGAGATAAAATTGATACATAGCATTTTGTAAGTTTAAGGTATACCAAGTGTTGATTTAATACATTTCTATATTGTAAAATGATTTCCAGCATAGAATTAACTAACACTTCCATTCCATCATAAAGTTATCATTTCTCTTTGTAGTGAGGACATTTAAGATCATACTTCCTTTTTTTCCATTTAAAATTATTTCATCCATTTAAAACTTTTAAAGAAGTTTTTATGTAAATCCCATTTACTTAACATACAGTGTATATTAGTTTCATTTGTACAATATAGTCTTTCCACAGTTCATAAAACACCAGGTGTTCCTCATAAGTGTACCCCTTAATCCCCATCTCCTATTTAACTCATCCCCCCACCTGCCTCCCTCTGGTAACCATAAGTTCTCTATATTAAGAGTCTGTTTCTTACTTTTCCTCTCTTTTTTCCCCCCCTATGATCATTTATTTTGTTTCTTAAATTCCACCTATGAGTGAATTCATATGGTATGTCTTTCTCTGACTGACTTATTTCACTTAGCATTATACTCTCTAGTTCCATCCACATCGTTGCAAAAGGCAAGATTTCATTTTTTTAATGGCTGAGTGATACACACACACACACACACATACATACATACATACATACATACCCCATCATCTTTATCCATTCATCATTTGATGGACATTGAGGCTCTTTCCATAATTTGGCAATTGTTGATAATGCTGCTATAAACATCGGGGTGCATGTTTAAATTAGTATTTTTGTATTCTTACCTAGTAATGCAATTGCTGGATTATAGGGCAGTTCTCTTTTTAACTTTGTGAGGAACCTCCATACTGTTTTCCAGAGTGGCTGCACCAGTTTGCATTCCCACGAAAAGTGTAAGAGAGTTCCCCTTTCTCTGCATCTTCACCAACACCTGTTGTTTCTTGTGTTAATTTTAGCCATTCTGACTGATGTGAGGTGATACCTCATTGTAGTTTTGAGTAGTATTTCCCTGATGATGAGTGATGTTGAGACTCTTTTCATGTGTAAGATCATACTTTCTTAGCAGTATTCAAGTATATAATACAGTATTATTAACTGTAATTACTGTGCTAAACATTAGATCCCCAGAAGTTATTCATCTTATAGCTGGATGTTTATATCCTTTGACCTCAGCCCCTGGCAACCATCATTATAGTCTTTTTTTCTGTAAGTTTGACTTCTTTTTAGATTCAATACGTAAGTGATACCATGTAGTATTTGTTTTTTTCTCTCTGGCTTATTTCACTTCCACTTAGTATGGAAGTACTCAAAGTCCATCCATTTTGTCACAAGCAGCAGGATTTCCTTCTTCCTCATGGCTGAAAAATATTCCACTGTGTATGTGTATGTGTGTATGTACATGTATATATCATATCTTATGTATTTATACATTGAAAGAAAGTTTTTATATTTTGGCTATTGTTAAGTAATACTGCAATAAACATGGAAGCGCAGAGATTTCTTAGAGATATTGATTTTCCTTTGTATATACCTGCAAGTGAAACTGTTGGATCCTGCGGTAGTTCTTTTTTTATTTTTTGAGGAACTCTATACTGTCTTCCAAAGAGGCTATACCAATTTTCATTCCCATCATCAATGCAAAAGGGTTCCCTTTTCTTCATACTCCATCAACACTTATTATCTCTAGTCATTTTGGTAAGTCATTCTAACAGGTTTGAGATGATACCTCATGGTGGTTTTGATTAGATTTCTCTGATGATTAGTGATGTTGAGCATCTTTTCATGTAGCTGTTGGCCATTTGCACATTTTCTTAAGAAAAATGTTTAGTTCCTCTACTCATTTTTTTAACAGGTTACTAGATTTCTTTGATATTAAAGTATATGAGTCCTTTATATTTTGGATATTAACCTCTCATTAAATACATGATTTGTCAATATATTTTTCCATTCCACAAGTTTTTTACATTTTGTGGATTCTTTCTTTTGCTGTGCAGAAGCTTTTTAGTTTGATGTAGTCTCATTTATTTTGCTTTTGGTGCTTGTGCTTTTGGTGTCATATTCAAGGAATTGCTACTGAGTCCAATGTCAAGGAACATTTTCCCTATATTTTCTTCTAGGACCTTTATGGTTTCAGGACCTAAATTTAAGTCTTTCATTCATTTTGAATTCATTATTGTGAGCTGTGTAAGAGATCCAATTTCATTCTTTGGCATGTGGTTAGCCAGTTTTCCCAACACCATTTGTTGAAGAGACTATCCTTTCCCCACTAAGAGTTCTTAGCTGCCTTGTCAAATATTAGTTGACATTATATGTGAGGGTTCATTTCTGGGCTCCTAATTCTGTTTCATTAAATTATCTATTTTATGTCATTACCATACTATTTTGATTATAAGACTTTGTGGCATAGTTTGGAAACAGGAAGTGTGGTGTCTTTGGCTTTGTTCTTTCTCAGCATTGCTTTGACTATTTGGGGGGGGGGTCCATTTCTAGTTCCATACAAATATAAAATTTTTTTTAATTCTGTGAAAAAAATGCCATTGGAATCTTGATAAGGATTGCATTGAATCCATAGATGGATGGCTTCGTGTTGTATGGACATTTTAACAATATTAATTCTTCCAAATTATGAATAAAATATATCTTTCTATTTGTGTATTCTTCAATTTCTTTCATCAAAGTCTTGTCATTTTCATTGTACAGTTCACTTTCTTGGTTAAATTATTTCCTAGGTATTTTATTGATGTTTGATACTACAGTGAATGAATTATTTTCTTTTTCAGTTGTTGTATTGTTGTATTGTTAGTGTAAAGAAATACAACTGATTTCTGTATGTTAATTTTATATCCTACAACTTGGCTGTATTTATGGATTAGTTCCAACAGTTTTTTGGTGGCTTCTTTAGAATTTTCTTTATAGAGATCATATAATTTAAAAATAAAGATAATTTTATTCTTATTTTCCTATTTGGATGTCTTTTATTTCTTACCTGATGGCTCTGTCTAGGACTTTCAGTGCTATGTTGAATAGGAGTGGCAAGAGAGGCATCCTTCTCCAATTGGAGGGGGAGACAAACCATGAGAGACTATGGACTCTGAGAAACAAATTGAGGGTTCTAGAGGGGAGGGGGGTGGAGGGATGGGTTAGCCCGGTGATGGGTATTTAAGAGGGCACGTATTGAATGGAGCACTGGGTGTTATATGCAAACAATGAATCATGGAACACTACATCAAAAACTAATGATGTAATGTATGATGATTAACATAATAAAATTTTAAAAAATGAAAAAAAAAGTAGGCATCCTTGTTATTTTTCTGATCTTAGAGGAAAAACTTTTGACCTTTTGCCATTGAACATCATGTTGGCTGTGGGTTTATCATATATGGTCTTTATTTTGATGAGGTTTATTTTTTCTATAACCAACTTATTGAGAGTCTTTTTTATCATGAAAGACATATTTTATCAAATGCTTTTTTATTGGTATGGTCATAGGATTTTTAGCTCTCTTCTATTAATGTGGTGTTATCATTTATTGATTTGTGTGTGTTGAAATATCCTTGTATCCCAGGCACAAATCCCACTTGGTCATGGTGAATTATATTTAATGGACTGCTGAATTTGATTTGCTGATATTTTATTGAAAATTTTTTCATTGATATTCATCAGTGATACATCTATAATTATTTTCCTTATAGAATCTTTATCTGGTTTTGGTATCAGGGTAATGCTAGCCATGTAAATTAAGTTTGGGAATGTCTCTCATTCTTCCAGTTTTTGGAAAATTTTGAGAAGGGTTTGCTAGATAATTCCTTAAAAGTCGGGTAGAATCCATCAGTGAAATAATCTTTCTGTGTTGGGTGGTTTTTGATTACTGATTCATTCTTACTAGTAATTGATCTATTCAGATTTTCAATGTCTTTATGATTCAGTCTTAGTAGGTTATGTTTCTATGAATATCCTTTTCTTCTAGGTTATCCATTTTGTTGATGTAATATATATATATAATTATATATAATATATATATTGTAATATAATATATTCATAGCAATCTATCTCATGATCCTTTGTGTTTCAGTATTATCTGTTGTAATGTCTCCTCTTTCATTTCTTATTTTGAGTCCTCTCTTTTTTTTTTAGTCTAGCTAAAGTTTTGTTACTTCTGTTGAATTTTTTTCCTCAAAACCAACTCTAGGTTTTATCAATCCCTTTTTTTTTTCTGGACTCTATTTCATTTATTTCTGCTCTGAACTCTATTTCCTTCCTTCTACTAAGTTTGGGATTAGTTTGTTCTTTATTTTCCAGTTCACTGAGGTGTAATGTGAGGTTGTTTATTTGAGATCTTTCTGGTTTCTTAATGTAGGGGTTTATAAACTCCCCTATTAGAACTTCTTTTGCAGCATCCCACAAGTTTTGATACGTTATTCCATTTTCATTTGACTAAAGGTATTTCTTGATTTCCCTTTTGATTTCTTGTTTGATCCACTGATTATAATCTCCACACACTTGTAAATTATCCAGCTTTCCTCCTGTTATTGGCTTCTAGTTTTATATCATTGTGGTCAGAAAAAATATTTGGTATTATTTCTGTCTAAAAATTTGCCAAGGTGTTTTGTGACCTATCATGGGATCTCTCCTATATAATGCCTTGTGTGCACTTGAGGATAATGTGTATGCTGCTACTATTGGATGGAATGTTCTATAATTGTCTGTTAGGTCCATTTGGACCAATAAGTAGTTCAAGACTAGAGCTTCTTTGTTGATTTTCTGTCTGTGTGACCTATCCATTGCTGAAAGTGGGTTATTGAAGTCCCCTCTTATTATTGTATTGTTATTTCTCCCTTCAGATCTGTTAGCATTTGCTTAACAAATTTAGGTGCTCCAATGTTGGGTACTTACATATTTATAATTTTCATATGTTCATGAATTGACTCCTTCATATAATGACCTTCAGTTTTCTCTTGTTACTGTTTTTGACTTAAAGTCTATTTATCTGTTAAAAGTATAGCTACCCTGCTTTTTTTTGGTTTCCACTTTCATGTAATATTTTCTCCATTCCTTCACTTTTAACCTATATATGTCCTGAAACTGAATTGAGTCTTGTAGATAGTTGGGTCTTTTTTTTTTTTTTTTTTAAATCCATCCAGCCACTCTGTATCTTTTGATTAGAGAATTCAACCCATTTACATTTAGAGTATTTTTGATATTTAAAGATTTACTAAAGCCATGTCTTTCATTGTTTTCTGGGTGTTTTGTGGTTCTTCCTTGCCCTTGGTCCTCTGCTGCCTTTTTTTTTTTTTTTTAAAGATTTTATTTATTTATTTGACAGAGAGAGACATAGCAAGAGAGGGAACGTGAGCAGGGGGAATGGGAAAGGCAGAAGCAGGCTTCCTGCAGAGCAGGGAGCCCAATGCGGGGCTCGATCCCAGGACCCTGGGATCATGACCTGAGCCGAAGGCAGACGCTTAACGACTGAGCCACCCAGGTGCCCCAACTGCCTTTTTTTATAATATGATTTTCCATAGTGTATGCTTTTCTTTATCTTTTCTTTATCTTCTGTGTATGTATTGTAGATTTTTCTTTGTAGTTCCCAAGAGGCTTGCAGAAAAAAATCTTATATGAGTATAGTATATATATTTTATATATTATATATAATTATATATATGTCTATTTCATGCAGATAACAATTTGATTTTTATTGCAAACAAAAACTCTTCCCTTTTACTTTTTTATGTTTTTGACGTCACCATTTACATAGTTTTTACTATGTATCGATTAACAAATTGTTTAAGCTATACTTATTTTTAATACTTTTGCCCTTTAGCTTTTATTCTAGAGTTAAGTAGTTAGCACATCACCATATTACAGTTAAGGTATTCTGAATCTGACTGTATGATTACCTTTACCAGTATAGCATATTTTCATATGTTTGCATGGTACTAACTAGTGATATTCTGCTTCAGTTTGAAGAACTTCTTTTAACATTTATTTTAAGGCACGTTAGTAGTGATGGATTCCCTTAGCTTTTGTTTATTAGGGAAAGTCTTTATCTTTTTTAAGTCTGAAGGACAACTTCAGTGAAATATTTTTGGTTGGCGATTTCTTTAGCTCTTTGAATACATAATGTCATTTTTTTTTTCTCTTGCTACTTCTAAAATGTTCTGTCTTTAGTTTCAGACAGTTTTTTTTATTGTGTGTCTTCGAAAATGTTTTGGATTCAAATTTTAAGGTGGCCTATTAGCTTCATGAAGTTAGATGTCCAAAATTCTCGCTAGGTTTGAGAAGTTTTCTGCCATCATCTCTTTAAATAAGCTTTCTTCCTTTCTCTCTATATTTTCTTTCTGGGACTCCAATAATGCATATTTTATTTCTTTTGATGATTCTTCTGCTTAATCAAGATTGCTATTAAGCTCTCTACCGAATTCTTCAGTTCATTGTATTCTTCAGCTCCAAAATTTGTTAGTTTCTTGTTTGCTTTTTCTTTTCTCTTTATTGAACTTCTATTTTATGCGTGTGTTTTTGATGTTAAATTGTTCATGTTCTTTTGTAACAGCCTGAGCATCTGTATAACAGTTACTTTAAATTTTTTGATTTCCATTTCTTTGGGGTCAGTTACTAGAGGTTTACTGTATTCCTTTGGGATATACATTTCCCTGATTTTTTGTGGTCCCTGTAGCCTTGTGTAGATGTCTGCACATTTAAAGAAACAGTCACCTCTTCCAGATTTATGGACTGATCTTGGTAATGGAAGTCTTTCCCCTAAAGATAGGGGAATCATTCTGTAGCCCTGGGTCTAGTTATGGAACATGCCATTGCAGGGGGAGTATGATGTCTCTTCAACTCAAGCCACTGGGGTCCACAATATTAACAATTATGTTGTCAGTCACTGTGGAAAGTCCACATAGGCTTCAAGGGTTGTTTGCTCCTAAGTAATGCCCTCAAGTCCAGTAGCTAGGAACCAGGGGAGGGAGCAACGGTGGCCAGAGCCAGTGGTTTTCACACAGTTAGCTGAGGAGGCCAGCTGTATGTGCCTATGTAGTGGCAGAGGCCAGTTACAGACACACACCTAGTGATGGAGGTCAGGGGGGATAGCAAGGCTGGGACCAATTATGGGCTCACTGGCATCTGTGGAGGCCCTCGCTGTCAGTGTGCCCTCCTACGGCAGCAACTAACCCTGAGTGTGCACAATGCAGTGAAGGCCAGTGACATGAGTCCGACTGGGGAGTATGCACGTGCACAGAAGGAGGGAGGGGCTAATTGTATGTTGTCATGGTATTGCTAGCCAGTGACAGAAGGAAGGACCTGATCTGGGCCTGCAAGCAGTTGTGGGGGCCCAATCTGTCAATGTGCTCTCCTATGTCTGCACATTCTCCCTCTGGGCATGCACATTGCAATGGAGGTTGGTGATGAGGGTCAGGCCGAGAATATGCAGGTGCACAGTGGGAAGGTCAGGGAAGGACTGAAATATCTGGTATATTAGCAAACAAACACCTAAGGGACAATAACTGGCAAGATCTGAGGGGGGTCCACAGTGGTTGTATTGCCTGGTAACTTTATCAGAGGCGGAAGCTGCTGAGTTTGCCTGTAGAGCAGATCTCTGTGAACCATCAACATCACCCTTGCCTGTCTGCCAATAATAGTCTCTGTTTTTCTTGTTTGTTCCTAATCTGCTTTATATTTATCATCTTTGCCAGTCCGGGAGGTACAAAACCAAAGCAGGACCTTTGCATAATGTCCGAAGAGGCTGGTTGGGCAACCCACTCTTCCTTTCCTGGTGATAACTCTTTGTAGCTGGGAAGGTCCTTCTTGGCAGAGAACAATGCCAACTTGGGAAATGTGATGATGCAGGTCAAATGAGTCTTCCTTTGCTTCTTGTGTAATTATTCTCAGTTGTTGTTGTTGTTGTTTTTCCATGCTGTGGTTAAAATTTCCTAAATGTGCTTTCAAGGTGTTCTGGAGCTACTTTTGTTCGTGGACACCTGTTCAATCACTGATCATTGTAGGGAGATAGGGAAGCTGGGTTCTTGTACATGGCCATTTTTTCCACAACTGATTTCTTTTGTGTCTAAATGAAAGTATTTTAGTATTACCCTCTAGCAAAATAAAAAGAACCATGAATCGAACACTTAGGAATTTATACTGCCGTTTCATGGAAGTTTTGTGTATTTGCTACATTTCAACATAAAATTATTTTTCAATGAGATGTCTCCCACACAATTTCTTCCAATACTACTTTTACAGTGAACGTAATTCCTGTAGAGAAAAAGTAGAACTATGTGAAATAGTTCTCATACAAGCTTTAGACCTAGGCCTGAGTGTGGTATAATAGTTTCTTTGTAGAGTTAATGCATGATGTAGATATAATTCATCCGTGGAGAACCAAACACCTGTGATTCCATATGTTCTCATTTATTTCACTAAGTTGGAACCTCATGGATGAATTTCTGTATAATTAGATGAGCATGGTAACTTCCCAGAAAGACAGGCTTTCCTGGGATACACTATTATCCAAGTGTTTGTGAGTTTAGAGAGAAGCAAGGATGGATGTCTCAATAGTCATACATGTGTACTGTGAAATGAATGACCTTGACATGACAAATAATTTCAATATAATATTAAGGAAATGTTTTAAAATGTGATCTGCTAGTGTGTTTTGCTAAAATACTTCTTATAAAACATTAAATCTGACTGAATAAAAGGGATTGTCTGATACAGCTGAATAAATCTTATGCCTGCTTCAATCTGTGCCTTTCTGGGTTTAGGTCAGTATTTAGGTTCTGTAGAGAAATGTAGACAGCTCTACAGACATAATACAAGCTTTAAGAAAATCACCTGTTTTTTAAAAAATTGAAAAGACATAGGGATGCATATAGTTTGATATTTTTGTTAACCAAGAGTCAAAGGGATTTTTTTAATATTTATGATAAACTCACTGAAAATTCAGTACATGATCTTGATATTAAAGAGATAGACTTATTGCAAATCTGAAACTCATACTTTATTGTAGCTGCCAATTTTTCTTCCATCTAGTTAGGTTTTACTGTTATTTTCAGAAGAATTAAAACTATAGAGAGTTGCAAAATAAAAATAAAGTTTAACATCCTGAACCATGAGTTATGAAAGTTTATAAGTGATTGAAAAGTAATAAGAACATGATCCTTTGAAAAAATAAAAGCTTAGAGAAAAAAAATGATTTAATGGAAAAATGAATTAAAGAAATGTCATAAACCATACATGCATTATAGATCTAACATTTTTAATACTCTTGATACAATCTAAATATCAACAGAATGCTCTTATGAGAAATCAGATTGAATTTTCATTGACAAGTGGAAAGTTTCTGTGCTGCAATGTCAACAGAGAACTGAAGTACTTTGTTAACTTGAAATTTTGACAAATTAAAACCCTCCTGTTAGTGCATCAACAGTTTATAAAATAAATTCTGAGTACATAAAGTGGAGATACAGAACCCTTTTATTACCTTAATGTGCTTAAGAATGTAATAAATAATTGTGTATTAACAGATGATTCTGAGAATATTATTTTCTCTAAGATTAACTTTAATTTTTTCTACTGATATCTACAAATTAAAAGAATAGAAATATTAATTACTTAAGTAAAAGGCTTGATAAGTTCCCAAAGGAATGGAAGAAAGAAAGTAGTAGAGGAGGAAACAAAAAAAGAATGGACTTGACGCTAGGTGATGGAAACACAAGATAAGAACACCTTATTCTGTGGGTGTTACTTACTTACACTAGGCAGTAAGGAATTCAGTGTTTATAGACAGGATAGAATTTATAAGTGCTAATAGGGGAGGGCACAGGTAGAGTTAATTTTTAAAAATCTTCTGAAAGTAAACACCCTACACATATCAATGGGGTGTAAATATAGAGGCCTAAAAAAGTGAAAAGAAATGCTATTAAATATTCAAATGTCATTAATCTCTAGATTATTAATAAAAAGTTACCCTAACTGCATGATAATTAAAAATATTTGGTTTTTGGATGTTAAAGCATTTCAGCACTTGTCAGAAAGCTAAAGCAAAATATAATGTCTCATTATATATATATTGATTGTATTAAAAAAAAAGTAAAATTTACCTATGTTATGGTTTCTTCTTCAGAAACCATGCTGTCTTTTAACCCAGATTTTATATCAAAAGATTCTGTGCTATTTTTAAATCTGCCAGCTACCCACTTTTGGGAAGGGACACATCAACTCTCTATTATTACTCACTACCTTTTTCTAGATAATTAAACTAAAATAAAAATTTTTGTTCTCAGTGCCACCAGCCATAATTCAAACACAATTCTTATTGGTGGCTACTAATGCAGGCCAAGGACATGTTCACCAACACATGAAGTTATATTTAGCAGGCTGGTCTAGAATATATTGTGTTTGTATAATTTGTTGCTTTTTTGGGTGTTTTCTTTTGTATTTTTTAAATTGTAACATAATTGACATAACTGTATAAATTTAAGGTATAAACATGTTGATTTGATACATTTATATATTGCAATATGATTACCGTCCTAGTTTAACCTAACATTTCTATCACATCACAGAAGTTTCTTGTGTGGTGGGAAAAATTAAGATTTAGTCTCTTAGCAACTTTGAAGTTTATAATATAGTATTGTTGTCTATAATCACTGTGCTGTGCATTAGAGCTCAAGGACTTACTTATCTACTGGTTGCAGATTTGTACCTTAAACAGTGTGTCTTTCTAGTTCCCCTATACTCCTGAACCTGGTAACACAATTCTACTGTTTTTATGAGTCTGGCTTCTTAAAAATTACATATATATGGGATACCATACAGTATTTGTCTGTCTCTGACTTACCTCACTTACCATAATGTGCTCAAGGTCCATCCATGTTGTCACAAATGGCAGGATGTTCTTCTCTCTCATTGTTGAATAATAATCCAGTGTGTATGTGAGGGAGGGAGGCAGTGAGAATGATCACATCTTCTTTATCTGGTCATCCATTGATGGGACACTTAGTTTGTTTCCGTATCTTGGCTACTATAAATAATGCTACAATAAACACAGGAGTGTATATATCTCTTCAAAATCCTGTTTTCATTTCCTTTGGTTATATAACCAGAAGTGGAATTGCTAGATCATATGGTAGATCTATTTTTAATTTTTCGAGCATATTCCATATTGTTTTTCACAGTGGTTGAACCAACCTACATTCCCATCAACAGTATACAAGGGTTCCCTTTTCTCCACATCCTTGCCAACACATCTCGTCTTGATGATAGTCATTCTAACAGGTGTGAAGTGGTATGTCATTGTGGTTTTGATTGCATTTCTGTGATGATTAGTGATGCCAAACATCTTTTTAGATATCTGTAAGCTATTTAGATGTCTTCTTTGGGTGAAAAAAAAAGTCTTATTTAGTTCCTCTGCCCATTTTCTTCTACTGAATTGTATGAATTCTTTACATATTTTGGATAGTAATCGTTTATCCAAGAATAGTTTGCAAATATTTTCTCCCATTCTGTAGGTTGCCTTTTCATTTTTCTGTTTTTTGTTTTGTTTTGTTTTTGCTTTGTTGTTTGTTTTTGTTTTTTGTGGGGTTTTTTTGCCTGTATAGAAGCTTTTAGTTTGATATAAACCTACTTGTTGATTTTTGTTTTTGTTGTTTGTGCTTTTGGTGTTATATCTAAAAATTCATTGTCAAGACCAAAGTCAAGGAGCATCTTCTCTATGAACTCTTCTAGCACTTTGATGGTATCAGATCTTATGTCAAAGTCTATATTTTGAGTTTATTTTTGTGAGTTGCATAAGATAGGGATCCATTTTCATTTTTCTGCATGTGATTATCCAGTTTTCCCAGCACCATTTGTTGAAGAGACCATCCTTTCCCCACTGAGTGTTCTTGGCTTCTTTGTCAAATCTTAGTTGATCATAAATGTGCGGGAAGGGTTTTTTTTTCTTCTAAGCTCTCAATTCTGTTTGATTGACCTATGTGTCTTTTTATCCATGTTTTGATTATTATAGCTTTATAGTGTTAGTTTAATATCAGGAAGTGTGATGCCTCCAGCTTTGTTCTTAGTTCTCAACATTGCTTTGGCTAGTCAGGGTTTTCTGTGGTTCCATACATATTTTAGGATTGATTTTTCTAGTTCTACAAAGAATGCCATTGAAGTGTGGGGGATTGCATTGAATCTATAGATAGTTTTGTGTAATATGGACATTTTAACAAAATTCTTCCAACCCATGAACAGGGGATATCTTTGTGTATTCATAAGTGTCATAAGTGTGTTTCTTCATAAAGTGTCTACTGTACAGGTTTTTACTTGGTTAAATTTATTCTTATTGTTAATATTGTGAATAAGATAGTTTTATTTTTCAGAAACTTTGTTGTTTGTATATGGAAACACATCTGATTTTCTATATGTCGACTTTATATCCTGCAACGTTACTGAATTTGCTGATTAGTTCCAGCAATTTGTTGGTTGAATCTTTGGGATATTCCTTATGTAAGATTATAGTATCTGCAAATAAAGACAATTTAAATTCTTTTATTCTGCTTTGGATGCTTTTTACTTCTTTGTCTTGCCTAAATACTACAGCTAAGACTACTAATACTAGAGTGAATAAGCGCAGTGAGAGTGGGTATCCTTGTCTTGTTCTTTGTCTTAGAGGAAAATCTTTCAATATTTCACCATTGAATACAATGCTAGCTATTGGTTTGTTTTATATAGTCTGTATTATGTTGAGGTACATTCCCTTTATACCGAAGCTGGTGAGAGTTTTTATTATGAAAGGATATTGTATTTTGTCAAATGTCACATTGTATTATGAAAGGATATTGTATTTTTCTGCATCTATTGAGATGATCATAGGATTTTTTTTTACTGTCTATTAATGTGGTGATCTGCATATGTTGAGATGTCGTTGTATCCCAGGGATTAATTCTACTTGATCATGGTGAATAATCCTTTTAATGTACTGTTGAATTTGGTTTGCTAATATTTTTTTGAGAATTTTTGCATCTATGTTTTGCAAACAAAGGTCTTTTGTTTAAGAAATGTGTCCTTATATCTAGCTTGGTAACAGGGTAATCCTGCCTTGTAAAATGAGTTTGGAAATGTAAAAGAGTTTGAAAAGGATTGTCAATTCTTGTTTAAATGTTTGTTGGAATTTCCTCGTGAAGCCATCTGGTCCTAAGATTGGAGGTCTTTGATTACTGATCCAATCTTCTTGCTCATATTTGTCTATTCAGATTTTCTGTTTCTCCCCAACTTAGTCTTGGTGGATTTTAGGAATTTATCCATTTCTTTTAGGTTCTCCAATTTGTTAGCATATAACTGTTTATAGTAGTTTCTTGTGAACCTTTATATTTCTCCGCTATCTGTTGTAATGTCTTCTCTTTCATTTCTGGTTTTATTTGTCTTTTTTTACTTAATCTAGCTAAAGGTTTGTCAGATTTTTTTTTTTTTGAAAAACCAGCTGTTTATTGATTTTTCTACCTTTTTTCTCATCTCAATTTCATTAATTATTGCTCTGGTCTTCATTATATCCTTCCTTCTGATAACTTAGAGGTTAGTTTCTTATCTTTCCCAGTTCTTTGAGGGGTAAATTGAGGTTATTTGAAATATTTCTATTTTTAAAAATATGTGTATTTATCACTATAAACTTCTCTCGCAGAACTACTTTGGTAGCAGTCCATAGATTTTGGTGTGTTTTGTTCCCATTTTCATTTATCTTAAGATATTTTTTGAATTCCTTTTTATTTTTTCTTTGACCCATTATTTGGTCAGGACTATGTTTTCTCATTTTTGCATAATTGTAGATTTCCTGGTTTTTCTCTTGTTAGTAATTTCTGTCTTCATACATTGTGGTCAGAAAAGATGCTTGGTATAATTTCAGTCTTCTCAAATTTGCTAAGAATTGTTCTGTGTCTTATCATATGGTCTATGCTGGAAAATGTTCCATGTGCAATTGAGAAGAATGTGTATGCTGCTACTGTTGACAGAATATTCTAGAATTATCTGTGAGGTTCATTTGGTGTAATATATGGTTCAAGTTCAACATTTCCTTGTTGATTTTCTGTCTGGATGGTCTGTTGGTGAGTGGACTATTTTAGTCCCTTATTATTCCTGTATTGCTATTTATTTTTCCCTACAGATCTATTAGAATTTTCTTAATCTGGATGCTCTAATGTTGGCACAAATATTCACTATTGTTATTTTCTTGATAAACTGACCCCTTCATAATTATACAATGACTTTTTTCTCATGACTTTTGGCTTAAAGTCTATTTATCTGTTATCATTATAGCTGTCCCCACTTTGTTTTCTATTTGCATAAAAATCTTTTTCCATCCCTTCACTTTGACCCTCTGTGTATCTTTAGAGCTTTCGTGTGTTTATTGTATACGACCTATATTTTAGTCTTGTTTTGTTATCCATCCAGCCACTCTGTGTCTTTTGGTGATTTTAGTCCATTACATTTGATGTTATCATTGGTAGGTAAGGGCTTACTAATGCTCTATTAATTTTCTTATTAATTAATTTTGCCATTGCTCCCCCCCCCCACCATGTTTCTGCATACCTTTTAAGTTAGTGTTTTTCTGTGGTGTTATGCTCTGTTTTACCTTTACCTTGTTCTGCTACTCTAGGTCCTTGTTTTATGGCTACCATGGAGCCTACATAATATATCTCATAGATAAAATAGTCTATTTTTTTTTAAAGATTTTATTTATTTATTTGACAGAGAGAGATACAGTAAGAGAGGGAACACAAGCAGGGGGAGTTGGAGAGGGAGAAGCAGGCTTCCTGCAGAGCAGAGAGCCCGATGCGGGCCTCGATCCCAGAACCCTGGGATCATGACCTGAGCCGAAGGCAGATGCTTAACAACTGAGCCACCCAGGCGCCCATAAAATAGTCTATTTTAAGCTGATAGCAGCTTAACTTGGATTATGTACAAAAGCTTCAACCCTTCCCACCTTTCACATTTCTGATCTGATTACATACCTCTTTTTCATTATTTTATCATTTGTTCATTAGCAAATTATAGTAACTATTATTATGTTTCATACCCTTTTTCTTTGACCTTTATACTAAAGCAATTAACACACCATGCTATTACAAAATTAGAGTTTCCTAGTCCAGCTCCATATTTACTTTTACAGTGTGTTGTATACTGGTATATTTATCCTTTCATATGCTTTTATGGCCCTTATTAGCATCTTTTATTTGAGCTTGAAGAAATCCTTTCAGCATTTCTTGCAAAGTAGGTATAGGGGCGATGAACTCCCTCAGATTTTGTTTGTCTAGGAAAATTCTTATTTCTCTTCCAAATCTTGAGGCTAACTTGCTGGATAGAGTATTCTTGGATACAATTTTTTTTTCTTACAATATATTGAATATGATATTCCACTCTCTGCTGGCCTGTAGGGTTTCTCCTGAGAAATCTGAGAGCCTAATGGGGTTTCCTTTGCAGGTGACATTCTCTTTACCTGGCTGCTTTTAGAATTCTTTATCTTTGATTTTTTTTTTTAATAATTTCTTTATAATGTGTCTTGTAGAAGGCCTTATTGCATTGAGATAATAGGGTGTTCTAGTACCTTTTAGAACTTGTATGTCCAATTTTCCTTATATGGGACATTCTCTGATTTTTTTTCTTTATAAATGTTCTGCCTCTCCCTCTCTTCTTCTGGAATCTTGATTATTTTTATATTTGTTCTTTTGATGGATCTCCTAGTTCACATAGACTTTCTTCACTCTTCTTCATTTTTTTCTCCCCTAACTGGGTTATTTCAATATTACTATCTTTTAACTTATTTCTTCTCTACTCTACTGAAGATCTCTATTAAATTTTTTATTTCATTCATTTAGATCCGAAGCTCCAGGATTTGTTAATATTTTTAATTGAAGTATAATTGACACAAAATGTTTTATTAGTTTCAGGTGAGCAGAATATTGATTTGACAATTATACACTCATTGCTCACCATGATAAATATTACCATCTGTCACCATACATTATTACAATATTATTGACTATATTTTCTATGATATATTTTTCATCTCCATGACTTATTTATTTTATAACTGGAAGTTTGTACCACTTAATCTCTTTAACTATTTTATCCATCCCCTACCCTGCCTCCCTTCTGGCAACCATCAGTTCTCTGTATTTAAGAGTCAGTTGGTTGTTTAGTTGGTTGGTTGGTTGGTTGTTTTTTTTTAGATTCCACATATAAGTGAAATCATATGGTATTTATCTTTGACTTTTTTCACTTAGCATAATACTCTCTAGGTCCATCCATGATATTACAAAATGGCAAAATCTCATTCTTTCTATTACTGAGTAAAATTCCATTGTGTGTTTGTGTTTATGTGTATCACATATTCTTTGTACATCTATAGATGGACACTTGGGATGTTTCCACACCTTGGCTATTGTAAATAATACTGCAGTAATTACAGTAGTTAACATATCTTTTTGTTAATGGAGAGATTATTTTCTTTTGTTGTGTTTTACATATTCTTTTGTAAGTTTTTATTTAAACTCCAGTTAGGGAAAAAATAAAAATAAAAAAAATTCCAGTTTGTTAATACACAGTGTAATATTAGTTTCAGGTGTACTAATACAGTAATTTAACACATACAACACCCAATGCTCATCACAACAAGTGCACTCCTTAATCCCTATCACTTATTTAACCCATCCCTGCAGCCACCTCCCCTCTGGTAACCATCAGTTTGTTCTCTGTAGTTAGGAATCTGTTTCTTGGTTTATCTTTTTTTTTTTTTTTTCCCTTTTGTTCATTTGTTTCTTAAATTCCCCATGAGTGACATCATATGGTATTTGTCTTTCTTGACTGACTTACTTCACATAGAATGATACTCTCTAGCTCCCTCCATGTGTTGCAAATGGCAAGACTTCATTCTTTTTTATGGCTGAGTAATATTCCAGTATACACACACATAGATACACAGCACATCTTCCTTATCTATTCACCAGTCAGTGGACACTTGGGCTGTTTCCATAATTTGACTATTGTATATAATGCTGCTATAAACATGGAGGTTCATGTATCCCTTTGAATTAGTGTTTTTATATTTTGGGGGTAGTGCAATTGCTGGATTATAAAGTAGTTCTCTGCCATGGTGCTGCACCAGTCTGCATTCTCACCAGCAGTGCAAGAGTGTTCCTGTTTCTCCACATCCTTGCTAGCACCTGTCATTTCTTGTGTTGTTAATCTTAGCTATTATGGCTAGTGTAAGGTGGTATCTCATTGTAGTTTTGATTGATATTTCCCTAATGATGAGTGGTGGTGAACATCTTTTGATGTCTTTTGGCCATCTGTATGTCTTCTTTGAAAAAATGTCTAATCATGTTTTCTGCCCATTTTTAATTGGATTATTCGTTTTTGAGGTGTTGACTTTTATAAGTTCTTTATATATTCTGGATACTAACCTTTATCAAATATGTCATTTCCAAATATCTTCTCCCATTCTATAAATTGCCTTTCAGTTTTTTGATTGTTTCCTTCTCTGTACAGAGGCTTTTTATTTTGATATTCAACATTCACAAATCAACATGATACACTACATTAATAAAAGAAAGGATAAGAACCCTAAGATCCTTTCCATAGATGCAGAAAAAGCATTTGACAAAGTACAACATCTACTTAATGACAAAAATACTCAACAAAGTAGGTCTCGAGGAAACATACCTCAACATAATAAAGGCCATCTATGAAAAACCCACAGCTCATATCATTCTCGATGGGGGAAAACAGAGCTTTTCCTCTATGGTGAGGAACAAGACTAGGATATCCACTCTCATCACTGTTATTTAACATACTACTAAAACTCCCAGCCACAGCAATCAGACAACAAAAAGAAATAAAAGGCATCCAAATCAGCAAGGAAGAAGTCAACCTTTCACTACTTGAAGATAACATGATACTCTATATAAAAAACCTGAAAAAAACTCCACCAAAAAAACTGCTAGAACTGACACATGAATTAAGTAAAGTTGTAGGATACAAAATTAATGTACAGAAATCTGTTGAATTTTTATACAGCAATAATGAAGTAGCAGAAAGAGAATTAAGACACTAATCCCAATTACAATTGCACCAAAAACAAGATATCTAGGAATAAACCTAACCATAGAGGTGAAATACCTAGACTCTCAAACCTCTAAAACACCAATGAAATTGAAGAGGACACAAAGAAATGGAAAGACATTCCATGCTCATGGACTGGAAGAACAAATTTTTTTAAAATGTCTATACTATCCAAAGCAATCTACACATTCAATGCAATCCTTATCAAAATATGAACAGTATTTTTTACAGAGCTAGAATAAAAAATCCTAAAATTGGTATGGAACCACAAAAGACCCTGAATAGCCAAAGCAACCTTGAAAAGGAAAAGCAAAGCTGTGGAGGCATCACAATTCCAGACTTCAAGTTATATTACAAAGCTGTAGTGATCAAAACAATATGGTACTGGCACAAAAGTAGACACATAGATCAACTGAACAGAATAAAAAATCCAGAAATGAAAGCACAACTATATGGTCATTAATCTTTGAGAATGCAGGAAAGAATATCTAATGGAAAAAAGACAGTCTCTTCAACAAATGGTGTTGGGAAAACTGGACAGCAACATGCAAAAGAATGAAACTGAACCACTTTTTCACCATACAAAAAAATAAATTCAAAATGGATGAAAGACCTAAATGTGGGACCTGAAACCATAAAAATCCTAGAGGAGAACACAGGCAATAACCTCTTTGACATCAGCTGTATCAACTTCTTACTAGATATGTCTCCTGAGGCAAGGGAAACAAAATAAAAAATAAACTATTGGGATTGCACCTAACTTTTTAAATCAGTGTTCTCATTTTCTTTGGGTAAATACCAAGTAGTGGAATTACTGGATTGTATGGTATTTCTATTTTTAAATTTTTGAGGAACCTCCATACTGATTTCCACTGATAGTGCATGAGGGTTCCTTTTCCTCCACATCCTTGTGAACACTTATTTCTTGTCTTTTTGATACTAGCCATTCTGACTGGTGTGAAGTGGTATCTCTGTGATTTTGATTTGCATTTCCCTGAAGGTTAGTGCTGTTGAGCATCTTTTCATGTGTCTGCTGGCCATCTGTATGACTTCTTTGAAAAAACAACTATTCAGGTCCTCTGCCCATTTTTAATAGTTTTTTTTTTTTTTGGTGTTGTGTAAATTATGTATATATTTCAATATTAACTTATCAGATACTTCATTTGCAATATCTTTTCACAATCACTAGGTTGCCTTTTAGTTTAGTTGGTTTCCTTTGCTTTACAAAAGCTTTTCAGTTTGATGTAGTTTTACTTATTGTTGCTTTTGTTTCCCTTGTCTGAAGAGACATATCCATAAATATGTTGCTACAACTGATGTCAAAGAGATTATTGCCTATGTTTTCTTCCAAGAGCTTTATAGTTTCAGGTCTCACATTTAGGTCTTTAATCCATTTCTAGTTTATTTTTGTGTATAGTGTAAGAAATTGAACCAATTTCATTATTTTGCATGTTGCTGTCTAGTTTTCCCAGCACTATTTATTGAAAAGACAAACTTTTTCCCATTATGTATTCTCATTTCCTTTGTCATAGATTCATTGACCATATAGATATGGTTTTGTTTCTGGACTCTCCATCTTGTTTTATTCATCTATGAATCTATTTTTGTGGCAGTACTATATTGTTTTATTATAACCTTGTACTATGTCCTGAAATCTAGGATTGTGATATCTTCAGTTTTGTTCTATCAAGATTGCCTTGACTATTTGGGGGTCTTTGTAGTTGCATACAAATTTTAGTATTACTTGTCCTAGTTCTGTGAAAAGTGTTGTCGATATTTTGATAGGGATTGCATTGAAGCTGTAGATTGCTTTGGATTAAATAGACACTTCAACAGTACTAATTCTTGCAATCCATGAGCATGGTTTATTTTTCTATTTGTGTGTGTTGTCTTCAATTTTTCTCCATGTCTTAGAGTTTTCAGAGTATAGGTCTCTTGCCTCCTTGGTTAAATAATCCCTTTGTGTTTTATTCTTGGTTGCAATTGTAAAAGGAATTGTTTTCTTAATTTCTCTTCCAGTTACTTTGTTATTGCTATACAGAAATTCAACAGATTTCTTTGTATTAATATTGTATCCTGCAACTTTACTGAATTCATTTATAACCTCTAATAGTTTTTTGGTGAAGTCTTTAGGGTTTTCTATATGCCTAGCATCATATCATACTAGATAGTAACAGTTTAACTTCTTCCTTGGATCTCTTAATTTCTTATTCTTGTCTGATTGCTGCAGCTAGGACTTCCAGTACTATGTTGAATAAAAGTAGTAAGAGTGGATGTCCTTGTCTTGTTCCTGAGCTTAGAGAAAAATCTTTGTTTTTTTTCCATTGAGCATGCTGTTAGCTGTGGTGTTTTATATATGGCCTTTGTTATGTTGAGATATGTTCCCTGTAACACCAGTTACTTGAGAGTTTTCATTAACAGGTGTTGAATTTTTTCAAATGCTTTTTTTCATCTACTTAGATGATTATATGTTGTTTTTTTATCTTAATGTGTTGTATCACATTGATTGGTGTGCAAAATTAAACTACATTTGCATCCCTAAAATAAATCCCACTTGATGATGGTGAGTGATCTTTTTAAATATATTGGATGTGGCTTGCTAATATTTTTGGAGGATTTTAGCATCTATGTTCGTCAGAATTATTGGTCTGTAGTTCACTATTTTTGTAGTGTCTTTAGTTTTGGTATCAGAGTAATGTTGGCCTCATACAATGAATTTGGAAGCTATCCTTCCTCTTCTATGTTTTTTAGAAATAGAGATTTGAGAAGAATATCTCTTTTTTAAATATTTGGTATAACTCACCTGTGAAGCCATCCAGTCTTGGGATTTTGTTTGTTGGGAGGTTTTTATTATTGATTCAATTTCATTATTAGTAATCAGTCTTCACATTTTCTGTTTCTTCCTGATTTAGTTTTGAAGAACTTTATGTTTGTAGGAACTTATCAATTTCTTCTAGGTTGTACAATGTTGGCATATAATTTTTCATGATATTGTCTTAATTCTTTGTATTTCTGTGATGTCAGTTATTTCTTCTCTTTCAGTTTTGATTTTATTTGTCTGGGTCCTCTTTCTTTTCCCCTTAAGCCTAGCCAGACTGAAGAAAGGTTTACCAATTTTGTTTATCTTTTCAAAGAGTCAGCTCCTGGTTTCATTTATCTTTTCCACTGTTTTTGTGTTGTTTGTTATTTATTATTTCCTTCCTCCTATAAGCTTTGGGTTTGTTCTTTTTCTAGCTTATTTAGGTGTATGGTTAGATTATTTGAGATTTTTTTTTATTGAAGTAAGCCTGTAGTACTACATACTTCCTTCTGAGAACTGCTTTTGCTGTATCCCAAAGATTTTGGACCATTGTGTTTTCATTTTAACTTGTTTCCATGTATTTTTTTAAATTTCCTCTTTGATTTCTTTATTGACCCATTGGTTGTTCAGTAGCATATTGCTTAGCCTCCATGCATTTGTGTTTTTCCTGTTTTGGGTTTTTTGTTTGTTTGTTTTGGAATTGATTTCTAATTTCATACCATTATGGTTGGAAATGATGCTTGTTTGAGTTCAACCTTCTTAAATTTATGGATACTTGTTTTGTGGCCTAAATATTATCTATCCTGGAGAATGTTTCATGTGTACTTGAAAAGAATATGTTCTGCTCTTTTCTGTATCTATTAGGTCCACATACTCTTATGTATAGTTCAAAGTCATTGTTTCCTTGTTGATTTTTTGCCTGAATGAGCTATCCATTGATGTAAATAGGGTGTTAAAGTCCTGTACTACTTTGTATTACTGTCAGTTTCTCCCTTTATGTCTGTTAATATTTCCTTTATGTATATAGGATGCTCCTGTGTTAGGTGTGCAGATAGTTACACTTGTTATGTTCTCCTGTTGATTTGATCCCTTGATCATTGTATAGTCCCTTACTTTATCTCTTACTGCAGTCTTTGTTTTAAAGTCTATTTTGTGATAGTATTGCAATACCCAGCTTTTTTTCTGCACTTCCATTTGCATAGAATATATTTTTCTATTACTTCCTTTCAGTCTATTTGTGTCATTAGGTTTGAAGTCAGTCTCTCTTAGGCAGCATACAGATAGATGGGTCTTGTTTTTTGATTTTGGTTTTTGTTTTTTTTTTTTTAAATTCCTTTAGTCACCCTATGTCTTTTGATTGAAGCATTTAGTCTGCTTACATTTAAGGTAATTATTGACAGGTATGTATCAATTGTCATTGTGTTCATTGTTTTCTGGTTGTTTCTGTAGTACCTCTCTGTTTCTTCTCTTGCTCTTTCTTTGTGGTTTGATAGCTTTAATGCTATGCTTGCATGCCTTTCTTTTTTGTGTATCTATTACCGGTTTTTGATTTGTGGTTAGATATATATATAACATCTTATGCATTATGCGGTTCATAGTAAGTTGATAATTAAGTTTGAACACACTCTAAAAGCACTAAAGTTTTACTACCCCCTCCACATTTTATTTATATGATGTCCTATTTTACATATTTTTATTTCATGTAGCCCTTGACTAATTTTTATAAATTGATTTTACTACTTCTGTGTTTTAAACTCCATACTAGCTTAAAAGTGATTAATCTACTACCTTTACTGTAAGTTTCCTTTTACCTGTGATATTTTTTCCTTTCAAAATGTTGTTACTTAAAGAATTCTCTTTAACATTTCTTGGAAGGCTGGTTTGGTGGTGATGAACCTTAACTTTTGTTCATCTAGGAGACTCATTATCTCTCCTTCTATTCTGAATGATAACCTTGCTGAATATTCTTGGTTGTGGGGATTTTTTCTTTTAGCACTTTGAATATATTATGCCATTCTCTTCTACCCTACAAATTTTCTGCTGAAAAATCTGCTAACAGTCTTATGGAGTTTCCCTTCTATGTAACCATTGTCTTTTTCTATTGCTGTTCTTAATATCTTCTCTTTATCACTATATTTTGCCATTTTAATTATTATGTGCCTTGCTGTGCCTCTCCTCGGGTTCATCTTGTTACAGGCTCTTTGTGCTTCCTGGACATCTTTTTCCTTCCCCAGATTAGGGAAGCTTTCTGCTGTTTTTCTCTCTCTCTTCTCCTTTTGGGATCAGTATAATTTTTCTTGATGATGTTGCAGAATTCCCTTAAGCTATTCTCACTTTTTATTATTCTTTTTTTCTCTTTGATGCTCAGTTTGGTTATGTTCCATTATTTTCTCTTCCAGATTTCTGATCCATTTTTCTGCATCCTCTAATCTGCTGCTGATTTGCTCTCGTATACTTTTAAATTTCAGTTGAGTTCTTTAGTTCTGACAGGTTATATTTTCTATTTCTTTGTTGAAGTTCTCACGGAGTTCATCCTCTCCTCTTAGTCCAGGAAGTATCTTTATGAACATTACTTTTAATTCTTCAGCAAGCATATTGCTTGTTTCTGATTCATTTAGCTTTTTTACTGTGATTGTTTCTTGTTCTTTCATTTTGAACATATTCCTCTGTCTCTTCATTTTGTATTACAATCTGTTTGTTTCTGTATACTACATAGGTCAGCTACATCTTCTGGTCTTTATAGTGGTGGTGTTGTGTAGAAGAGATCCTTTGGTGCCTTAGAGTATAATCCCTCCTGGTCACCAAAACCAGGTACTCCAGGGGTGTCCCCTGTGTGGGCTGAATGCACCCTCCTATTGTGGCTAAGCCACAATTGCCTTCAGTCCAGCTGGCTGCAGTGACCCACATTGCCTGCTGTGGGCACACTGGGCAAGGTTTGCTCCCCATGCTATTGCGAGGTCCATGTATGGCCACTGTGGGTTCGTTGATGGGAAAGCTGTCTGCATTTAACCTCTCTGCCACATCTGCAGGCATACCAAAGGGCTCAGTTGCAGGAACTGTGGACATGCTCGTGTATGGTCTCTCTCCCCTTCCCTAGGGCAGGAGTCATTTTGGCATGACACCATTCCTAGCTGGGGCTGCCTGTATGTGTGGTGGAATATAAGTAACTTTGGAGGGATACCTGCTAAGGAAGGTGGAGTTGGATGGGGTGGGTCCATAGGGGAATCTTGGGGCAGGGCACATGATGCAAAAAAAGTAGATAGTGTTTCTCAGATGCTTATGAGAGCCAACACCATCTGGGGGTGGTGAAGAGAAATTGCACCCAGAAATGTCCTTCAGATCCCTGCTCCTCTGGCACACATTTTAGGAGTAGTCAATAACTGTCTTTCAGGTATACTCCAAGCACTTTTCAAACCTCTCCTTCTGTGCTGCATCTTGGGGCAAGTTATTTTAGTTGCTGGCTCTTTAAGGGTGATATCTCAGCTTCCTTTTGCCCCCTGCCTATCCTGGAGTTAAGCCCCATTGGTTTTCAAAGATAGATGGGAACTCCTCTTCCCAATGAAAGTCCCTAGTGCCTGGAGTGTGGTCTGATCCTCTCACTTCTCCATTCTTGTGATGTCTCTCCCCTGTGTGGTTAGTCATGCTAGGGGTTTTGTTCTCATCTGTGTCTCTACTCCTCCCACCCTTTTTGATGGTGGCCTTGTCTCTATGATGAGCTGTGGAAGGTCTCTTCTGCCAATTGTCAGGTCATTTTCTGAGTTAGCTGCACAGATATAGCTGTTATGTTGGTGCATCCATGAGATAAGCTGAGCTTTGGATCTTCCTACTCCACCATCTTCTCCTCACTGGTGTGTTGCTTCTTTTTCATGATTTCTATCTCTTTGGCAAATATCTCATTTTAAAGATTTTTTTCATGATTCCGTTTAATTGTCTATTTTTTGTAGCTTGTTGAGTATCTTCAAAACAGTTATTCTGAGTTCTTTATTAACTAGATAGTAATAATTCTCCAATAACCAAGTTCAAAGGCATGGAATTTTACTATCTTCTGATAACATACTTTCTTGTTTGTTTCTCATCTATGTTTCTTGTAGACTTCTGTTGTTGCTTTCACATTTGAAGTATCAGCCACCTCTTTGTTAGTTGCCTTCAGATGGGGTATTCTCTCTCTGGTTGTGTTATTATTTGGGGGTTTTCTCTGCCTTTATATGCATATACCTGTTTCACTCTTAGTATTCCTTTTTGGGGAATTCTTAAGATTTCAGGAATTTTAATTTTTTAGGAAGCATTCTTAAACTTTTATGACTTCGCTAGTTCTACAACTCACAACTATATAGAGGCTACTATAAACCTCTCTTTTATTTTCCAGAGGTGGCATTTTGACCCAAACTTGTGGCTTCTCCCTTGCATACAGACCTTGGCCTGTTTCCTTAGGATATTCTGTCTACTGCAGCTTCCTCTCACCCATACACTCAGGAGCATATACAAGATGGCTGCAGAGTTCGGGAGGTGTGGGTAGTACTCAGGGTGTTAAGAGGTGCCTGCAGATAGAGTAGGGCTATCACCGTGTATGGTACTCCCAAAGGCTTCGTGTAGCCTTCCTGCAGAGTCTGTTCTGCTCAAACTGTGTCTTGTCATTCTTATCTGCATTTTTCCTGGCCTTTCCCTCCAGCCCATCCTGGAGGTCCCAACTCAGTACTTTGGGTGGTGTTGGAGAGAAACTTATTTTTTTTCCAGCTGTGTCCCATGTCACTGAGGTAGCCAGGCATTCATTCACTGTTCTCCTTTTTCCCTTGCTGCCACTTGATAGTTAAGCATTATGCAATGCTGCCTTTGCAGGTGCTCAGGGTAGGGGATAGCACTAGTGTAGTTCTATGTACTACCTCTACTGCATCTGAACTTGTAGTGTGTGTGTGCGCACGCATCCACACCAATGGTGTGCTGGAATCTCCCTTCAGAAAGGCTGGACTGCTGAAATTTTTTTCTGTAGTTATCAGCCCAGGTTAGCATTCTCAGGTTTTTTTCCCCCAACAAGAGGGGTTTGGAGCAAGTTAGCTGCTCTGTTGGTTCCACAGTTCATACTGAACTATCTATCTGTTACTGGATGTGCAAGTGAGCAAGACACCTCTCAAGTCCCTCAGCATATGGTGCTGGATCCTGCAACTCCCACAAAGGTACTTTTGTTCGTGAATAAATGTCCAATTCTTTGTTAAAAATGGGGGATTAAAAGGCACCATGTCTTAAACCACTTTGATGCTGACATCATTCCTATAATTTTAATTACCAACTTTACTATGTTTTATACTATATAGCCTTTCTCCTATATGTATTTTTAGTTGTGCTTCTAATATCTTAGTAACAGAAACAATCTTTTTCTGATACCTACTCTCAACCTCAAGTACATTACATCTTCTTGGATTTTATGGGCACAGATAGTCTTACTCTGTTTATATTCCCTAGACCAAGACTTCATTTGAGATAATTTTCCACCTAATGACTTCTTATTTGAGCTCAGCTACTTATTTAACAAACACTAAGCCTTTCGTATATGCTGAGTATCCTAACAGGTTCTCCACTTTGAGTTTGTTTTAAAATTCCTACAACAGAAGATAGTATTATTTCCATTTTACAGATAAGGAAGCTGAGATTGAGAGGGCAGATGATATACTTAAGGGAACAGAGCTAGTTTTTTAAATTGGGATTCAGTGACAAAACATAATCTGCTCTCTTCACCACTGTGGTGTTTCCTTTATGCCAGCTACCTTGGTACCTCTTGCCTGAGAAGGAATGAGGAGAAAAGAAAGTAGCTACAAATTAATAAGACATGAAACATGTCAGAGAATAATAGATAAGCTCACCTCTGCTACAGAAACAGGAATGGAAGCTAATAAACACGTCTCCCTCTGTGATGCAGAGGCCTGCAAAAGGTAATATGATTATACACAAACTGAAACACTGGGTCACTGGTCTAAGAGGAATCAAGAGACTAATTATGTCAACTTGCAGACAGGAGAGTGGTGGCAAATAAAAACCACAATATTCTGTAATATCTAGGACCAAAATTGGATCAGAAACTTACACTGAGATCCTCTCAACTAGGGGTGAGATATGAAAGGGCAAGCTGCAGAAATGGACACATGTAGGATTAGCTATTTAAGAAAAAGGATGGGAAGGGAGAATCATGCTAAACAAAGCTTAGTGACAAAAGAGACGTCTTTTTGCATTTGTTCAAGTCAGAAGTTGAGGTCCAAAGCAGAATGTATACCATAGGCAACGGAACCTAGAAAGTAGGGGATAGAGAAAGGTCTCAGGTGGAAGGTCTTCATTAGTATTAGAAAGAAGTATAAAAAATGATTCATCACCTTGGAAGACCGGGCCTTAGACAGTGTTAAAATGTCAGAGCTGCAAACAATAAAGCTGAAGTTCTAGGTGAGGCTTCGGCTATGGCAGACAACTGTAGTACTGGGCCAAGGCAATGGGGCAGAGGGTGGTGAAGGCTTGATTGTCAGGGGCAAAGTGGATGTTCAAGGCTCTGATATAGTGGACTACATATCTCTGGCAGTAAGATGTGCTCTATACTCACCAGCTGGTAGAGCTGGAGCACTTTATATATACTCCTTAATTAAGGTAGGGATGAGTTAGGCTGCGTCTGTGTGTAGAGGTTGAGAAGTTCTGGGGCAGAAGTTTGCATTGTCCATTGAACAAAGCTGTTCCAACCTCTAATTCTGGCATCTATGAAAGTCCTCTGACTTATGAATTACTGGTCAGTCACTGATAAGCTAGCTGCCTTACCAGTTTTTCTTGCATAAGCCCTTTTTAAAAGCAAATTTGTATTTATTCATATATATTCTAGTAAGTTCTTTTCTCTCTTTCATAACCATAAAAAGTATATGGTTAGGACAGATCACTCATATACTGAAGTATATCTACTTAGAATTTGAAATACTTACTATATACTCTTAGTAAAGTCCATATGGCTTTGGTCATATAGCTTTACAGCAATATATAAGCAAAATCCATTTACAACAGTTAACTAATATTATTGTAAAAGATTCATTTAGGTAGTTTCACTTAACATGTATTACATTTTCTTTACCCTTTTCACACCTGGATTTTTATATTTGTTTACAAAAGAGAAACACATGAGTTTTTTTTAATTAAACATTGATGAACCTGGATTATTAAAATTAAGTCCCAAAAGTATTTAACTTGGAGAGACCGAGATGGATAAGAAGCCACAAACACTGTCCAGAATCTCAGTCTATCCTTGGTGAAGGGAAAATTTCAATGCAAGTTCACAGGGATAAATACTATACAACAACTATAAATAATACTATACAACAACTATAAATATTTCCTGTGGGGGCAAAAAGGAAAATGTGATTAAAATTATGGGTTGGATATTAAGAAAGAGAAGCCTCGCACAAGATACGATGTTTGCGTTATGCCTTTAAGGATAGTTAAGGCAGAGAAGGAAAATGAAAGAAAGGGAAAGACTATATTTGGCCAAGAAAGGAAAAAAATCTAAGACCTAAAATTGAATGTTTTTTTCAGGGGGCAGGGAAGAGTATCCTGTGGCTGGACTATAGAGGGGTAAGGAGAACAGGAAAAGCGGTTGGATATGGATTTTTTTTAAAGTCATTGCTGAGATTATGCAAAATGTGTTTAATAAAGCAGCATTATATGGTAACAAAACAAGTTGATTTTCAAATCAGGTTATGTAAAAAATATTGTTCATCCAAATGAGGGAATTCATCTAGAAGAATGAAGGTTGGCAGGAAGAGGGTACATCTGCATGTTGTCTGGATCATACTTGGTCTTCCTTTGACTCCACAGTGAAATGGAGTCAAAGGAAAACTGTATCTTATAGTTTTAGAGAATGAGTGAAGGGAAATTAAAAAATAAACTAGGACTACAGGAATAAGAAATGGTATCAGGAAAGACAAAAAATTTGGTTTGAACATTGAGTAACATAGCTAGCCTCCTATCTAGCCTACATTTCCCCGAGGCCCTTGTTATATGGGCCATGGATCTGAGCTCTATGCAAGGGAATATAACCAGGGTGAAGTATACCACTTCCAAGTCTGACCAAAACATATTCCTTGTTCTTTCTCCTTCTGCCACTAGTGCAAGTGACTCTACTGTCCTAGAAAGAGTGATGATGCTTCAGTTCATGAATGAGATATCTGAAAACCAAATACACTTACTTTGGTTTGTTATTTGAATGATTAAACAACTTCTAGTGTTTCTGAGACATTTGGTTCTGGAACTTAGCTGAACTGAATACAGATGTATTGAATCTAAAATTCCTATTAACAGTGTTGACAATACAACGTTCCATGAGAGATAAATAAGCAGGGTCCAAAGATAATATGGAGAAGAAGGCTGTGAAAGCCTCCCAGAAGTTTATCTTAAGTTGAGAATGGGAGTTTGAAGAAAGAAAGTTATTGGGAAAGGTACTCTTGAAAGTAAGAGTCATCTATATATGAACACAAGATCAAGTGCCAGGATTTTTTGTCAATGTCTTGCCCTTTGGATCCTAGGAAGCAAATACATCAATTAGTTGGTTTTACTGGGATGTATTGATTTGATGATAGATTTGGTTAAAAAAAAAAAAAAGTAGAACTAAAAGCAGGGGTTTTTTTGTCCATAAGATTAAGTAGGTTATTCTTTAAAGAATACAAGTTTTAAAGATTTGAAAACCTTAAGCTTTAATTCACGCACCCACTTTCCCTAGACTAAATAGAACAGCAACTAAAGGGTCCTCAGACAACAACAAAAGTGGTTTCTCACCCCTCTAGTAAGGGAACTGCAGAGATTGTCAACAGAGAAGGGAAAGTAAAAGTATTTGGATTTTCCCTCATTTAGCACTTTCTAGTGTGGGTGCAAGAAGAACAGGACAGATCAAATTCATCTTCTGTTACCTGAATTACCCTTCTTTGCATTTTATATAAATTTTAAAACCAGCTTGTTAACTTCCAAATAAAGGAAAACAGACATTTTATTGGAATTATACTAAAGTTATATGTCATTTTTTGTAGGACTGCCATCTTTATACTATTGAGTCTTTCAATCAATACACATCATAAATACCTATACAGGTTTTCCCTTGCTATTTGAAAGTAGAGTGTACCTAGGAAATAATTCATATGCTGCAATGACAAGAAGCAAAGAATCAATTGCCATTAATTTATATGGAAACATTTTTAGCATTCCCAAGCCCCCCAAATTACCTATCTTATGCTATTCTGGTATCTTCAGCCACATCTTGCTATAACAGATGGACAAAATAAGTTGAGATAAAGCATACATGCTCACAGAGACAGGTCAAAGCCAGAGGGGCTTGATGCCGATGCTAAGTGTAGGTCTCAGGGAGATGCTTGGTGGAACTGTTCTCCCCTGTCAACTTTTTGTTGTTGTAAAAGTGAAAATCCTTTTAAGATCGCTTTTGATTAGCAAAAGTACTAATCTAAGTCTTTTTAAAAGCAAAGTGGTAGAACACAAACTTTCAAAAATAGAGAATACCTATATGTAGGTCTTCTCTTGATGTTACGCTGCTTTTTAAAAATATTGTGTAGAGTAGCTTGTATTGGGTAGTTTTATAGTGTTGAAAAATTTTGATGTGGAGATGTTTGCTGGGTTTTACTGATTGTTCCCTACTCAGTTAACTTTTTAAAATGCCATTTCTACTTTGTTGCTGAAATAGAAACACGTAGTTGATTTTTACATACTGATTTTATATCCAGTGATCTTGCTAAATTCACTTAATTTTAATAGTTTATTCTTAAATTTATATTAGAAAGATAACTGAATAGAGAAAAGTTATATATTTTCCTCTTCATGACTTACTTCAATAGACGTATCGCAAACTGACATCCTCTTATTCCTAATCTCAAGTTTAATGTCTATCAATCAAACATTCTTTATATAGATAACATTTACCAGATTAAGGAAATTTCCTTATATTCCTAGTTGACTGAGTTTTTCTACTACTGAGTGTTGAGCCTTACTAAATACTACTTACACTTCTAGCAATGTGATCATGTTTCTCCTTTAGTACCTTAATTTGCTTAGTAAATGTGTATATCTCCTTAAATTAGTTTTTCCAGACAATCAGATGTTACACACTTTTAAAATTAGATTTAAAACCCACTAAAACTCTTCACATGGAAGATTTTAATCTAAGTGTCAAAATCCATGGATTTATAAATCATGTAAGAGCGAAAACATTTTAAAGTCCATTTTACAAAAGCTTTCTCCAAAGCTTTTGTAAAATGAGCTTCTCTTACAAACAAACATTTACCTTTGCTCATTTTCAAAATGTTTGATCCAAAATACATTGACAATACATTTTCTTGGCAAGTTTGAATAAATAAGCATCTCATAAACTCCCAGTAAATAAATGAAAGTTAACAACACAGGTTTTGGGGGCAGGTTAGTGATATCTATCAAAAAATTTTTTTCTGATGTTTAGACTGTGTTTTGTTTTATTTAAATTCAATTAGCCAACATATAGTACATCATTTGTTTTTCATATAGTATTCAATAATTCACTAGTGGCATATAACATATCTATCAATCAAAATTACATTTTTATCTTTCCACTTTTGAGAATTTAAACATCAAGTCCACTTACACATTTTCAAAATGGTAGGTGTATGCCAGCGTAGCTGTATTTGGTATAGCAAAAGCTTGAAGATAACTCAGGTATCACGATAGGCTAGGTTATGCTGAAGCAACAGGCAACAGAAATTTTAATGGTTTCAAACAGTAAAGTTTTATTTATTACCCATTGTATATACTCAGTGGAGGTTTTTGCATGGATACTGCTTAAAGAATTTATTCTCCCTCTTGAATCAAGTGTCTGGAAAAGGAATGGTCTGTAACATTGAGGGCTGCAGTGAAAAACAGGAATGTCAACGTATGCCCTGTGATGTAAACGGAATTACTGTATAATAAGAATTTTTATATTTATTTAGCAAAAACAGGGCACATGGCCAATTTTGGCCCTAATTACAGAAGGAATCTGAACATAATTCTCTTCCAGAGAATTAAACATTGATGAACTGTAATGGGATTTACCACAGGCTTCCTTTCAGATCAGTAAGTTTTGGGCTCCCTCCCTCTCTTGCTTACTCACCTCCTCCCAAGAAAAATTACACAACCCCCCCCACACATTTCCTCTCTAAGAATTCATCACCTGCAGACACTCTCTGCCAGGTCAATGAGATTCAGAGCGGTCAAACGAGGAAAGCATACCTGCTATGAACACTTCCAGTCAGATGGAAGAAACATATACTCATTGCTCATATTTAGCAATGCCAGTTCCTATTAGCCATATACAGAAATGGCCTTCTTTCCTGGTTGGGGGAGGGGGGGATAATCCTCAATAGGGCTCTGATTTGTCCTCCTAAAGGTAATCCCCAGTCCATTGTTGTCTATGGTCCTCAAATCCATTCGCTTCAAAGTAATTTTTTATCCATTATCTTCCTATGCTACAACTGAAGAAAACATGTGACAGTACTACTTTTTAAGTGGTGAAAATCTTTCTCAGCCCATTTGCTGCCCACAGAGAGTTGGAAGCACAGTAGTCTATTTTAGTCCAGCCTAGTGTTCCTCTTGATAGTATAACTCTCTCAAATAATTTATGGGCCTCTTATTTAATTTCAAACAACCACACTCATGATTTTTCTCAAGACCTGCCTCTCTCTACGTATATTTAATTGCAGAGTCCTTGAACTGCCAGGACTTGAAGAAAGTCAATATTTTTTCACAAAAATCCTCTTTCCAATGAAAAGAACGTACTGCCTGCCACTTAACCTGCTCAGATATTTTAGCAACTGTTACATGGTCCATCTGTTTTATACAATCTTCACTACAAGACTGATTTCAAAGACTTTTTCCTGTTAGAAATTAAAAGACAGTCTCCTTTGCAAACCTCAAGTTCTAACTTTCAGGATGGTCTCTCACACTTTTCATTTCTCCTTTCAAACTGGCAATTTCTACTCTGGGCTTATCTCTTCGTGTAATTCCTTTTCAAGTATAGTCAACACTAGGACTCTGTTTTCCAACGTTTTCACCAAACCATAAGACATTACTGACTTTCCAAGTTGTAGAAGGGGACCGTTTTATCACTGTTTCTCCAAAGCATAAACCTAGATCTCCATCCTTCCAGCTTTACCACCACCTTTCTTTCTACTCACTTTCTACCCAAGACACCAATGACCCATAGGTTCTATGTAATGGTAGCACACACAAGGAAATGCTAACAAATAATACTATTTTCTTCATGGATAAGTGTATTTCTCATTCACATCAGGTGTTTAACATGGGTCCTAATTAGTGCACTCCTTCTAGACCCCAGGTTGAAAAAGGAAAAAACATCTGCAAATATGCTGGTTTCATTGTCTGGTTAAGAAAGAGAGGGGAGGAGGAGAGAACATGGCAAAGAATTCACCCTCTCTCTAAATTTCTGTCACTCATATTTCATTGGCCAAAAAGAGACATGGGGCCAAGGCCTTTCTTCATAGGGATAGAGAAATGGATATTGTTGAACACTGACAAAGCCTACCACAAATATTCTCCAGTGGGTAATTGTAAATTAATTATGGTAAATCCATATAAAGGAATACCAAGCAGCTTCTTTAAAAAAAGTTGTAGTATAGGGGCGCCTGGGTGGCTCAGTCGTTAAGCGTCTGCCTTCGGCTCAGGTCATGATCCCAGGGTCCTGGGATCGAGCCCCACATCGGGCTCCCTGCTCCGCGGGAAGCCTGCTTCTCCCTCTCCCACTCCCCCTGCTTGTTCCTGCTATCTCTGTCTCTGTCAAATAAATAAATAAAAAGTTGTAGTATACATACTGATTTGGAAAGAGCTCCCAGACTATAATACATTTTGTGTAAAAAAGGGGGAGATGAAAATGCTTATTTTTTTTATATAATTAATGTGTGGAAGACTATGTAAGAAACTAGCTGAAGTATAAGAAGAGAAAGTATTCACTCTACAATACATATTTTTGCATTTTGAACCACATAAATAAAATTCCTATCCAAAAGTCCTACTGAAATGACTAAGCTATATTTTATAGGGATAAATTGTTCTAAATTTAAAGGGAAAATCTATTAGGTAGATTTTATTACTGACAACTGCAACATCACAGAGAATGTCCGCTCCTTTAGGATACCTGGCTTCATGAAAAATTCTGCCAATTCTTTTAATCTTAAGATAACAAAGGTTTCTAAGCTATTCCTGATATCATTACCAAGTATTTTAAAGATTTTACTACCAAAGGCCTTGTTTTTATAAAACTAACCATAGAGATGATATCCTGCAGTATTTTGTTCACTTTGTGCTTCCATGTATTTGCTTCTGAAGTGTTTCTCTGAATGATGTAAGGAATGCATTTCAGGTATATAGTTACAGTTGAAAATTTATACTAAAAAAATTTTTAAAGCCCAGATAAAACAGCTCCAACATTGACGATGACATTAGCAAATCTGTACCTAAAAATATATTACAAAATGAATGGTTACCGTCAATATTTTTTTCCTGGTGTTTTAGCATCCTATGAAAAAAAAATGATTTATGAGAGGCGAAAAAGTCTATTTGTATTAAAACATGTTACTCAGTTTGGGAGTTTTGCTATATGTTGGCTGAGAAATACATTGGTTTCTTTAAATTTCAGAAATGTTTTAACACTTGATGCTAACTAATATACAACTAGTTAGGTAATCAAGTGTTTAATATTTCTCCAATGGTATCTGGTAGTTTAGCTTTCCTTACTAAGAAACTTGTAAATGGTTTGCCAAACATTTGTCATCAAGTTTACTGAAAATACCCTAAAGTACATCTCTTGTGCTAACATAATTTCAGCTATCCCAACTGAAATAAATTGTAATGTTCCATCTTACATTTTGGTGATTAGCTTTTTAAAAGCTCAGCACTGTATACAGGTAAACAAGGTTCATCCTTAATCATAGACTACCGAAGAATCTTTCTGGTAACTTTGAAATTTTACACAGACTTCTTGCTATTTTTTGAATTTTTTAGGTTACTTTTAATCTCACATATTGTAGAGCTAAATGAATCACCATCTCTCTCAAGGTTTTATTGTTCACTAGTGTCTACATTACATATTGTACAATATACATATACTAAGAATATGAGGGTAAATTTTGTTTGTAAGAAAATCCATAAGTTAATGAATAATGACTGGCAATGAAAACTGCCCTTCTGCATAATAATAAGCTTACGTTTTCCTTAAAACAGCTCAGGAGCTATATTTGGCATCAAACTATCTGATCTATGGATCAAGAGAAGGCACCACTGTTAGTAAAATTTTTTTATATTGGATATATGGATTATTTAATTTCTAAAAATAAATACAAGTAAAACTTGCCTTCCTCTCTAGTAACGCTTTTCCTATCTAATGCCACTAGTCCACGCACCTCAGGCCTTTGAGTATGAATAACATTAGGGACTGTAGAATATTAGAAGGTCAGTTATAGCTTGTAAAAACGGAGTTTACTATAGAACATTTGCTTAATCTCCTGCTACTCCTCTATGAAACTGACCAACACATCCAAACTACATTAATTTATAAATTTATTAGCTATACAAATATTTACTGACTATATAAAATATAGGAGCCAACATTCAATTATCAACTAAGAGTAGAACAAAAGTAATTCTCATCACTAAAAATGTTTGTGTGAAACAAAAGTTTGTGTGAAACAAAACAAAAAATAACCTGCAACCCCCACTGAAGATAACATAGTGAAAGTAGGTCCTTCTTCACAGAGTACATTTCAACTATGTATTTTGCCACAAACTAACCCACCATATTACTCAGTAAATGGAATCAGATTATGATATATACATGTTTTCCACATATAGCTGTGGTTTATTTTCCCTGCTTTAAATTATATAATTGAGTACATATACTATAATTTATTAACCAGTATTTGTGATGGCCGTTTTTCTCCAGTTTTTCTTTCAGTTACAGCAATGCTAAGAATTGTCCTAGTATATAGGAGTGATTTTTCTCTGTGAAGTTGTATTGCTACATATACACACGTCCAAGTTTACTAGTTGTCGCTTTTCAGTACTACCACCAGCAGTTTATAAGTGCATTACACTGTATTGTCAAGACACTTGATAATTTTAGACTTTAATTTTTGCTAATCTAGAACATTTTAAGTAAGATCTCAGAGAAATGATTCATAATAAATTGACAAGCTTTTTATATGCTAAAAAAGGCGGGTGTTGTCAAAATAATGTGTTTTTTAAAGTAGAAATACTATTATGAAAAAAAATTTACTATTATGGCACCATTCAATTTTGTTCTTGGGGTAACTGGGACTTGTTAGGCTGTTTAAGGTAACCTGAGACAATGTAGCACAGGAACAAAGCATTTTTCCTTCTCTTCACTGAATAGCACTTGATCAGGTTTCTGACGCTCCTTTTATCATTATATGTGCTGCTAGTGCTGCTGGTTTCCAATTGGCAGTGAGCTAGGAAATAGCCAGTCCTGTTACTTTAATATGGATGGATGGACACAGCTCTCCGGTTCTAAGTTATTAGGTCTCCTCCACCTAAGAAAGCTTTGGCTTTTTGTTCATGGGATTGTGTCAGTTATTTTTTGCTGATTTTACCAGACAAGCTCTATGATGACTATTACACCTAGAAAGATTTTTCCCATCTTATTTCAGAGTTTTAGATACTTCTTAGAGATTTGATGTTAGTAACTTTGCTTCCATGTTTCTTTTCTTCAAAAAGCAAACATCATACTTATCAAACTTTTTATTTTCACATTTTTGCTAAGCTATAAATGATTTGTCTTTCTATATTTATAATATGCCTGTTTTTATTCAGAAAAGCAAGGGCAAGTACTTAATCAGAAAATAATTTTGTTTCATCTATCCCATACATAAGAAATTACTTAAGAGTGAATCCTTGAAGTCTTAGCACTAGACTGCTGAGGCTCTAAATACTGGCTTTCATCCTCATTCTCAAGAGCCTTGCAACCCTAGCAAAGTTCTATAGACTCTACTGACAAAAAGAAGTGGATATCTACTTAGTAATTGCTCATAGCCTGCTCCATTAGTACCTAATTTTCCCGTGCCTGGATACATCATTATATAAAATGCAAATGGAAACATTTTTCACAATACTCCAAGAACTCTTGGAATGGATGATGAATAAAATAAGCTGATTAATCAGTGCATCAACTCCCAAATATCCAAAGGTAGTTGTCTACTACGTTGCCTACTTTTGAGTTTTCTACACAGACTTATCCAATTTTAATTTTCAGGCTTACCACTCATTGTGAATATTAAAACATGTAACTAAAAATAAGTTACACCTTGAAAAATATACCTTCATTTAGAGTATAATAATCCTCAGTCATGTCAATCAAAATAAAAATGCTTTGATTTCCCTCAAGAAGATGAACAAAAACTTCATCAAGGGTTATGAAACCTGGAAACTGAATAAAGCTTTCCTTAACTGTGATGGATAAAAATTCATAATATAGAATTATTTGAAAAAAAATTTTTAAGTAGGTTCAAGCCAAATGCAAGACCTGAGTCAGATGTGTAACTGACTGAGCCACCCAGGTGCCCCTGAAAATAAATTTTAAAAATGCGTATTAATAAATACAGTAAATTTTTTATCCAATATGTTTTGAAAATATTTGTTGGGAAATGAAAATTTATCATATTTACACTAGTGGCAAGTTAGGATTTTGTAATCTTTAAGAATCTACTATTTATAGAAAAGACTTGTTTTATACAGGCATTTCTTTCTTGGCTCCCACAAGAATGTTACATTTCCTGAAGTGTGGAATTTAAAATTGGAAGATAAGAGCAAAGTGATTTCTTTACTTACATTTTGGCTTTAAAAGGTAAAAAGCTCTGTTTTAGCTCAAAAAGCTTCTTCTCTCATACGCTTCTTGGGCATATTATTGTAATTTGAAGAGATTCTGAAAATAGAGGCAATAAGACTGTTTCTGCTTGCATGCTGTGAAATTCTCCCTACAAGATTTTAAATTGAACTTGCTCAACAGGCAGAGAGAACCGCCTTCTTTCTTCAAAGACAGAAGAGGACTTTTTCAGCAAGAGGAAAAGGTCTACCAGCATTCTCTGAAAGGGGCGCGTTGAGTGCGCCTGTGATTGCTGGTCAGCTGTACTCCTCCCATCAGAAGACGCCAAAGAAGCACAACCAGTGCATGCCACAAGGGGCAGTAAGTTTGAAGCACAAGCTGACCTAACTGCTTGGAGGGAAAAAAAAAAAGAATGTTGGATTTGTACGTTTTGTGGCAGCCCTGCTGAGCATATCAGTATTTTCCTTAGCCTGAGGCAGGTAAACCTGGAAATAAATTCCATTCTTGTTGAAACAAGGTTTTAGACTTGCTTAAACTTTTGAATCTAGGTTGGGGGTGAAGGAGGCCATAAGAGAAGACGAGGGAAATATTTTCTTCTATTAAGGTTTTCTATAATCATTGGTTTTAGCTCTTTAGTAAAAGCAAAAGTTATTTTATAAGAAATGAGACATTTTCAAATTCTAATCAGACTTTCAAATCGTAAGTGTTTTACATATTTAGTAAGCACTCTGCTAAAGCACTGTTTCAGTTTGTGGACTTTTGGATGTGGGAGTAACTGAAGGAAAAGATCAATTAGCTCCAACTGAGAATGTTTCCATATAGGTATTTGTTATGGGCTGAATGTTCTCTAAAATTCATATGATGAAATCTAATTCCCTGGTGATGCTATTTGTAGGTGACCTTAGTAAAAAAGAGCAGAGAGCTGGCTCCATCTCTTTCTGCCATGTGAGACCAGAAGGAGAACTTGGCACTCTGCAGATAGGAAGAGCACTCACACCCTGCTGACAACCTGATCTCTGAGTTCCAGCCTCCAGAACTTGAGAAGTCAGTTCTGTTTGTAAGATCCCCAGTCTATGGTATTCGGTTAGAGCTGCTAAAAGTTATTCTTTATCCAGGAATTACTAGCTTGGACTCTGCAGTGTGAAGAGCTGATTGTGAACACATGAAGGGATAAAGGTAAGGTGAAGAATTTAGAGAAAAAAAAAAAAGACTAGACAATCTGAATGTGAGAGTGATAAATGGCATCATAATGGGATGCTTTGAACTACTCAAGAAAATGCTGTGAATGGATAAAACCAACACAAGTAGTAGGTGATGGCAAACCTTACTCACTTCACCAAAATAGATTCTGGAGAAGGCTTGTTATTTATTGTTGCATTTTACTTCCATTTTCTGAACTACTTTGATTTTATAATTATAAAAAAGAAAATCTTTTAAGAACACTGTATGTAAAATCACCAAGTGAATAAACAAACATTGTCTCTCCCATTCTTATAAGAACAGGTGGTCCATGAAATTCTTTACATGAATGAGAAAAGTTAGGTTCACCCAACACTACATCTCCTGACCTGTGCATTCTGCAGGACCTCAGTTCTGGTGGCAATATGGTCAGGTCACATTTTGCAAGCAGACTACTGCCCACCTTGTGAAAAGGCACTCCACCACTGCAGGGGGCCAAACACTGCTCACAACAGGACAGTAGTCTTATTCACATTGTGAGGATCTCAGAAGAAGAGATATAAAGGGGGCAGAAAATTTGAAGAAATAATAGCTGAAAACTTACAGATCCAAGAGGCACAGAGATTCTAAAAAAAATTCAACCCAAGGAGGACCACACCAAAACACAAGTAATTAAAATGGCAAAAAGTAGCGATAAAGATAACAATTCAAAACCAGAAAAAAAGGGGCACCTGGGTGGCTCAGTCGTTAAGCATCTACCTTAGGCTCAGGTCATGATCCCGGGGTCCTGGGATTGAGCCCCGCATCAGGCTCCCTGCTCAGCAGGAAGCCTGCTTCTCCCTCTCCCACTCCCCCTGTGTCTCTGTCAAATAAATAAAATCTTAAAAACAAAAAGAAAGCAGTTACAAACAAGGCAAACCCCATAAGGCTTTCAGCAGAAACTTTGCCGGTCAACAGAAAATGTCAGGATATCTTTAAAGAGCTGAAAGGGAAAAACCTATAGCCAAGAATACTCTATCAAGCAAGGCTATCATTCAGAATACAAGGACAAAGAGTTTCTCAGACAAAAACTAAAAGGGTTTATGACCACTAAACCAGGCCTACAAGAATATTAAAGGGTACTCTTTCAGTGGAGGAAAAAAAGACTAAGTGAGAGTATGAAAAGTATAAAACAAAAGAAGTAAATCTAAGTATTTCAGTAAAAATCAGTCAAAGGATTCACAAAGTAAAAGGTATAGGGTGTTTTATTTTACGTCCTAAAACGTGGGGGGGGAGAGGAGTAAAGAATGGGTTCAAATTTAAGTGACCATCAACTTAACGCAGACTGCTATATGCAGAAGATGTTGTTATATACAAACTTAACTGCAAATAAAAAAACCACTGATATGCAAAGAATAAAGAGAAAGGAATCTATATCACTAAAGAAAGTCAATAAACCATGAAAGAGCAAAAACCACAAGTAACAAAATAGCAAATACTTATCAATAATTACTCTGAATGTAAATGGACTCAATGCTCCAATCAAAAGACATAGGGTGACAGAGTGGATTAAAAAAACAAGATCCATCTATGTGCTACCTACAAGAGACTCATTTCAGACTGAAAGACACCAGCAGATTGAAAGTGAAGGGGTGGAGAAACATTTATCATGCAAATGGATGTCAAAAGAAAGGGTAGCAAACTTCTATCATACAAGACTTATGAGGCAAAGAAGAACACTATATAATCCTTATGGGAACAATCCAACAAGAAGATATAACAACTGGAAATATTTATGCACCTAATGGGAACACCCAGATAAAGGAGATGACTGACACAGTAATAGTAGGGGATTTTAATCCCCCGCTGGATGGACAGATCATTGAAACAGAAAGTCAACAAGGGAACAGTGGCTTTGCATGACACACTGGACAAGATGGATTTAACAGAAAATACAGAACATTCCACCCTAAAACAGAATACACATGATTTTCAAGTGTACATAGACCATATTAGACCACAAAACAAGGCTCAACATATTCAAAAAAGTTAAGTCATACCATGCATCATTCCTGACCATAATGCTATGAAACTAGAAATCCACCACAAGAAAAAACCTGGAAAGAGCAGAAAAAATTACATGAAAAATATGTGAAGTTAGTTAAATAACATGCTATTAAACAGCACCAAGCTCAGCACTGCACGGCTCTCCTCCAGGGGAAGAGAACAGGTCCCCACCTTGCTGGGCCCTTTTAGATTTGTAGTTTTATTTCTGACATGCAACTGGTATTCAAAACACAGAACTGTGGCACTGGACGTGCAAATGGCCCAGGCACACACAGGTTGAGGGCAGAGATCAGATGGAGGCTTGGGTCACAGGAGGGGACATTGTTGGCTTTTCTGTGAGGGCTTCCTGAGCAGTGGCAGCTGGGGTTCCCCTCCCCAGGATGAGAGGGGGGATGTAAAGCCGCCTTCCCTGCACTACCTTGCCCACTAGCATGGTCACACTTGAGAGGAAAACACAGCACCTACAGTGGAGGATGGAGCTGCTTGTACCAAACCCCACCACCCTGTGCCCTACAGGGGTATCTTTACTAGGGAAAGACTGAGCCAGCACAGCCAGCTTCTCCCCCAGAAGACCAACACAGGCCCCCTACCTATACCAAGACTACTGATCATAGAATCAACTTTAGTCCTGGTGGAAATAGGACCAGGCTTTACCCCCCCCCTTTTTTTTTCTTTTTTTCATTGGAATCAGGCTTACAGGTTTGTTTGTTTGTTTGTTCCTTTTACTCATTTTATAGATCAGGCTTCTTTTCTCGGACCAGGTATTGTTTTGTTTTTTCTTTTATCGGCTTTCTTAAACAAATCAAAGCACATCTAGTTAAAGGCCCAAAATTCCCCACTGCAAGCAAGGAGGGACTCTGCAGATGACGGACATGTGGGAAATAGCAGTCAAAACACATCAGCAGAGCACGCAGCATACATCAGAAACATCTTCTGAAGTGCCAGGCCCTGGAGAGCGTATGACACCTTTTTAATACAGCATTACTCTCAGGAGCAGGAAACATAACAAGTCTTCATAAAAAGCAAAAGATAGAAACTTAGTCAAAATGACAAGATGGATGAATTCTCCCCAAAACACAGCCAGAGACTTGCTCAAAACAGATATAAGCAATATATATGAACAAGAATTTAAAACAACAGTCATAAGGATACTAGCTGGGCTTGAAAAAAAGCATAGAAGATACTAGAGAAATCCTTGCTGCAGCTACAAAAGACCTAAAAACTAGTAGGCCGAAATAAAAAATGCTACAAGTGAGATGCAAAACAACTGGATATCATCACAATGAGGATGGAAGAAGCAGAGGAATATGTAATACAGAAGATAAAATTATGGAAAATAATGAAGCTGAAAAGAAGAGGGAAGGAAAACTCTTAGATCATGAATATAGAAGTCAGCGATTCCATAAAGCACAAAATATCTGTATCATAGGAGTCCCAGTAGAGGAAGAGTGGGGAAAAGGGGCAGAAGGTTTATTGAACAAATTATAGCTGAGAATTTCCCTAATCTGTGGAAAGAAACAAGCATTCAAGTCCAAGAAACACAAAGAACTCCGCTCAAAATCAACACCAAGACATATCATAATGAAACTTGCAAAACACAAAGATAAAGAGAGAATCTGAAAGCAGCTAGGGACAAAAGGTCCTTAACCTACAATGGTAGACACATAAGGTTCACAGCAGACCTGCCACAGAAACATGGCAGGCAGGAAGATAATGTCATGATAAATTCAACGTGCTAAACAGGAAAAATATGCAGCCAAGAATACTTTATCCAGCAAGGCTGTAATTAAGAATAGAAGGAGAAAGAAAGAGTTTCCAAGACAAGTAAAAATTAAAGTAGTTCTTGAACACTAAACACCAGCTCTGCAAGAAATATTAAAGGGGACCCTCTGAGTAGGAAAGAAAGACCAAAAGCAACAAAGACTAGAGACAATCTACAGGAACAATGACTTTACAGGTAATACAATGGCTACTAAAGTAGTATCTACCAGTAATTACTCTGAATGTAAATGGACTAAATGTTCCAATCAAAAGACATAGAGTATCAGAATGGATTTAAAAAAACAAGACCTGCTTACAAGAAACTCATTTTTTTTAAATTTACATTCAATTAGCCAACCTCAAGTACATCATTTGTTTCAGATATAGAGTTCAGTTATTTGTGAGTCGCATATAACACCCAGTGCTCATCACATCACATGCCCTCCTTAATGACCATCACCCAGTTACCCCATCCCCCTACCCATCTCCCCTCCAGCAACCCTCAGTTTGTTTCCTATGATTAAGAGTCTCTCATGGTTTGTCTTCCTCTCTGATTTCTTCCCAGTTTTCCCTCCCTTCCCCTATGATCCTCTGTGCTGATTTTTATATTCTACCTATGAGTGAAACCATATGATAATTGCCTTTCTCTAACTGACTTATTTTGCTCCAGTTCCATCAACAGCGATGTAATTGGTAAGATTTCATCCTTTTTGATGGATGAGTAATATTCCATCATGTATATATACCGCATCTTTATGCATTCATCTGTCGATGGACATCTGGGCTCTTTCCACAGTTTGGCTATTGTGGACATTATTGCTATAAACATTGGAGTTGCAGGTGCACCTTCAGATCACTACATTTGTATCTTTGGGGTAAATACCTAGTAGTGCAATTGCTAGGTCATAGGGTAGCTCTATTTTTAACTTCCTGAAGAACCTCCATACTGTTTTCCGGGTTCCCCTTTCTCCACATCCTTGCCGACATTTGTTGTTTCCTGACTTGTTAATTTTAGCCATTCTGACTGGTGTGAGGTGGTATCTGATTGTGTCTTTTATTTGTATTTCCCTGATGCCAAGGGATGTGGAGCATTTTTTTATGTGTCTCTTGGCCATCTGAAATGTCTGTTCATGTCTTCTGCCCATTTCTTGACTGGATTATTTGTTTCTTGGGTGTGGAATTTGGTACATTCTCTATAGATCTTGAATACTAGCCCTTTATCTGATATGTCATTTGCAAATATCTTTTCCCATTCTGTAGGTTGCCTTTAGTGACTCTTTCCTTTGCTGTGCAAAAGTTTTACAAGAGATTCAGTTTAGACCCAAAGACACCTCCAGATTGAAAGTGAGGAGGTGGAGAACCATTTATCATGCTATGGACATCAAAAGAAATCTGGACTAGCCATACTTATATCAGACTAGATTTTAAACCAAAGACCATAATAAGAGATGAAAAAGGGCACTATATCATCATAAAGGGGTCCATCCAAGAAGATCTAACAATTATGAATATTTATGCCCCTAACTTGGGAGCAGCCAAATATATAAGTCAATTAATATCAATGAGTTTAAGTTTGTTCATAATACAGTAATAGTAGGGGACTTTAACACAGCACTCACAGCAATGGACAGACAGCCTAAGCAGATCAGTAAGGAAACGATGGCTTTGAATGACATACTGGACCAGATGGACTTAACATATATATGCACAGCATTTCATCTTAAAGCAGCAGATTGCACATTCTTTTAGAGTGCATACAGAACACTCTCCAGAATAGATCACATACTGGGTCACAAAACAGGCCTCATCTGGTACAAAAAGATTGAGAACATACCATGCATATTTTCCAACCATAACACTATGAAACTTGGAGTCAACCACAAGAAAAAAATTGGAAAGTCCACAAATCCATGGAGGCTAAAGGATGAATCAGTTAACCAAGAAGTTAAAGAAGAAATTAAAAAAATACAGGGAAGCAAATGAAAATGGAAACACAACAGTCCAAAACCTTTGAGATGCAGCATAAGCAGTCCTAAGAGGGAAGTATATAGCAATACAGGCCTTCCTCAAAAGCAAGAACAGTCTCAAATATACAACCTAATCTTACACCTAAAGGAGCTAGAGGAAAAACAGCAAATAAAGCCTAAATCCAGCAGGAGAAGGGAAATAATAAGGATTAGAGCAGAAATCATTGATACAGAAATAAAAAAAAAAAGTAGAACAGAGCAACGAAACTAGGTGTTAGAAAGTGATAAAAAATGACCCAAATAAATGACAACCAACACTGCAGAAATACCATTTGTAAGAGAAAATTATGAGGAATTATATGCCAACAAATTAGGCACTTGGAAGATATGGATAAATTCCTGGAAGCATTTAAACTACCAAAACTGAAACGGGAAGAAATAGAAAATCTGAACAGACTCATAACCACCAAAGAAATTGAATCAGTAATCAAAACTCTCCCAAAAAGTAAGAGTCCAGGGCCACTGTCTTCCCAAGGGAATTCTACCAAGCATTCAAAGAAGAATTGATACCTATTTTTCTGAAACTCTTCAAAAAATAGAAATGGAAGGAAAACTTCCAAACTCATTCTATGAGGCCAGCATTACCTTGATCCCAAAAACAGACAAAGACCCCACTAAAAAGGATAATTACAGACCAGTATCTCTGATAAATACAGATGCAAAAATTTTCAACAAGATACTAGCTAATCTAATCCCACAGTACATTAAAATGATTACTCACCATGACCAAGTGGGATTTATTCCAGGGCTGCAGGTGTGGTTCAATAGCCACAAATCATGTGATATACCACATTAATAAAAGAAAGACTAGGAACCATATGATCCTGTCAATAGATGTAGAAAAAGCATTTGACAAAATACAGCATCCTTTCTTGATAAAAACCCTCAAGAAAGTGGGATAGAATGAACATACCTCAACATCCTAAAGGTCATATATGAAAGACCCACAACTAATATTCTCAATGGGGAAAAGCTTTTCCCCTAAGGTCAGGAACACAACAGCGATGTCCACTCTCACCAATGTTGTTCAACACAACATTGTTGTGTTGTCCTAGCCTCAGCAACCAGAAAACAGAAATAAAAGGCATTTAAATCAGCAAGGAAGAAGTCGAAATTTTATTCTTCGCAGATGACATGATACTCTATGTAGAAAACCTGAAAGACTCCACCCCAAAACTGCTAGAACTGATACAGGAATTCAGCAAGGTTGCAGGATAAAAAAGTCAACATACAGAAATCTGTTGCACTTCTATACACCAATAATTAAGCAGCAGAGACATCAAGGAATCGGTCCCATTTAAAATTGCACCAAAAACTGTAAGATACCTAGAAATAAATCTAACCAAAGAGGAAAAAGATCCCTATACTGAAAACCAGAGAACACTTATGAAAGAAATTGAAGAAGACACAAAGAAATGGAAAAACAATCCACGCCCATGGATTGGAAGAACAAATACTATTAAAATGTCTATGCTAACACAAGGCAACATACACATTCAATGCAATCCCTATCAAAATAACACCAGCAGTTTTCAGACCTAGAACAATTAAAAATTTGTATGGAATCAGAAAATACCCCAAATAGCCAAAGAAAGGTTGAAAAAGAAAGCCAAAGCAGAAGGCATCACAATTCCAGACTTCAAGCTGTAGTACAAAGCAGTAATCATCAAGACAGTATGGTACTGGCACAAAAACAGACACACAGATCAAAGGAACAGAATAAAGAACCCAGAAATGGACCCACAACTGTGTGGTCAACTAATCGTCAACAAAGCAGGAAAGAATATCTGATGGAAAAAAGAAAGCCTCTTCAACAAATGGTGTTGGGAAAACTGGACAGCCACATGCAGAAGAATGAAACTGGACCATCTTTCTTACACCATTCACAAAAATAAATTCAAAATGGATGAAAAGACCTAAATGTAAGACAGGAAACCATCACAATCCTAGAGGAGAAGACAAGGTATTACCCTTTTTGACACTGACTGCAAGAACTTCTTAGTAGACATATCTCTGGAGGCAAGGGAAACAAAAGCAAAATATGAACTATTGGGACTTTATCAAGATAAAAAGCTTTTTGCACAGCAAAGGAAACAAAACTAAAAGGCAACTGACAGAATGGGAGAAGATACTTGCAAATGACACATTCAGATAAAGGTTAGTATCCAAAATCTATCAAGAACTTATCAAACTCAACACCCAAAAAAGTAATCCAGTTCAGAAATGGGCAGAAGATATGAATAGACACTTTTCCAAAGACGACATCCAGATGGCTAACAGACACATGAAAAGATGCTCAACATCATTCATCATCAGGGACATACAAATCAAAACTATGATGAGATGCCACCTCACACCTATCAGAATGGCTAAAATTAACAACACAGGAAACAGCAGATGTTGGCGAGAATGCTAAGGAACAGGAACCCTCTTGCACTGCTGATGGGAATGCAAACTGGTGCAGCCATGCTGGAAAACAGGATGCAGGTTCCTCAAAAACTGAAAAATAGAACTGTCCTACAACCCATCAACTGTACCACTAGGTATTTATCCAAAGGATACAAAAATGCTGATTCGAAGGGGCACCTGCACCCCAATGTTTATAGCAGCACTATCAACAATAGCCAAATTATGGAAAGAGCCCAAATGTCCACTGATTGATGAATGGATAAAAAATGGTGTGTGTGTGTGTGTACATATATATAGATAGATATACACACAAATATATATATACATACATATATACACACATACATACACATACACACAATGGAATATTACTTGCTGATCCAAAAGAATGAAATCTTGCCATGCACAACAGTGTGGATGGAACTAGAGGGTATTATACTAAGCGAAATAAGTCAGAGAAAGACAAATACCGTATGATTTCAGTCATATGTGGAATTTAAGAAACAAAACAGATGAACTTAGGGGAATGGAAGGAAAAGTAAGATAAAAACAGAGATGGAGGCAAAGCATAAGAGACTCTTAACCAAAGAGAATAAACTGAGGGTTGCTGGAGGGGAGGTGAGTAGGAGGATGGGCTAAACGGGTGATGGGTATTAAGGAGGACACTTGTTGGAATGAGCACGGGGTGTTATAGGTAAGTGATGAATCACTAAATTCTATTTCTGAAACCAAAACAAATTAAGCTCAGAGGAGCTGAGCCAAGTTATTCCAAATGTAAGAAAAAAATGCTAAAGTGGAAATGAACAATTTTACCCTGTAAAAATTCACTGTTTATCAGGGTAGAAAGATTAGAAGAGGTTGCTCATTGAGGAAAGAAGTAGGATAAACAAAGCAAACAAGCTCAAGATTTTTTATTTCTATGTTTTTTTCTTGAAACAGAACCAGGAAGGCCTGATGAAGTCTGAACATGTAATTATAGGAAGGGGGGCCCTCCTAAAAGGCAATGGAATTCTCTCTTTATAGGGGCATAATCGGGAGTGACTCCCCAGAAGTCAGTGGTATGCTAGGTAGAGATGGTACCTAGCATCTTCCACAACCTCTGCAGTTTTCATCCTAATAAAAGGGATCCAAAATTACTAAATAAATAAACATGCTACTAAACAATGAATAGGTCAACCAAGAAATCAAAACAGAAATAAAGAGAAATGACAGTGAAACACAATGGTCCAAAATCTTTGGGATGCAGCAAAAGCAGTTCTAAGAGGGAAGTTCATAGCAACATAGGCCTACCTCAAGAAGAAAGAGAAATCTCATATAACAAAACAAAATTAAAAACAAAACAAAACCTTACACCTAAAGGACATAGAAAAAGAAGAACAAAACCCTGCAAAAAGGAAGGAAATAATAAAGATTAGAGCAAAAATAAATGATATGAAACTAAAGAAAAACAATAAAACAGATCACTGAAATCAAGAGCTGGTTCTTTGAAAAGGTCAACAAATTAGAAAAAACAAATAAAATCACTAATGTAAGAGAGGAAATAACATCAGAGAAATACAAACAATTCTAAGAGATTGTGAAAACTAAAACAGGAAGAAATATAAAATTTGAAAAGACTATTTATCAGCAATGAAATTGAATCAGTAATCAAAAAACTCCCAGCAACAGTCCTGGACCAGATGGCTTCACCAAACATTTAAAGATGGGTTTATACCTATTCTTCTCAAACTATTCCAAAAAATAGAAGAGGGAAGAAAGCTTCCAAATTCATTCAATGTGGCCAGTATCACCCTGATGCCAAAACCAGAGAAAGACCACAGAAAAGGGGAAATACAGGCCAATACATCTGATTAATATGGATGCAAAATTTCTCAACAAAATATTAGCAAACCAAATCCAACAATACATTAAAAAAAAAAAAATCCTACACCATAATCAACAGGGATTCATTCCCTGGATGCAAGAGTAGTTCATTATTTGTGAAACATGATTTATCACATCAGTGAGAGAAAGGTAAAAATATGATTATTTCAAAAGATGCAGAAAAATCATTTGACAAAATACAATGTTCATTCAAAACCCTCAACACAAAGTAAGTCTAGAGGGAACATACATCAACATAATTAAGGCCTTATAAGAAATAACCCCAGCCAACATCATACTGAATGGTGAAAAACAGAGCTTTTCCCATATGGCCAGGAACAACACAAGGATGTCTACTCTCATCACTTTTACTGTACTAGAAGTCTTAGTCACAGCAATCGGGACAACAAAAAGAAATAAAAGGCATCCAAATTGGTAAAGAAAGAGTAAAACTGTCACTATTTGCAGATGACCTGATACTCTACATAGAAAACCCTGTTAACTCCCCACCCCCCAAAACTACTAGAATTAATACTGAATTCACGAAAGTCACAGGATACAAAATCAATGTACCAAAATAATGCAGTTGCAAAAAGTGAAATTAAGAAAATAACCCCATTTACAATTGTACCAAGAACAGTAAGATACCCAGCAATAAACCTACATACAGTGGGGAAAGACCTGTACTCTGAAAACTATAAAATACTAATGAAGGAAACTTATGATGACCCTAAGAGACAGAAAGACATTTCTTGCTCAGGGACTGGAAGAACAAATATTGTTACAATGTCTATACTACCCAAAGCAATCTACACATTCAGTGCAATCCCTATCAAAATACCAACAGCATTTTTCACAGAACTAGAACAAACAGTCCTAAAATTTCTGTAGAACCACAAAAGACTCTGAATTGATGTTCATGAATTGGAAAAATATTGTTAAAATGTCAATACTACCAAAAGCAATCTACAGACTAAATGCAATCCCTAGCAAGATTCCAATGACATTTTTTACAGAAGTAGAAAAAACTCCCAAATTTATATGGAACCATAAAAGACCCTGAATAGAAGCAGCAGCCTTGAGAAAGAACAAAGGAGGAAGCATCACATTTGATAATTTTAAAATATGCTGTAAAATTATAGTCGTCAAAACAGTACAGTACTAGCATAAAAACAGACAAATAAACCAATGAAACATAATCAAGAACCCAGAAATAAACCCTAGGACATATGGTCAACTAATATTTGAAAAGGGAGCCAAGGATATTCAATTGAGAAAAGACAGTCTCTTCCATCAATGGTGCTGGGATAACTGGATATTCACATGTAAAAAATGAAACTGGTCTCCTATCTTACATCACAGATAAAAATTAACTCAACATTGATTAAAGACCTAAGACCTGAAACCATGAAATTTCTATACGAAAACATGGGAATAAAACTTTTTGATATGGATCTCGGCTATGATTTTTTTTAATATGACAAGTGAAGCACCCCAGTTACAACAAACATATGTAGTACTCAGACCTTTGTTTCTAATACTATTCCCTAATATAAAGAACTAAGTCTCCTTGGAAAAATGCCTGATTTGGGGGTTGGGGCAGGGAATTTATGAGTGTGTCGCATCTTATAATGGCAGAAATTAAAGAAGTACTCTTGAAAAAAACCTACAATGATGAGGCTATGTCAAGGGACACAGGGGTCAATTTAAAGAGCAACCAACTGTCAAAGCTGGAACAATTTGAGAAACAAATAACAAAAAAGTGACACTGAATTATAACTGAAATTATAAAGTAATACTTATGTGTTCATACTGATACAGATATATGACTGAATAACAGAATAGACAAATCTCTCTTGCAGAAAAGTTCTACATAATTTATGTAGATAATCTACTCTCAAGGAGGTGGAGCATAACTCTCTTGTACTTAAGTCTGTGCTGCTTAATAATGAATTTCTTCCAAAGAGTGAATTTCTTCGAAGAATTTCCCCAAAGGGGAAAAAAGAGTAAGTTTACAGTGGAGAAACCTGACAAATCCTACTTCAGTCTTGGTGATAAGGTCAACACATTAACAATTAAAAAAAAAAAAAAAAAGGTCAACACATCAACAGTCATTAATCATGTTTAGAGTGTATATCCTTGATGTGATGAGAATGATAATTAATCTCGGTGGTCTTCCTCCCAAAACCCCATAGACCAAATCTAATCATCACAAACACATCAGACAAATCCCAAATGAGAGATATTCTACAAAATATCTGGCCAATACTTATCAAAACTATCAAGGTCATCAGAAACAAGGAAAATCTGAGAAATTGTCAAAACCAAGCGGAACCTTAGGAGGTATGACAACTAAATGTAATGTGATATACTAGATGGATCATAGGGGAACATAGTTCGATAAAAACTTTGAAAATGTGAATAAAGTATTGACTTTAGTGTATAATAATGTACAACTACTGTTTTACTGGTTGGGATAAATGTGTTATAATAATGCAAGATACTAATGGGAAGTTGGTCATGGAGTATAACAGAACTCTACTACCTTCACAACTTTTCTGTAAATATGAAACTATTCTGAAATAAAAACTTCATTTTAAAAACTGCATGGGGCTAACAAGCACATATTTCTCAAACTTTTGCAAAGTTTCCACATGCAACTAAAAATGTATTCACTTGGGGCACTTGGGTGGCTCAGTCGTTAAGTGTCTGCCTTCGGCTCAGGTCATGATCTCAGGGTCCTGGGATCGAGCCCTGCATCGGGCTCCCTGCTCAGCGGGGAGCCTGCTTCTCCCTCTCCCACTCCCCCTGCTTGTGTTCCCTCTCTCGCTGTGCCTCTGTCAAATAAATAAATAAAATCCTTAAAAAAAAAAAAATGTATTCACTTAACTTCCATAAGACAGACAATACAATGTCACACCACAGTTGCATTAAATACAATCCAAAGATTTTGGAGCATTTTTCTTTGCATGTGGCAAATTGTGTATGAGTAAGAGCTTCCCAGCCTTAGTGATGTAATCTGCAAATTTGCTAAAAACCCTACTTCTGGCATCAAATAACCCATTGTGGATATCAGATTTACCAATTACTAATACCTTGACTTTGATGTGGGTTAAGGATGGAGGATTGCTTTGCAGGAATTGCTATAGTGTATGAAAAATCACAGCTTTTTATATGCAAGTTTCTTGTCAATACAACTCCCTACAAGATTTATGAAAACTTAGAGCAATTTGTATTTGTTCCATCCCAGAGGCCTTGTTGAATCACAATTCCTGTATCTACGGATTAGTGTGGAAATTGTTTTTGTTAGTAACAGGCTTTGGTGTTACTACTCAACTCCCCAGTCAAGAATTCACCTTAATGTCTTCAGTCTGGACTTCTAAGAAAAGGCAAAGCATGATAGCCTAGGATGGGTAGCTATATTCCCTCCTTTACCCCAAAGCTAGATCCCTTTAGGTAACTCCTTCTGCCTTCAGCACCTTTCAAGTCTGTTACAACAGGGAATATGCCACAAAGAAAGATTGAGAGGGATATGGAAGACAGAACAGTGAAGAGATAGATTACCTGTAAATTATGAAATCAGTTACTACATCCTATAGGAAGTAAGCTTCTAAAGGATTAGGCCTGCACCAAGGCACCATCTCTGAAACCTGGGATACAGACAGGCACATTTGAAATACACTATCTGAAAGTAAATACAAATGTGGATGCTCCTACCAGAAGACGTCAGAATTAATGCTAAGTAGAGAAAGCAGGAAATATCCACTACCATTCCCTTCCTTATTATCAAAAGTTTTATTCAATAAATTATCATGAAATCCAAGCCTTGGCTTCATGGCCATTCTTTTGGGAAGTACAGAGGCCACCTGCTTCTGTTCATCTTACTCAAGTTTATACTATCATCGTATATCTGAAAGTAATCACTGTTCACACTACTCCACTGACTCCCAGGAATAATATGAGAACTCATTAGGTTACAGCTGTGAATCGCATGGTATATTTATGAGGGTAGTGTCCATTTAAATATTTACAGTGTTATTCTTATTGAATAATTTTTGGTATGATTTGTGTTCTGATCATTTCCACTTGTTTCTCTTTATAGTTAATGATATAATGTCATTCAAGCACCAATTGAAAAAGAATTTAAAGCAGATGTTAAACTAAATAAGCTTTAAGACTGATTTTCTGAGGTGACTGATAGGAAAAAGAAAGAACAATGAAAATAATTCCAGCATGGAACAAAAAAGTGTTGATATAAATCTGTAAGTCATTTTCCAATAAAAACTGTAATGTAGAAATATGTGTATTTTCACACATAGCTCAGAGATCACATAAATGCCAGAAGAAGTGACAGTTGCTGAAATAAATGTGTTTTTTATGAAAAGCAAAGTAGTAAAACAAGCAAAATAGATGCATAAAATGGGTAAATTTCCAGTGTATTAGTTATTGCTGCCTCAGGGCAGCTGTAAATTACAAACTTGTTTTTAACTTTTTTGGGGGGGTATTCATGAATATATTCTGGATCTATTGTTCTCCTACAACCCTTGTGATTTGACCGTTTGCTGATTTATGATCTTCTTTAAAGTTTATAAATCAAAGGGTACCAGATATTTGGATGGATAGATTCATAAAAAAATAAAATGTGATGGTGGGTAAGATACTAACTTTTGAAAATATCATTGTTAAAAAAAAATAAGTTGAAAAGGTCATATTAAGTGTAAGATTTTATTTCCTCTCCCCCTATCTAAAAATATGTTAAAAAAAAACTTATTTTGCTTTTTTCTTGCAAAAATGGACAATGCTATATACAATGACTATGAAAGGTTTAAATGATAAAGTCTTCATAGGTCAAGGTGATTAACTCTGCAGTGAAAACATTTGTGATAAAATAGAGAACGACCATAAATAAAAATGCTTTTATAGCATGGCAGTGAATCCTTCAGACAGAAGAGTCTTTTTACTGTCTTATATATATGCCTAAATATTTTACTACAGTCCCTAGAGCTATAGTGAACAAAGCAAAGAAAATGCACCCCTGAATGGCATTGCCCCCAGAGAACAGCATACCCTAAAGTTCTTGCCCGACATCCCTCTATGAAATTGCAATTAGGAACTGAAACAAAATGGCAAGAGCTATTAAAAATGTTTAATTCTCCACCTTTTAAGCAGAAAATCAGTATCTACAACTGAATTTTAAGTAACTGCCAAAAGTACAGATTTTAAGAGAGTAGTAAGCTATATAAAGGCAACTCTACAGTTAATGCCTCATTTTTTCCCCATCTCCACCCCCACCCCCTGGCTTATTGAGGTATGACTGACAAATGAAAATTGTATATATTTGAGATGTTTTGACAAATGTGTACACTGTTGAATGATTATCATCATCAATCTTATTACTACATTTATCACCTTACATAGTTACCTGTGTGTGTGTGTGTGTGGTGAAAACAATAGAGATATACTTTCTAAGCAAATTTCAAGATACAGTATATTGTTATTAACTGCAGTCACTTGCTATACATTAGGTCTCCTAAAATTACTCATTTTATAACTGAAAGTTCATACCCTTTAATCAATATCTCCCTTATTCCCCTACCTCCTAGCCTCTGGTAATTATCATTCTCCTCTGTGTTACAATGAGTTTGACCTTTTTTCTTAGATTTCCCATAGAAGTCAGATTATGCAGTATTTGTATTTCTGTGTCTGGCTTATTACATTTAATATAATGCCCTCTAGGTTCATTCACATTGTCACAAATGGCAGAATTTCATTCTTTTTTAAGGCTGAACAATATTCCACTGTGTGTATATATGTGAATAGATAGATAATTCCTTTTTTTTTTATCCATTCATCTGTTAATGGACACTTAGGTTGTTTCCATATCTTGGCTACTGTGAAAAATGCTGTAATGAACATGGAAGTGCAGGTATCTCTTTGAGATATTAATTTCATTTCCTTCAGATATTTAACCAGAAGTAGGACTGTTTGGTCATACAGTAGTTCTATTTTTAATTTTTTGAGGAGATTCCATATGTTTTCTGTAATGCCTGCACCCATTTAAATTCCAACGAAACAGTGCAAAAGGGTTTCCTTTCTCCGCATTCTCACCAAGACTTGTTATCTTTCTACTTTTTGATGATAGTCATCTTAAGAAATTTGACATATCTTGTGGTTCTGATTTGCATTTCCCTGATGATTAGTGATGTTGAGCATCTTTTCATGTGCTTCTTGGTCTTTCTATGTCTTCTTTGAAGTATCTATTCAGGACATTTGCCCATTATTTAACTGGGTGGTTTTAATGTTGATTTGGACGAGTTCCTTATATATTTTAGATATTAACCCCTTATCAGATAAATGCTTTACAAATATTTTCTCCTGAATAGGTTGCTTTTTGATTTTGTTGATTGTTTCCTTTGCTGTGCAGAAATTTTTCAGATTGCTATAGCCCTACCTATTTAATTTTGCTTTTGATGCCTTTGCTGTTGGTGTCATATATATACAAAATCCTTGCCAAGGCCAATATCAAGGAGATTTTCCCCTATGTTTTCTTCTATGAGGTTTGGGTTTCAGGCCTTATATTCAAGTCTTTCATCTATTTTGAGTTGATTTTTGTTTATACTGTAAGATAAAGGTCAGATTTTATTCTTCTGTATGTGGCTACCCAGTTTTCCCAATATCATTTATTAAGACTATTCTTTCCCCATTATGTTTTCTTGGAGACTTTGTTGAAAATTAGTTAAATGTATATGGGAAATTTATCTCTGGGCATTTATTCTGTTCCATTGGTTTGCATGTCTATTTTTATGCCAATACCATTCTATTTAAATTACTATAAATTTGCAATACAGTTTGAAATCAGGAGGTGTGATGGCACCCAAGTCTTATTCTTCTTGCTCAAGACTGCTCTGTCTATTCAGAGACTTTTGTGGTTCCATATGAATTTCAAGATTTTTTTTTAATTTCTATGAAAAATGTTATTAGAATCTTGATAAGGATTGCATTATATCTGTAGATGGCTTTGGATAGTATGGACATTTTGACAATATTGATTTTTCCAATACACAAAGACAGGATATCTTTACATTTATCTGTATCTTCAATTTCGTTCACCAGTGTTTTATAGGTCTCAGTGTACAGCTCTATAATGTCCTTGGCTAAATTTCGTCCAGTTAACTATTAAAATAATTTTATTCTTTTTGATGCTACTATAATGGGGTTGTTTTCTTCATTTCTTGTTTCGGATAATTCACTGTTAGTATATAGAAATGCAATGGGGTTTTATATGTTGATTTTATATCTTGTAACTTTACTGAATTCATTGACTAGATTTAACAGTTTTTGGTAGATTCTTTAGGATTCTCTATGTATATACAATCATGCCATCCATAAAGAGAGACAATTTTACTTCTTCCTCTCAAATTGTGATGCCTTTTTATTTCTTTTTCTTGCCTGAATGCTCTGGCTAGGACTTGTACTACTATACTGAATAGAAGTAGTTAGTGTGGCCACTCTTATCTTGTTCCTGATCTTAAAAGCTTTCAGTAATTCACTATTAAGTATGATGGTAGCCTTGGACTTGTCATTTGTGAATTTTATTATGCTGAAGTATGTTCCTTCTATATGTAATTTGTTGAGAGTGTTTATCATGAATGAATACTGAATTTTGTCAAATGCTTTTTCTGCACCTCTTAAGACGATCATTAAAAATCACTTAAAATCATAAAAAAGATGATCATATAATTTTTATCTTCCGTTCTATTAATTGGATGTATCACATTTATTGGTTTGCATATGTTAAACCATCCTTGCATTGCAAGGATGAATTCTTGATCATGGTGTATGACTTTTAGCATGCTACTGAATTCAGTTTGATGTATTTTGTTGAGGATTTTCCTATCTCTACTCATCAGGGATATTGAATGGTAGCATTATTTTCTTATCTCCTTATTTTTTTAGGCAAGCAATACTCTGATACCAAAGCCAAATGAGTTTGGGGATGTTCCCACCTCTTTGATGTTTTGGAAGCGTTTGAGAAGGATTGGTGTTAATTCTTCCTTAAACGTGTGGTAAAGTTCACCAGGGAAGCCATCTGGTTTTAGGCTTCTCTTTGTTTGGAGATTTTTTTAATTGATTCAATCTCTTTATTGGTCTGATCAGATTTTCAATTTGTTCCTGATGCATTCTTTGTAAAAGGTATATGTTTCCAAGATATTATCCACTTCTTCTAGGCTATCCTGTTCATTGGCATATAGTTGTTCATATGTCTCTTACGATCCTTTGTATTTCTGTGTTATCAGTTGTAACATCTCTTCTTTGTCTTGTCCTAAATATAGCAAGCCCCAGCGAGATTTTCTACAAATACGTAGGCTCTCCAAGACATTTCATGCCTATTTTCCATGCTGGATAAACACTGTAAGACTTTATTGGATTTGCTGATTCATCATCTTTCACAGAAGTATTTCTAATCTCTGAGTATGGAGTTAAGCACCTCCCAACATTGCAGAGTCATGACAAAATCTTTGTTTCTCCTTGGCCATTACTTTTCAGACCTTATGTCATAAAGTCACCCACCTGTTATGTTTAAATGCTGCCAATAATTTTTTCATACTGGATTTTTATTTTCTTAGTAATAAGATAATGCCGATCCAAGCCACAATCACCAAACTCTCCTTATGATGGTTTTCTCCTAACAGCTTCCTGATCCTTAATCCTTCTGTTCCTACTTGTTTATAGCAGCCAGAGTCACCTTTTAAAACATTAATCAGATCATCCCACCCATGCCTAAACCTTCCATTGGCTTTCATCCTTACTGAGGCCTACAGGATATTCAGGGTTTGGTCCTGCTGCTTACCTCCCCAGCTCATTTCATGCCTGTCACTCCCTCATTCTCATCAGCTTTCTAGCTATCCTTCAAACAGGCCAACACTGATGCCCCCTCGGGGGTTTTGCATTTGCTCTTCCTGTCACATAATTCTCTTCACTGAAATTTTACTGTGGCATTTTCTTTCTCATTATTCATGTTTCAACTCTGAGTTGGCTCCTCAAAGCAGCTTTCTTTACCCACTTCACTAAGGCAGTACCCCTAGTTATTCTGTGCTATTCTTCTATTTTGTCTTTTTAATAGCACTGGCAGGTTCTAGAAAATATTCTAGTTCATTTAGTTAGCTAGTTAATGTGAGTCAAGAACAAAAATTACTTTCAACTTAACATCTTTATGTCACATCTTTATAGTTGTTCACAGAAGACAAGAGACTCCTGGGTGAAAGACAAAGTATATTAGTATTCATGGCAGCAGCATGTGTCAGTTACCCAAACTCCATTTTTCTTAGGGTGACTCAAGAGGGTCAGGTAAAACCTGAACACAGAGTGAGTTGTGTTACAGAAGAAAAATCCTCAGCTTAGGAAAGTCAAAATTTTTATACTGGACTTGAAGCAAACCTCTTTCCTCCAAAGGAATACATAATATATACACTATATGTATTCCAAGTTTGTACAGTTTACATAACGCTATCTCATGCTTCACCATCATGTGTATATTAGTTATTCTGACCTCTAAATGCATCCTTCAATATATGTTCTGGATAATAGATGCAATTTCTTTAAATATTTCTCCTTTAATGTGAGCATGGTATTAACCTCTCTCAGAGAATGCTGGAGGCAAATTGCAGAGGAAGGAGCTCTCCAGCATTTTCCAGCAGCAACAGAGGGTGGGCATGTCAGAAATGTGGCCGAGAGGATAATACACAGAGTTCTGCTATTAGCAACTGGTCCCAAAAATGAGAGCTTTTGGCAACCTTACAGCCTTAGCCTGGAGATACTTTCTATGCCTCACTTGACCCAGAAAACCATTGCCCTAAAGCCCTTTCACCCACATGAGTACCCTGATTCCCTCTGAAGTTCCCTGGGCAGTATGCCTGCCACCTGGAAGTTTCCCAGGGAGTTGTTTTCCTCTCTGTGGTCCCTTAGCCTGCCTATGACCCAAAAGATTCTCACTGAGCCTCCACTAGCTTTGTAGAGCTCTCCTTTACCTCAAAGTGTTCCCACCCCTCTGTACACTTCTACCATTAGTTATTGAATGCCTACTCCATGCCTACAGTTAGCAGGTTGCCTCCTGCTTGTCCGGGGACCACAGATCAGTTCCAGCCTGTCTCTGCTATCCAGTGAGCTGGACGAGACCTTCTTCAATAAGGTCTGAATCAATCTCTTTATCTCCCTTTGTGTCCCTCTCTATCTCTGTGTGTATATGTGTGTGTGTGTGTATGATTTATATAGTTATATATATTTAACTATATAGTTGTTATATTTACATATATAATATACATGTGAAATTTACTCTTTATCAGAGTTTGTTTAATCTTTATTTCAAACCACCCCTGTTTAATCTACTGTGTATCTCCTGATTAGATCCAGAAAAGTACACTGCATTTAACTAACTCATATGGTGAACATATATGTTGCTTCTAATTTTTCCACTATTTTTAAGAGAACAATGAAGAATGTCTTTTTTTTAAGGTTGTATTTATTTGTTGGGGTGGTGGGGAGCTGTAGGCAGAAGGAAAAGCAGATTCCCCGCTGAGCAAAGAGACCAATGCAGGACTTGATCCCAGGACTCTGGGATCATGACCTGAGCGGAAGGCAGAAGCTTAACTGACCCAGGCATCCTAGAATGTCTTTGATCCTATATCTTTGCATATGTCTGTGATTATTTTGAGAAAATTCCTAGAAGAGGAATTGCTACTTCAAAAATTATGTGCATTTTTAAGCCTTTAGACATACAAAGAATGTGATAAAATATACTTCTAGGAAAGTGTAGAATGCCTAAGTCCCAGTACCTTATAATAAGCAGTTTGTAAGGAAAAGAGGAAAAAAAAAATGCACTAAGATTGTTCAACAGCATCCCTTTAGTCTACAAAACATCTACCAAAGGTGAGCAAACCCATTTATCAAAGCTTACCTTGGACTCTCAGAGGTTATTACCTAGAGAAATAAAAGTCATATTGAATAGAAAATTATTTCTAGGTCCCTGTTGACTTGTAAAGCCTGCACACCCCAGTGCCTTCTCCATTTTCACTTCCACCAGAAACTAGAACCTCTTCACAGCTCATCTCTTCCCTCATTAAAAACCTCAAAGGGACTCAGAAGGCTTAAAGCTAAGCCACAGTATGAATTCAAAAAGCTTATCAATCACCTTAATCATTACTTATGATTTTCCTGGAAAAAAAAATTCTGATTTCCAAACATACTGCCCTAAGTTAAAAGTTTTTTTTTAAAAAGAAAGCACTTTTACTAATCGAATATTAGACTTTCTCTTTAACTTGAGGAAAAATGTGATTCAATGCTGAGAATGAGGGACATTTATTTGATTTGCCATAGAAACTGAAAATTTGCAACTCCTGACTTGATCTGGAAGACATGGGTTATGATAGGGACCAGGTTTAAATCAATAGACACTTCTTTAATAATAATAGTCCACTGAATTGTGAACAGATCAAATTTTCACAAGTTGGTAGTAAAATTTAAAATTTAACTAGGAAAAGCAATGAGTCAAGAGGACTCTAGACTTGGAAATCAATTTACTAACATCCTAATAAACCGTACTTAGAGCTTCTGGCCCTTTCTCAGTCATTAACTAGTAAGTCCAGAATCACCTACAATTTTTTTTTCAGAACCACCAGTGACTTGGTAACTAGGCTTAAACCTGCTCGATGACTCCTTCTTTTTCACATGTGTTTCAGACATGGTGTTAAATGATTTAAACTTACAAAAAATAAAAGAAGAAGAGGAAAAAATAAATCTTCAGGCTGGTTGATTTGGCCACTTGTACAGATGTAGTCTTTATTTTTTGAAATAACAGTTTTCCCACATTCTTGCCAATTAAAGCATAAAGATCAGGGGCCTCATGCTTTTAAAAGCTTCTTGGCGTCCTCAAGTCTAAGAGCCTACTCAAAGGCATGGGGTCATTACACCTCCATTGTATTACTCATAATTGCACAAATGAGGCGAGAAGGCTAGTAACCTAATTCCATTCTCATTAGTTTCATGAATCTACTATCAACTCCTGGTCAGAGCCTGGCACTGTCCTATTAATAGACATATGAAAAACCAAGGAAAGACAGAGCATTCTTTTGAACTTGGACTCCTCTTGTTGACAGGAAATGAAAAGAGCAGTGGTTTTTTGTTTTTTGTTTTTTTGAGAAGTCCCTGTACTCAGCAACCCCAAAGCTGTGGCTGCTTCAAAGAGGCTTCCAGCAGAGTGACAGACTCCCTTCTGAGGAAGAATGATGGGAATGAAAGCTCTTCTGGATCTCAGCATCACAGGATCCTGCACATGGCAGTATTTCAAAGGCTCCCTTATTCCCTTCAATGGGACAATATCACTTTAGTAAAATGCAACTAGGTAGAAAAGTAAAGCCAAATCATGTGGCTTTTTGTCTCCTACTCAGCACCTCTGAAGCTCTGCCATCCTGCTCTCTGTTGAGAAGATAAAAATGTTCCATCAAGTATTGGGGGCCCAAGAGTTCGAAACTCACAATTTGACAATGACATTTGCAGAACTGTGGAAGGCTGGATTATGGCCCCAAAGATGTCTACAGCCTCATTCCTGGACCCTGGGAATATGCTACTTTCCAGGGTAAAAGTGACTTTGCAAATGTTATTAAGTTAACCACCTTGAGATGGAGCAACTAACCTGTTATTCAGGTGGGCCAAAGTAATCAAAAGAGGTTCAAGTCAGAAAAAGGAGATGTGACCATGGAACCAGAGGTTAGAATGGTGAGCTCTGAAAACAGAAGAAGGAACCATAAGCAAATGTATGCAGGTGTCCACTAGAAGCTGGTAAACAGATTTTTTTTTTCCTGAAGCTTCCAGAAAGAATACAGTTCTGCCAACTTCTTGATTTCAGACTTCTGAATTTAGAACTATAAGAATATAACTTGTGTTTTTTTATGCTGAGTTTGTGATACTTTGTTACAGCAGCCATAGAAAACTAACACAAAAACCAATGATCATGTGTCATGTGTCCATAATGAATTTAGGTTTGTGACTGTTTAGGGATCTCATGAGGAAGATATCCATGATATCCATGATAAAATCTCTATATGCCTAGAGACTCTAGGAGCTCAATGGTGGCCTAAGTTAGAGGAAAGGGCAGTCATCCAAAAATCCATCCCCTTATTAGGTCATGTTCCACCTGAAAAATCTTTGGCCTAATAAATTACTATTAAAAACACTGATACTAGGTATTAAAACAGGTTAATAATTTGTTTCCAATCTATTTATTGAACTTATCTCCTCCTCTTGCACAATACATGCCAGATGCATTCCTTGAAAAAAAGTCACTAGTTCTAGGCTCACTGATTAGAATGCCTGACTTGGCATATAATCTACTATGGACTTCAAGAGGTCCAGGGTAAGGATCTTTTCTAAAAAGCTTCTGCTGACTCCAGATTCCATCCTTGATGGTCTAAACCCTTTGTTTAATGAAATATTACTGCACTTTCAATTTGATTAACACAATTTATATTATGATATAATTTGTATTTTTAAAAACCTGCCTATCCGTATTTGATTCTGGTCTTATGAAAGGAGGAAGAGAGACCTATCTTATGACTTCTTTGATTCTTGATACTTCCAGTTTGGCACTCAGAAAATGAACGAAAGAATCAAGAAATGACTAATGAATGAGGGAATGAACAAAAGAAGAGTGCAAGTTTTTAAGGTACAATATAGGGCACACAAATGATTTAATGAGTTCAATCTGTGTGCAGACCTCTAGATTTCAACAAGTTTTGTGGCAACAAAAATCCCAACTCCTGACCATAGCTAATAGCACCCTGTGTAAGCTGGCTCCACCCACTTCTGCCCTCCCCCGGCTCCATTTCTCGCTTTCCAGAATGCTAAGCATCTTGCAATTACTCAAAGTCAATATCCTTTGTTCAAGTCTTAGTAATTTTGCAAATGTCTCTGCCCATTATACAACCTACATTGACTAACTCCATTTTAACCTTCTCTTCCACACTTTGTGAGCTCCTTTCTATTCAACAGATCTCACACTGCATATCAATTTTCATAAAAGCCTTCTGTGACCACCCCACTTAAAGCAGATCCCTGTTATTTTCTCTGATACTCTTTTCCTCTTTATCACAATTTATAATATATTCTTCTTTATTTGTTCAATTTAGGTTTCTCCCATGGAGTTAAGTTCTGTAAAGACAGAGGCCATGTCAGTTTTTTTTCCTCATATTGTGTCCCTAACACCTTACAGAGACTGTTCACCAAGCCAGTGTTCAAAAAATATTTGAATGGTTGACTAAATGAAGAATACATGCATGAAAGAACTTATGTTTCTTAAGTAACTTAATGAGCAACGTTTCCTAGCCAGAGACAGATACTTTGCCATACTTTTTTGCCATAATCACTTAAGTGAACACAAATTGATAAATACAGATCTACTGCTTTCTAGTAAGTATTCTGATCTGTCCATTTAAATTCCAGATTACAGAAACACTGACTAGATATGATGACTAAATAGGTACTGGTTGAAAGAGGAATTACAGCTGAGGAAAAGCAGATCAGCATGCGTTAGTTCCATACAAACATGAACATTTTTGATTCAAGGAAACAAAATGAAGTACATTTGATACTAGATTATCCTCATGCCCTAACGGTAAATATTACTTCTGATTTTAGAGGTTACTTGTGGCCAATGAAATTAAAGTATTACCGTGGGTTCCTACTTTGCACTTAAATGTGTTTTCAAGGAATAGTGAAATTTGTACAAATTTTTGCATCCACAATTTGCTTTCTGTTTATGTGTTATTTGTTTTATATTAGAGAGGGATAATTCTGTGGTACTGTATCACTATAGTGAAGATTCTACTTCCTGAAAACTGTGAATTCTCCAGTCTAGAGTGCTGGCTCGACTCTGGCACTCTCCAAAGCACCATCATTTACAAGGCACAATCGTTTTAGAGTATTTCTTAAAGGTGATTATGTTAGTTGTGACTCCTACTGCAATCACCTCCACGTTTTTAAAATAATCTCATTCTCAAGACAACTTGAATTTCTGCTACTTTCTGGGCGCTAAGAGACTAAGAAGTATATATAGGGTAATGATGATAATTATCATATTTTACTTGTCTTTGTGTAGTTTTATTCTTGAAGCACAAACATTCTTACTTGAGGCTCAGAAGCATACTTATTTTTACTTCATGTCCCCTTATCATAATAAACATCTTTCTCCTACAATAAAACTTTATAGTTACCCATATTTACATATTTGTTTCCCATATCAACAAGGATTCTGGTTTATTCAGGTAGTATCACAACTCTATATTATGCCCATCACACAAAAGACCCCCCAATAATATTTACTGAATTGAACAGACTGGAGTAGTGATTATAGATATCAAATATCTTTTAGAAATTAGAATCCTAGGTTAAGTGTGTGATCTACTTACAAGTTCAAATTTGATAGGTAGTAAAATCAGGACTAGAAATTACTTAACTGATACCCTGAGAAAAGCTCTTTCCACTGAAGAGCATTTCTGAATGTTTTTTGATACGAAGTAATATATTTACATATCCTTAAGAATTAGAAGTAATTGGCAGAAGAAAGCAAATGACTTTACTTCAAAATAATGTATCTGTAAATAAAATACTGTCTCTTTGAATAGGTTTTGAGTTAGTACAGTGGTTCAATCATTGGCTAGATAGTTTTTTATTAATGATAGAGGAGGGAAGGCCTGAGCATAAAAACAATGGTTGGGGTAGGTAACAACTGAGTCCCTTTCAACAGGGAAAGTTATGGCTCTAATTTTTCCAGAGACTTGCACTTTTAATGAAAAAAGAAAAATAGCACTGCTCTGTATTTTATCTACCAATTATTTGTGATCACTAAAAAAAAAAAAAATGAATTAGAGGGGAAAAAAGCAGTAGATCCTAATCCAGATAAAGGGTTCTAATTCTGATACTGCTGACCTGATTTAAGTAATGATAGCAGAGTGAAATGATTCAGGGTAGGAGATCTGGAATTATCCTCGCTGAACTTAAGTCTTGACTTTACTTCTGTGTCCTAAGCATGCAACTTAACCTCTGTAGGACTCCATCATCTCCTCTGTAAACTGAAGATGATGCCATCAGAACGTTCCCATCAGGAGTAAATGAAGTAATAGCTACTACATGCTTAGCAGAGCACCTGATCTGGATTAGAGTATTGTCTCAATACATGCCATCCATCTTTCCCAGCATGGTTCCTCAGAGTAAAAAAAAAATTGTGCTAGATCAGAAATACCAAATAAGATCATAAGAGTACCACCCCTGTCACACATCTATCATACATTTCTAAGTAATTACCACATGGAGTGCTGAGAAGCCAGCCTGGTTTTGAGGATCCTGCTCAACATAACCAACATCCACTAGCAGCTGATCAACACTGACAGGGGAATCATTTACCTACAAGTACTATTTAGACAGGATCACACTAAGACTGCCTGTGATTCTTTAGAACAAAGGAGCAACTATACTAAATGAAACCAGGTCACAAAAGAAATGAATACATTTTCTTTCCAGCAAGATCTGACCTGTGTTGGTATAGCCAATTCATGATATGTTAAAAATCTTCACTTAATATACCATCTCACTTATTTTTACCATCTTTATATTTTTAATTGTGGAAATATGTTGTTAAACAATGGGCACAAACTGAAAAAAAAGGACTGAATGCTATTATTTAAGGTACATTTGTGGATGATTCATACACATTTAACATTTCAAATGAAAGAGAAAATGGTGCTAGTGACTAAAATTAATGGAAACTGACCAGAGCAATTTGTTCCCTTTGCTTCTCTCACTGAAGCTCATTGGTACCTACTGTCTCCTAGAGATTGGGATGACTGTCTTCAGATGCAATCTGATAAGCATTTGATTTATCTATCCAAGCTATAAGGCCAACATGGAAAGCAGGATTTTAACAGAGACATTTGATGAACAAGTTGTCTTGGGTTGGTTTGGCTTGGTTTTAATCATGTATTAGGAAACCTTAAGGTCTCTCAGGTATTGGCACAATTTAAGAAGTCAGAGTTTTCTGTAAAATCATAATTCATTTCGATTTGTGTTTTCTTAAAGCAACAGTACTGCCTGCCTACATAAACACTAATGGTGTAGACCAATGTAGGCAAGATGGCGGAGGAGTAGAAGACCTGGATTTCGGCTCCTCTCAGGAATTCAGCTGGATAGGGATCAAACCATTCTGAACACCTACAAACTCAACAGGAGATCGAAGAAAAGAATAGCAACAACTCTCTGAACAGAAAAGTGACCACTTTCTGGAAGGTAGGACGTGTGGAGAAGTGAATCCGAGGCGATATTCGGGAGGATAGACGGCGGGGGAGAGGGCCTCCATCGGCAGCTTCTGGCAAGTGATAGAGCCGCGGAGCACAAAATCGGAACTTTTAGAAGTTGGCTCCGCTGAGGGACGTTGCTCCAGTGGCTGAGTGGGGAGTGGAACCCTCGTGGGACAGTGTGGTCTCAGGACCCTCGGGGTCACAGAAAGACCGCGGGTGCCTGAGTGTGGCAGAGCTCCCAGGTATCGGAGCGGAGAAGCCGGCTGCAGAGACGGAGCCGAGGCGTGGGCTCTCAGCTCGGGGTTGCCATAAACCGTGATCCAGGGCACAGTCGGGCCACTGCTCCTCCAGCAGGGACCCAAGAAGCAGCAGATCCGGGGAGACTCCCATTCCTCCCCCGGGAGGAGCAGCACGGAAGTGCACTGCAGGGATCTACTGGGTTTGGAGACTCCACACGGGGTCGGGTGCCAGAGATAGAAATGCTCGGTCACAGGCCAGGTGAACACGGAGTGCGGCCGGAGACCGGGGAGACGGGGGTGACTGACTGCTTTTCTCTGGGGGCTCACTGAGGAGTGGGGCCCCAAGTTCTCAGCTCCTCCGAGGTGGAGATTGGGAGGCCGCCATTTTCACTTTCCGCCTCCAAAGCTGTATGGAAAGCTTGCAGGGAACAAAAGCTCCGGAGAGCAAACCCGAGCAGATTACTTAGCCTGGACCGGGCAAGGGCGGGGCAATTCCGCCTCCGGCAAAGACATTTGGAAACCACGGCAACAGGCCCCTCCCCCAGAAGATCAGTGAGAACAGCCAGCCAAGACCAAGTTTACCGATCAATGAGAACGGCAGAACTCCAGCACTAGGGGAATACTGCACATAGAATCCATGGATCTTTACCATGATTCTGTAGTCTTTCAAAGTTAATTTTTTTTTTAACTGTCTTTTTTTTTTTTTGAATTTTTCTTTTTCCCTTTTTCAACCAACATCTTATCAATCCCTTTTTTAAAAAACATTTCTATTTTTCATTTTTAGAGTCATATTCTATCCCTTCATAGTAGTTACCCGTATTTTTGGCATATATATATAAGTTGTTCTCTCTTTAAAATTGTGAGATAGTTTCTTCTAACAGTTCAAAATATACTCTAAATCTCTAGTGTATGGTTTTTTTCTACTCCCCTGCCTGATCACATTCTCTCCCTTTTCTTTTTCTTTTTTTTTTAAATCCTCTTCTTTCTTTTTTCAAACAACTTATCAATTCCTCTTATAAAATTTTTTATAATTTCTATCTTTACAGTCATATTCCATCCCTTCATCATATCAACCCTTATTTTTGTACATATGTAAGTTTTTCTTTCTTTAAAATTTTGGGAGGCACTTTCTTCTAACAGACCAAAATACACCCAAAATCTACGGTGTGGCACTGATCTATATACCAGCCTGATCATATTTGATCACATTCTGTTTTTGTTTTGTTTTGTTCTGTTTTTGTTTGTTTTTATCTTTATCTTTTTCTTTTTCTTTTTTTTTTTCTTTTCCTTTTTTCTCTCTTTCCCTTTCTTTTCCTACTTCTTCAGGTCTTTTCTGATTTGTTTAGAGTATATTTTCTGGGGACGTTGTTACCCTGCTAGCATTTTGTTCTCTCATTAATCTATTCTCTTCTGCACAAAATGACAAGACGGAAAAAATCACCTTAACAAAAAGAACAAGAGGTAGTACCGACTGCCAGGGACCTACTCAATATGGACATTAGTACGATGTCAGATCTAGAGTTCAGAATCATCACTTTAAAGATACTAGCTGGGCTTGAAAACGCCTGGAAGTTATTAGAGAAACCCTTTCTGGAGAAGTAAAAGAACTAAAATCTAACCAAGTAGAAATCAAAAAGGCTATTAATGAGGTGCAATCAAATATGGGGGTGCTAACTGCTAGGATAAATGAGGAAGAAGACAGAATCAGTGAGATAGAAGACCAAATGATGGAAAATAAAGAAGCTGAGAAAAAGAGAGATAAACAACTACTGGATCACAAGGGCAGAATTCGAGAGATAGACGATACCATAAGACGAAACAACATTAGAATAATTGGGATCCCAGAAGAAGAAGAAAGAGAGAGAGGGGCAGAAGGTATACTGGAGCAAATTGTAGCAGAGAACTTCCCTAATTTGGGGAAGGAAACAGGCATCAAAATCCAGGAAGCACAGAGAACCCCTCTCAAAATCAATAAAAATAGGTCAACACCCCGACATCTAATAGTAAACCTTACGAGTCTCAGAGACAAGGAGAAAATCCTGAAAGCAGCTCAGGAGAAGAGATATGTAACCTACAATGGTAGAAACATTAGATTGGCAACAGAACTACCCACAGAGACCTGGCAGGCCAGAAAGGACTGGAATGATATATTCAGAGCACTAAATGAGAAAAATATGCAGCCAAGAATACTATATCCAGCTAGGCTGTCATTGAAAATTGAAGGAGAGATAAAAAGCTTCCAGGACAAACAAAAACAAAAGGAATTTGCAAACACAAAACCAGCCCTACAAGAAATCTTGAAAGGGGTCCTCTAAGCAAAGAGAGAGCCTAAAAGCAACATAGACCAGAAAGGAACACAGACAATATACAGTAACAGTCACCTTACAGGCAATACAATGGCACTAAATTCCTCTTTTAATAGTTACCCTGAATGTAAATCGGCTAAATGCCCCAATCAAAAGACACAGGCTATCAGATTGGATTAAAAAACAAGACCCATCGATATGCTGTCTGCAAGAGACTCCTTTTAGAAGCAAAGACACCTCCAGATTGAAAGTGAGGGGGTGGAAAACCATTTACCATGCTAATGGACACCAAAAGAAAGCTGGGGTGGCAATCCTTATATCAGACAAATTAGATTTTAAACCAAAGACTGTAATAAGAGATGAGGAAGGACACTATATCCTACTTAAAGGGTCTATCCAACAAGAAGATCTAACAATTGTAAATATCTATGCCCCTAACATGGGAGCAGGCAATTATATAAGGCAATTAATAACAAAAGCAAAGAAACACATCGACAACAATACAATAATAGTGGGGGACTTTAACACCCCCCTCACTGAAATGCACAGATTGTCTAAGCAAAAGATCAACAAGAAAATAAAGACTTTAAATGACACACTAGACCAAATGGACTTCACAGATCTATTCAGAACATTCCATCCCAAAGCAACGGAATACACATTCTTCTCTAGTGCCCATGGAACATTCTCCAGAATCGATCACATCCTAGATCATAAATCAGGTCTCAACTGGTACGAAAAGACTGGGATCATTCCCTGCCTATTTTCAGACCACAATGCTTTGAAACTAGAACTCAATCACAAGAGGAAAGTCGGAAAGAACTCAAATACGTGGAGGCTGAAGAGCATCCTACTGAAGAATGAATGGGTCAACCAGGAAATTAAAGAAGAATTAAAAAAATTCATGGAAACCAATGAAAATGAAAACACAACTGTTCAAAATCTTTGGGATGCAGCAAAGGCAGTCCTAAGAGGAAAGTATATAGCAATACAAGCCTTTCTCAAGAAACAAGAAAGGTCTCAAGTACACAACCTAACCCTACACCTGAAGGAGCTGGAGAAAGAACAGCAAATAAAGCTAAACCCAGCAGGAGAAGAGAAATAATAAAGATCAGAGCAGAAATCAATGAAATAGAAACTAAAAGAGCAGTAGAACAGATCAACGAAACAAGGAGTTGGTTCTTTGAAAGAATTAACAAGATTGATAAACCCCTGGCCAGACTTATCAAAAAGAAAAGAGAAATGACCCAAATCAACAAAATCATGAATGAAAGAGGAGAGATCACAACCAACACCAAAGAAATACAAACAATTATAAGAACATATTATGAGCAACTCTGTGCCAGCAAATTAGATAACCTGGAAGAAATGGATGCATTCCTAGAGATGTATCAACTACCAAAACTGAACCAGGAAGAAATAGAAAACCTGAACAGACCTATAACCACTAAGGAAATTGAAGCAGTCATCAAAAGTCTCCCAAAACACAAAAGCCCAGGGCCAGATGGCTTCCCAGGGGAATTCTACCAAACATTTAAAGAAGAATTAATACCTATTCTTCTGAAACTGTGCCAAAAAATAGAAATGGAAGGAAAACTTCCAAACTCATTTTATGAGGCATTACCTTGATCCCAAAACCAGACAAAGACCCTATCAAAAAGGAGAATTACAGACCAATATCCCTGATGAACATGGATGCAAAAATTCTCACCAAAATACTAGCCAATAGGATCCAACAGTACATTGAAAGGATTATTCACCACGACCAAGTGGGATTTATCCCTGGGCTGCAAGGTTGGTTCAACATCCGCAAATCAATCAACGTGATACAATACATTAACAAAAGAAAGAACAAGAATCATATGATCCTCTCAATAGATGCAGAAAAAACATTTGACAAAGTACAGCATCCTTTCTTGATCAAAACTCTTCAGAGTATAGGCATAGAGGGTACATACCTCAATATCATAAAAGCCATCTATGAAAAACCTACAGCGAATATCATTCTCAATGGGGAAAAACTGAGAGCTTTCCCCCTAAGGTCAGCAACTCGGCAGGGATGTCCACTATCACCACTGCTATTCAACATAGTATTAGAAGTCCTAGCCACAGCAATCAGACAACAAAAAGAAATCAAAGGCATCCAAATCAGCAAAGAAGAAGTCAAACTCTCACTCTTTGCAGATGATATGATACTTTATGTGGAAAATCCCAAAGACTCCACCCCAAAACTGCTAGAACTCATACAGGAATTCAGTCAAGTGGCAGGATATAAAATCAATGCACAGAAGTCAGTGGCATTCCTATACACCAACAACAAGACAGAAGAAAGAGAAATTAAGGAGTCGATCCCATTTACAATTGCACCCAAAACCATAAGATACCTAGGAATAAATCTAACCAAAGAGGCAAAGGATCTGTACTCAGAAAACTATAAAATACTCATGAAAGAAATGGAGGAAGACACAAAGAAATGGAAAAACGTTCCATGCTCATGGATTGGAAGAACAAATACTGTGAAGATGTCAATGCTACCTAGAGCAATCTACACATTTAATGTAATCCCCATCAAAATACCATCCACTTTTTTCAAAGAAATGGAACAAATAATCCTAAAATTTGTATGGAACCAGAAAAGACCCCGCATAGACAGAGGAATGTTGAAAAAGAAAAGCAAAGCTGGCGGCATCACAATTCCGGACTTCCAGCTCTATTACAAAGCTGTCATCATCAAGACAGTATGGTACTGGCACAAAAACAGGCACATAGATCAATGGAACAGAATAGAGAGCCCAGAAATGGACCCTCAACTCTATGGTCAACTAATCTTTGACAAAGCAGGAAAGAATGTCCAATGGAAAAAAGACAGTCTCTTCAACAAATGGTGTTGGGAAAATTGGACAGCCACATGCAGAAGAATGAAACTGGACCATTTCCTTACACCACACACAAAAATAGACTCCAAATGGTTGAAAGACCTCAATGTGAGACAGGAGTCCATCAAAATCCTAAAGGAGAACACAGGCAGCAACCTCTTCGACCTCAGCCGCAGCAACTTCTTCCTAGAAACATCGCCAAAGGCAAGGGAAGCAAGGGCAAAATGAACTATTGGGACTTCATCAAGATAAAAAGCTTTTGCAAAGCAAAGGAAACAGTCAACAAAACCAAAAGACAACTGACAGAATGGGAGAAGATATCTGCAAATGACATATCAGATAAAGGGCTAGTATCCAAAATCTATAAAGAACTCATCAAACTCAACACCCAAAGAACAAAGAATCTAATCAAGAAATGGGCAGAAGACATGAACAGACATTTTTCCAAAGAAGACATCCAAATGGCCAACAGACACATGAAAAAGTGCTCAATATCGCTCAGCATCAGGGAAATCCAAATCAAAACCTCAATGAGATACCACCTCACACTAGTCAGAATGGCTAAAATTAACAAGTCAGGAAATGACAGATGTTGGCGGGGATGCAGAGAAAGGGGAACCCTCCTACACTGTTGGTGGGAATGCAAGCTGGTGCAGCCACTCTGGAAAACAGTATGGAGGTTCCTCAAAAAGTTGAAAATAGAGCTACCCTATGACCCAGCAATTGCACTACTGGGTATTTACCCCAAAGATACAAAAATAGGGATCCGAAAGGGTACGTGCACCCCGATGTTTATAGCAGCAATGTCCCCAATAGCCAAACTGTGGAAAGAGCCAAGATGTCCATCAACAGATGAATGGATAAAGAAGATGTGGTATATATATACAATGGAATATTATGCAGCCATCAAAAGGAATGAGATCTTGCCATTTGCAACGACGTGGATGGAACTGGAGGGTATTATGCTGAGCGAAATAAGTCAATCAGAGAAAGACCTGTATCATATGACCTCACTGATATGAGGAATTCTTAATCTCAGGAAACAAACTGAGGGTTGCTGGAGTGGGGGGTTGGGATGGGAGGGATGGGGTGACTGGGTGATGGACACTGAGGAGGGTATGTGCTCTGGTAAGTGCTGTGAATTGTGCAAGACTGTTGAATCTCAGATCTGTACCTCTGAAACAAATAATGCAATATATGTTAAGAAAGAAAAAAAAAAAAGAAGAAGAATGTAGCAGGAGGGGAAGAATGAAGGGGTGGAAATCGGAGGGGTAGGCGAACCATGAGAGACGATGGACTCTGAAAAACAAACTGAGGGTTCTAGAGGGGAGGGGAGTGGGAGGATGGGTTAGCCTGGTGATGGGTATTGAGGAGGGCACGTTCTGCATGGAGCACTGGGTGTTATGCACAGACAATGAATCATGGAACACTATATCTAAAACTAATGATGTAATGTATGGGGATTAACATAACAATAAAAAAATTAAAAAAAAAAACCACTAATGGTGTAAATAAAGGAAGGTACCGAACAGAGAGAATCCTGAAATGACTGCATTTTATGAGGTTTAGTGATTTGATTTGGAAATATTTTACTTGCTGAATATACACCAAAGAATTTATTAAGAAAGATAAGGAGTGGGAAAGAGAAAATCAAGAATGAAACACTTATCCTCAAATACAAAATTTGCTTTTCTCCAAATTTTAAATTCTGTCCTTAAACAATTTTCCAAAATCAATTAATTCACAACCAGATGGAAAGTTGTTCACAGGTAGTTGGATGCAGTGTAAATAATATAAATATTATTCTACAAAAACATATTGTCATTTATTATAGTTGTACTTTTTTAGGAATATTGTCTTTAAGAATGTCTGAATGTAACCCAAAATATAATTTTATAGACAACCATATGATGCTACCATTTTTTAAACATGTTCTTAGTCAGAAATGACATTTTCAAATGGTTCAATCTAATTTTTTTTAACAAAAAGACTTCTAAATACAAGCCATAAAATTAAATTACACCAAGTAGTGGCAGATTGGACTTAAGTGTCCAAAGAAATCCTCTAGTTTTCATAAAGTTTTTATCAAATAAATGTTTTTTTTTTTTTTTAAGATTTTATTTATTTATTTGAGACAGAGAGAATGAGAGAGAGAGAGCACATGAGAGGGGGGAGGGTCAGAGGGAGAAGCAGGCTCCCCGCCGAGCAGGGAGCCCGATGCGGGACTCGATCCAGGGACTCCAGGACCATGACCTGAGCCGAAGGCAGTCGCTTAACCAACTGAGCCACCCAGGCGCCCTCAAATAAATGTTTAAAGGGACAGAATATCCTTTAGGTTTTTAGAAGGTAATGGCAGAGGTAGAGTACAATAGCATGTAAGTTTGGTCTAGAGTCTAGACTACAATATTATTATGAAATCTATTTAATACAAGTAAAGCATTTCCTAAAAATGTAATTTTTAAATAAGAAAATATTAAACAATACATATATGAAGTATAAGCATTTCATACTCACTCATCCCTAAATGTCACAATCCTCCAATTACAGAGGACTTCATTTTTAACTATACCTTAATATGTAGTGTCTATATAAGAAATAACAAAAAGTGTTTTTGAAGTTTAACACATAATAAGGCAATGTTACACCTGCCCTTTAATAGGCATAGCTTTGTTTTGTGGCTCAAATGCTTTCCCCAGAAAGTGGTTTTATAAAGATTTATTTATTTATTTGAGAGAGAGAGAGAGAGTGCACGCATGAGCAGAAGGTACAAAGACAGAATCTCAAGCAGATTCCACGCTAAGCACCCAGAGCCCATTGTGGGGCTGGATCTCATGACCCTGAGATCATGACCTGAGCCTAAACCAAGAGTCAGATGCTTGACAGACTATGTCAGCCAGGCGCCAACAGAAAGTGGTTTTAAACCAAAGATATAATCAAATCTATGAGAGGAAAATACTTCTTTATTGTGCTTCAAAGATCCTGGGCAATAATAATTTTTTCCCTTTTACAATCCATAATGTCCGGTTTATGCATCACTCCTTTTATAATACAAAAAAAAAGAAGAAATAAAAACCTTTAAATTTCAGTAAGTGAAAGAGAAACATGCAAAATGAGAGCAGGTGCATGAGTTTCTAGTGTGGAGGTCTGACCGGGCATCATTATGCTGGAATTGATGTGGTCACACCCAGAGGTCATTAAAAAACATTTCACCAGGGGAACTCCTTGAGCTAAAGAGCAAATGAAATCTTAGAGTGTTAAACAGGAGTAACAATAAGAAGTAAGAATTAATGACACCCTGAAGTCACAGCCTCAGGGAAAGAGTTGACAAGAGTAATTTACCTAACACTTTGGAACCTCTGGAGTCTAATAATTATCTCTCTGCCTTCCCTTGCCCTCATATATCCACCCTCTCTCCATTCACTCTCTTTAATTCTGGGAATGTGCTTCCACAGTTTTGTTCCCGGACTTCTTAATTTATCTGAGTCTGTCTCTGCAATTTGAGTCCTTCTCTCACATTAATGCCAAATTTGTATTTTCTTTCTTACTATGTCCATAACCTTCTTAAGGAACTATATTGTGAAACTCAATGAGAATATTAAATATTTATTGTAGTTTTTAGAATAACACTTTAGTTTCTTTTTATTATAAAATTCAGATAAATAAAATATCACCTCTGGTTTCCTTGTAGGAATTCTAACTAAATTAATTTGCCTTTCCCTTTCATTACACTACCACGATATAGTGAGTGACCTACAATAGGACAAAGTTTCCCTACTCTAATGTACACTTAGCAAAATATACTTTGGCATAATTAAGTTTTATGGCAGGAATGAGGACTTGGACTTCTGTCAGTTTTAAATACTTTTCTGTATAATTTATGGAATTTTTATCTAATATATGGAGTCAGAAATAAATTAAGTAGAAAAAAATAGCTCTAACTGTATTGTGTTAAATCTCTCAAATCTATTTTTCTTTTTTCACGAATGGGACTTTAATACAAACACTTCAAACAGGATTCACTAAAATTTTGTACATTTATACTATCAGCCAATCATTTAAGAAAAACCAACACCTAAAGTTAGGGTAATATTCCCTACAGTTAGGAAGATGGCGGAGGAGTAGGACACCTAAATTTCGTCTGGTCCCAGGAATTCAGCTAGATAGGGATCAAACCATTCTGAACACTTACGAACTCAACAGGACATCAAAGAAAAGAATAGCAGCAACTCTCTGAACAGAAAAACGACCACTTTCTGGAAGGTAGGACATGCGGAGAAGTGAATCTGAGGCGATATTCGGGAGCACAGACGACAGGGGAGGGGGACTCTGTCAGCCGCTACCGGCAAGTGATAGACCAGCGGAGCACAAAATCAGAACTTTTAGAAGTCTGCTCCACTGAGGGACGTCACTCCAGTGGCTGAGCGGGGGGTGGAACTCTCGTGGGAACAGTGTGGTCTCAGGACCCTTGGGGTCACAGAAAGACCAGGGGTGCCTGAGTGCGGCAGAGCTCCCAGGTATCGGAGCGGGGAAGCCGGCTACAGAGACGGAGCCGAGGAGCGGGGTCTCAGCTTGGGGTTGCCATAAATCAGGATCCGCGGCACAGTCGAGCCACTGCACCTCCAGCAGGACCCAACAAGCGGCAGATCCAGGGAGACCCCCTTCCTCCCCTGGGAGGAGTGGCGCGGGAGTGCACCGCAGGGATCTGCTGGGTTTGGAGACTCCACATGGGGTCATGCACCAGAGACAGAAACGCTCGGTCACAGGCCAGTTGAGCACGGAGAGCGGCCGGAGACCGGAGAGACGGGGGTGATTGACTGCTTTACTCTGGGGGCTCACTGAGGAGCGGGGCCCCAGTTCTCGGCTCCTCCAGGGTGGAGATTGGGAGGCCAACATTTTCACTCTCGTCCTCCAAAGCTGTATGGAAAGCTTGCAGGGAACAAAAGCTACTAAGAGCAAAACCAAGCAGATTACTTAGCCCGACCCGGCAAGGGCGGGGCAATTCCACCTCCGGCAAAGAGGTGGAATTTTTATTTTTCATTTTTAGAGTCATAGTCTATCCCTTCATTATAGTTAACCTTATTTTTTGAATATATATAAGTTGTTCTCTCTTTATAATTTTGGGATACGGTTTCTTCTAACAGACCAAAATATAGCCTAAATCTCTAGTGTATGGCTTTGTTCTGGTTTCCTGCCTGATGACATTCTCTCCGTTTTTTTTTTTTTTTTTTAATTTCTCTTCTTTCCTTGTTCAACCAACTTCTTATCAATTCCTTTTATAAAATGTGTTATAATTTTCATCTTTACAGTCATATTCCATCCCTTCATCATATTTACCCTTATTTTTGTAATTTAGTTTTTCTTTCTTTAAAATTTTGGGAGGCACTTTCTTCTAACAGACCAAAATATGCCCCAAATCTAGTGTGTGGCACTGATCTATTCACCAGCCTGATCATATTTGATCATATTCTTTTTTTTTCTTTCTTTCCCCCCAGGTTTCGGGTCTCTTCTGATTTGTTTAGTGTATATTTTTCTGGGGTCATTGTTACCCTGTTAGCATTCTATTCTCTCATTCATCTATTCTCTTCTGGACAAAAAGACAAGACGAAAAAACTCACCTCAAAAGAACAAGAGGCAGTACTGACTGCCAGGGACCTAATCAATATGGACATTAGTAAGATGTCGGAACTAGAGTTCAGAATGACGATTATAAAGATACTAGCTGGGCTTGAAAAGCATGGAAGATACTAGAGAATCCCTTTCTGGAGAAATAAAAGAACTAAAATCTAACCAAGTCGAAATCAAAAAGGCTATTAATGAGGTGCAATCAAAAAATGGAGGCTCTAACTGCTAGGATAAATGAGGCAGAAGACAGAATTAGTGATATAGAAGACAAAATGATGGAAAATAAAGAAGCTGAGAAAAAGTGAGATAAACTACTGGATCATGAGGGCAGAATTTGAGAGATAAGTGATACCATAAGACAAAACAATATTAGAATAATTGGGATCCCAGAAGAAGAAGGAAGAGAGAGAGGGGCAGAAGGTATATTGGAGCAAATTATAGCAGAGAACTTCCCTAATTTGGGGAAGGAAACAGGCATCAAAATCCAGGAGGCATAGAGAACCCCCCCTCAAAATCAATAAAAATAGGTCAACACCCCAACATCTAATAGTAAAACTCACAAGTCTCAGAGATAAAGAGAAAATCCTGAAAGCAGCTCCGGACAAGAGGTCTGTAACCTACAATGGTAGAAACATTAGATTGGCAGCAGACCTATCCACAGAGACCTGGCAAGCCAGAAAGGACTGACATGATAATATTCAGAGCACTAACTGAAAAAAGTATGCAGCCAAGAATAGTATATCCAGCTAGGCTGTCATTGAAAATAGAAGGAGAGATAAAAAGCTTCCAGGACAAACAAAAACTAAAGGAATTTTCAAACATGAAATCATCCCTACAAGAAATATTGAAAGGGGTCCTCTAAGCAAAGAGAGAGCCTAAAAGTAACAGAGACCAGAAAGGAACACAGACAATATACAGTAACAGTCGCCTTATAGGCAATACAATGGCACTAAATTCATATCTTTCAATAGTTACCCTGAATGTAAATGGGCTAAATGCCCCAATCAAAAGACAAAGGCTATCAGATTGGATAAAAAAACAAGACCTATCAATACGCTGCCTGCAAGAGACTCATTTTAGATCCAAAGACACCTCCAGATTGAAAGTGAGGGGGTGGAAAACCACTTACCATGCTAATGGACACCAAAAGAAAGCTGGGGTGGCAATCCTTATATCAGACAAATTAGATTTTAAACCAAAGACATAATAAGAGATGAGGAAGGACACTATATCATACTTAAAGGGTCTATCCAACAAGAAGATCTAACAACTGTAAATATCTATGCCCCTAACATGGGAGCAGCCAATTATATAAGCCAATTAATAACAAAAGCAAAGAAACACATCGACAACCATACAGTAATAGTAGGGGATTTTAACACCCCCCTCACTGAAATGGACAGATCACCTAAGCAAAAGATCAACAAGGAAATAAAGGCTTTAAATGACACACTGGACCACATGAACTTCACAGATATATTCAGAACATTCCATCCCAAAGCAAGAGAATACATGTTCTTCTCTAGTGCCCATGGAACATTCTCCAGAATAGATCACATCCTAGGCCACAAATCAGGTCTCAACTGGTACGAAAAGACTGGGATCATTCCCTGCCTATTTTCGGGCCACAATGCTTTGAAACTAGAACTCAATCACAAGAAGAAAGTCGGAAAGAACTCAAATACATGGAGGCTAAAGAGCATCCTACTAAAGAATGAATGGGTGAACCAGGAAATTAAAGAAGAATTAAAAAAATTCATGGAAACCAATGAAAATGAAAACACAACTGTTCAAAATCTTTGGGATGCAGCAAAGGCAGTCCTAAGAGGAAAGTATACAGCAATACAAACCTTTCTCAAGAAACAAGAAAGGTCTCAAATACACAACCTAATCCTACACCTGAAGGAGCTGGAGAAAGAACAGCAAATAAAGCCTAAACCCAGCAGGAGAAGAGAAATAATAAAGATCAGAGCAGAAATCAATGAAATAGAAACCAAAATAACAGGAGAACAGATCAATGAAACTAGGAGCTGGTTCTTTGAAAGAATTAATAATATTGATAAATCCCTGGCCAGACTTATCAAAAAGAAAAGAGAACCCAAATAAAATCATAAATGAAAGAGATCACAACCAACACCAAGAAATATAAACAATTATAAGAACATATTATGAGCAACTATATGCCAGCAAATTAGATAATGTGGAAGAAATGGATGCATTCCTGGAGATGGATAAACTACCAAAACTGAACCAGGAAGAAATAGAAAACCTGAACAGACCCATAACCAGTAAGGAAATTGAAGCAGTCATCAAAATAAAAAGCTTTTGCACAGCAAAAGAAACAATCAACAAAACCAAAAGACAACCGACAGAATGGGAGAAGATATTTGCAAATGACATATCAGATAAAGGGCTAGTATCCAAAATCTATAAAGAACTTACCAAACTCAACACCCAAAGAACAAATGATCCAATCAAAAAATGGGCAGAAGACATGAAGAGACATTTTTCCAATGAAGATATCCAAATGGCCAACAGACACATGAAAAAGTGCTCAACATCGCTCGGCATCAGGGAAATCCAAATCAAAACCTCAATGAGATACCACCTCACACCAGTCAGAATGGCTAAAATTAACAAGTCAGGAAATGACAGATGTTGGCAGGGATGCAGAGAAAGGGGAACCTTCCTACACTGTTGGTGGGAATGCAAGCTGGTGCAGCCACTCTGGAAAACAGTATGGAGGTTCCTCAAAAAGTTGAAAATAGAGCTACCATACCATCCAGCAATTGCATTCCTGGGTATTTACCCCAAAGATACAAATGTAGGGATCCAAAGGGGTACCTGCACCCTGATGTTTATAGCAGCAATGTCCACAATAGCCAAACTATGGAAAGGGCCAAGATGTCCATTGACAGATGAATGGATAAGAAGATGTGGTATATATATATGATGGAATATTATGCAGCCATCAAAGGAATGAAATCTTGCCATTTGCAATGACGTGGATGGAAGTGGAGGGTATTATGTTGAGCAAAATAAGTCAATCAGAGAAAGACATGTATCATATGACCTCAGATATGAGGAATTCTTTTTTATTTTTTATTGTTATGTTAATCACCATACATTACATCATTAGTTTTTGATTTAGTGTTCCATGATTCATTGTTTGTGCATAACACCCAGTGCTCCATGCAGAACGTGCCATCTTTAATACCCACCATCAGGCTAACCCATCCTCCCTCCCCCCTCCCCTCTAGAACCCTCAGTTTGTTTTTCAGAGTCCATCGTCTCTCATGGTTTGTCTCCCCCTCCGATTTCCCCCCCTTCATTCTTCCCCCCTTGCTTTTTTTTTTTTCTTAACATATATTGCATTATTTGTTTCAGAGGTACAGATCTGTGATTCAACAGTCTTGCACAATTCACAGCACTCACCATAGCACATACCTTCCTCAGTGTCTATCACCCAGCCACCCCATCCCTCCCACCCCACCCCCCACTCCAGCATCCCTCAGTTTGTTTCCTGAGATTAAAAATTCCTCATATCAGTGAGGTCACATGATACATGTCTTTCTCTGATTGACTTATTTCACTCAGCATAACACCCTCCAGTTGATATGAGGAATTCTTAATCTCAGGAAACAAACTGAGGGTGGCTGGAGTGGTGGGGGGTGGGAGGGATGGGGTGGCTGGGTGATAGACATTGGGGAGGGTATGTGCTATGGTGAGCGCTGTGAATTGTGTAAGACTGTTGAATCACAGACCTGTACCTCTGAAACAAATAATACATTATATGTTATTAAAAAAAAAAAAAGAAGAAGAAGATAGTAGGAAGGGAAAAATGAAGGGGGGGTAATCGGAAGGGGAGACGAACCATGAGAGACTATGGACTCTGAGAAACAAACTGAGGGTTCTAGAGGGGAGGGGGCGGAGGAATGGGTTAGCCTGGTGATGGGTATTAATGAGGGCGCGTTCTGCATGGAGCACTGGGTGTTATGCACAAACAATGAATTCTGGATCACTACATCAGAACTAATGATGTAATGTATGGTGACTAACATAAAATAAAATTTAAAAAAATTATTCCATACAGTCAGAATTTAACAGTCCATTTCCTCCTTTGGCACAATCAGAAGCTCTGTTTAGAGGTAAATTACAAGGTTTGGCTTGCGCAACAGACATCATTTGACTGGACTACCACATTAAACTACAAAATAACCTTATTAATTGAAAGACATTGCAAGTAGCAGCAGGGATTTAACATGGCAAGGACTGGCCTCTAAATGAATCAAAAGGCTCAATGAATCCAGGAAAAATGCCCCTGAGGATTGCATTATGGTGATGTGTGATGACTAATGATACAGCATTTCTGTCCTGTTCTCATAGGCATGCATACCTGAAGGGTAAACCGGGATCGATTATTTAATGTTAAAAATTAGTTCAGATTCCAAGTATAAATTCTTCTACAAATATGGACTTTCCCTCAATCTCGAGACACTCACAAAGTCAACTTTGTCATTATGATCTGAACAAAGAGTGCCAAAATAAAAGCAGCATTCAGCTTTTCTATCTGAAGAAATTACTCTCTAGCACATAAAGTGTGCATTTGTGCACCCATGTGTGCATGTATAGTCCTGCACCTTCTTTCTGACCTTTAACTATTTATATCTGAACCTGGGAGCTCCTTCTTTTGGTTCATAAAGAGTTGTTTCGTTCTTTGTAATGGCTCTGTAGTGTCCACAGCATGGATTTTACATAATTTACTTAGTCTGCTATATATTGTGGGCATCATTATTTCCCTTCTTAAGAGATTACAAACACCACCACAACAAATATTCCTGTATGTAAATCGACTCAGACATATGTTGAGTTTATTAGTAACAATAGTCCTGCATGTACAATGTCTAACTCAAAGATTATGGCTTTTTCGATCAAATTTGTCAAAATGCCATCCAATGAAAAATACATAAAAAGATATTTCCCTAAATTTCACCGACAGTATAATCAAATGTTTTGATGTCCATTAAATATTTAGGTAAATATGTTTCCTCCTTGTCATTTACATTTTCATTAAGAGTGCACTGAACATCTCTTTATATATTATATTATGTCTATTCTTTGCCTATTTTTCTATGGGTTATAAGAATTTAAATTTTTTATTAATAGTCTTTATCCTATAAACAATTAAGCATTTGGCCTGAGATACACAATACAAATTTTCCATGCTGTGGTTTGCCTTTTGATTCTGTTATGTTCATTTCAGCTGTACTGAAGCATTATTTACATAAAATAAAATGTGCCCATTTTAAGTGTACAATTTAAGTGTTGCACCATGTGATATAGAATGTTTCTGTCACCCAATTTCCCTTTTAAATCTTTTCTATTTATATTCTCAAACACAGATCTGATTTCTTTAACTATAGATTGGTTTTCTTGTTCTAAAACTCTAAATGCATAATATGTACTCTTTTTACCTGGACTCTTTTGCTTAGTATCATGTTGTAGAGTTTGTCTATACTTAATACATAGAGCATTCCTTTTTATTCTGAGTAGGTTTACGTTGTGTGAATATCAAATTGTGTTTATCTATTCCCCAGTTGATTGGCATTTCTTTTGGACTGTTTCTAGTTTGGAGCTGTTTTTATTTTTATTTTTTTCATATGACTACATTTAACTTTTTAAAAATGTGTTCATTTTTTATTGAAGTATGGTTGACATGCAATACTTTATTAGTTTCAGGTCTTCAACAAATGATCTGACATTACACATTACAAAATACTCACATGGTAAGTATAGTTGTCACCATACACAGTTATATAATAAAATACTAATCTGATTCTAAAAATGATTGGAAAACTTTACTCTCCCACCAGCAATATATGAGAGTTCCAGTTGCCTGGCATTATGTCAGTCTTTTACTTTAGCCATTCAAGTTGACGTGTGGTCGTATCTTATTGTTTTACTTTGAAATGCCTGATAATAATGTTGAATATCTTTTAACATGCACATTTGCCAGTTTTATTTTTTATGAGGATTTTACTCAAAATTTTCTATTGTGTTGTCTTTATTTTATTGGTTGTCTTTATTTTAGTAAGAATTCTTTACATGTTATGAACGCAAGCTTTTTGTCAGCACACACACACGCACACACAATTTTCACCCAGTCTGACTTGTCCTTTTATTTCCCTAACAATTTTTTAAAGGCCAAATGCTAAGTTCTCAATATTGATGAAACTGGATCAGTATTTTTCTTTTTCATCATCAGGGAAATGTAAATCAAACCCACAATGATATAACTCCTTACACCTGTCAAAAGAGTAGACTCAAAAGAAATGACAACTGTTGACAAAAATATGGAAAAAAAGGAACCCTCCTTCACTGGGAATGTAAATTGGTACAGCCACTGTGTAAAACAATATGGGGGTTCCTCAAAATATTAAAAATAGAAATACAATACAATTCAGTAATTCCACTACTGGGTATTTACCCAAAGAAAACAAAACCACTAATTCAAAAAGCTATATGCACCCCTATGTTTATTGTTGCATTAAATACAATAGCCAACATATGGAAGCAACCTAAAATGTCCATCAAAGATGGATGGATAAAGAACACACACACACAAATCATTATTACTCAGCCATAAAAAGGAATGAGATCTTGCCATTTGCAACAACACAGGTGGGCCTAGAGGGTATTATGCCAAGTGAAATAAATCAGAAAAAGACAAATACCATATGATTTGACTTATATTTGGAATCTAACAAAAGAAACCAGAAGCAGACCCATAAATATGGAAAACAAACTGATGGTTGATAGGGGGAGGAGTTGGGGAGGCGGGCAAAGTGGGTGAAGGGCAGTGGGAGATACAGGCTTCCAGTTATGGAATGAAGAAGTCATGGGAATAAAAGGCACACGATGGGGAATATAGTTAATGATATTATAATAGGCTTGTATAGTACAGATGACAGCTACACTTGCGGTGAGCATAGCATAATATATAGATATGTTGAACTGCTATTTTGGACATCTGAAACTAATGTAACATTGTGTGTCAACCACACTCAAATTTAAAAGAAAAATCAGGACAAGTTGTTAGTTATTTCAATGTTAAAATTTGTTTGCTGATCGTCTGAAGCTCAGTAGTAAAAAAGAGAGAATGTTAGAAACAGCAATTTAAGCCACAACTACCTATCACTCTAAGAATCTGAAGATTGGGTGATTGTAGGTAGCACTGGATAAGCCAGAGTATCAAAGATTTAGAGGGGAAAAAAAAGCCTATTCAGATGCTTCTGAGGAGCAATAAATGGGAGTTTAAGAGATTTAAAAACAATAATTTTTATAAATACCACCACCTGTTAGTCTTTCTAGTTAAGTAATGGTTTCAAATGCTTGACTTTTAAGCATATGCATAGGTATGCATAATTAACTTTGAACTCATCCTTTCAGACCTGATTTGAAATACAAAACTTTCTTTCTCTTTCACTTTTTCCACACATTTCCCCCTGCTTTCTTGATGGTTTCCACCAAAGAGAGCAGCAATCTTTGTTGACATTTCTACCTTTTAAAGCCACAAACATTAGATGTGAAGTAATAAATTTACAGCAATGGAAATCCTCAAAATTGGTCCATTCAATCAAATTTTCATTCCTTGGAATAAATCTGGAAAATGAGTATTTGGAGTAAATCACATGATTTTTAAGCCATATGTATAGTTGAATTACTCAGGTGAATTGATGGGCACACACACAGGTTTTGTAACCATAACTCTAAGCACATAGATATTTCATCTGGGAATTTCCTTGAAATCAGAATCAGGTTTTATTTATATTTGTACATCTGCATCTTAATGTAATACCTGGTGCATGGGAATAAACTTCTGTGACTAAATTTTATAATAATCACAATAAATCAGTTTGGTTATATATAGTTAACTACCTTAAGTGGATTTCAAGATATGGTCATCAAAGGTAGAGTTTTTGATTTATTATTATTTTCAAATAAGAAATTATTTTCCAACTGTCTAACGTTTTAAGAGGTTTTAGAGGAATATCACTTTCTCAACATAGGTAGTCTGTCTATTCCAGATCCCCACACACTTTTCCTTCGCTGACGAATTTTTCAAAGCTGGAGTTTATAGTGATCCCCTCTTCATTTCCCTTCCACTTCTCGATTTATTACAATTTGTATTTGCCTCCATTATCCAGAAACTGATCTTCTTAATTAACTCCAAATGATTACACAAAAGTCACTTTCAATCCTGATTTGAACTCTGCCTAGGATGAGATAATGTTTTCTTCATCCTACTCACTGAAGTTCCCCTTCTTTCATTTCAGAGACTCTCTATTTCTCTCATTTTATTTCATCCTTTATTTTCATTCTTGGGGTTATTCCTTAAACATTCATGTTTCTGAGTGTGCTATCATCATCTCCTCTAACTTTACCCCTCTCACTGAGTGATGTCATCCAATGCTATTAATCCAAACACTACATATGGGAGACTATTTTTGTTCAGAATGCTCCCTACCTTGAGCATAGTGTCCTCTCGGCAGAATATACTTCCTTGCCCCTTTGATGCCTGGCTGGGCCATGTGATTTGTTTTGCCCAATGGAGTATGAGCACAAGGTAATTTGCTAGGTGTATAGTACACTGAGGCCTCAAGACACATCACGGGCTTTTGCCAGCTCTTTGTGCATCTTCACCATCCATCATGAGAAGAACATCCCTTGGGAAATGTCTAGTCCCAAGACAGGGAGACACAAGAAGTAGTACTGAGATGTTACAGCCTGAACATGAGTGTTAACAGCAGAGCCACATCTAATCCACAGGTCCAGGAGCAAAAAAATAAGTACTTGTTCTAGACCACTAAGCTCTGGGATAGTTCTTCTTCGGAGGTTTTGGAAGCACATAGTTGGTACCATACCATGTGTTTGTTAATGTCGCTCAAACCATCCTCCTAAATTTTCAGCAAAAATATCCAACTGTCATTTTAACATTCTCATCTGGATGATTCATCTGTCCCTCAAATTCAGTATATACAAAAAGTGCATTTATGTTTTCCCCAGGTAAGCTAATTTTCCCATGTTACTACTTATTTCTGTAAAGAAGAATTGGGTTTGTCTGTTTTCCAAGCAAAAACCCAAGGCAGTCATCCTTTCTTCATCCCTCCTCCTTAGCCCAGTTGCTAATTGATCAATTGCTAATCCCCTGTATGGTAATATAATCTTATGAGCTAATGTTTTTCTATTGTGTTTTATATATCCCTATAAGCTACCTTAAATTTTTCATGAAACAAGGCAGAATAGAAACAACAAAAACACTGGTGATTGGTTTTTTTTTTCCTCCTTAGTTCTAATACATGTAACCACATCTGCATACCCACTGCTACTACATTGGTTGAGACACCCTGGATTTCTTCAAATACCACGTCTTCCAACATCCTCCAAGTTACTTATTCTCCAAAGTATCCTGCACTCTTCTTTCAGCATGCCTTTTAAAATCTGATCTACTTAAAATCTTCGCTGGCTAGCTACTTTCAGAATAAATATAGTCAAAGAACATAGAAACCCAACTTGCTATCCAAATATATTATTAACACACTGCAGCTGGGTGCAGAAATCTCTCATACTTTTGCATGTTTTTCAGGTATCTCCCTTCGCATAAAAACATCCCTTGCTTTCTCTCCATGGTCCATCTTGTTAGCTGACTCCTGTTCATCCTTTTACTCCCATTTTAGCTGTTATCTCATCTGGTGATCCTTTTTAGCCACTCTATACCACTTTCCCCACAACTAGGCTGAGTAATTCCCCCTTGGGAACTTGTGCATAAGCGTATAACGTCTTATAGCATTGACTTATGACCCTGCCTCTGCTTTAGGTATTTCATAAGAAACATGGTTATTATTTGTTTAAATATCTAGTTTCTAGGGGAGTAGTTTCATTTATCTATCTCAAGCACCTATACATAAATAGTAAAGAAATATTTGGGCACTAATGAATGGATATAAGTTTGGATAAATGGTTAAGGGGTAAGCAATGATTTACCTTTAATATCTAATAAAATTTAAATCTACCAGAAACTCAATCAAACTTCTTTTCATTTAAGACACAGACATTCTTGAAGAGTCTTTTTCAACCTGCCAAGACAAGAGTTGCACATCCCATACTGGCTGAGTACTTTGTACAAACTTTAATTATCACGCCATATTGTTAGAATTTGTTTCTGAGCCTGACTTTCCCAGCAGACTGTGAAATCCCTGAGGCCCAAATGACAATATTATTAAGTAGTGAAATCCTAAAACTAGCAGTTAAATCCCAAAACTGAATGCTGTTACTTTATGTGGTACTGATCGATGTTTGTTGAACTAGATCATTCATTCCTTTAATAGTAATAGAGCTTCATTATGTGCCATACACAAATTCCAAAGCTGGGAATAGAGCAAAGGTGTAACATGACAATAACTTTCATATTTACTATGAAAACTTTGAGTATGGAGCTCAAAATCAGAAAAGATAGTTTCTTTTATTCTTTCTACAGTTATAAGATGTTTGAAAATTATCTACAGAATTGAATCTTTTTAACAATGGCTTCAAGAGACTAAGAAGAGTTGTGTTGTCCCCCAAATAAGCCATTAGCCCCTGCTATTCTATTACCATTTGGATAATGCATAATTGCACTTAAGGTTTATATTGGTCTCAATTCAATATGGTCTATCACATTAAAATACCAGCAACTCTCATCTTATAAGATCATTACTAATCCAACTGAGTTCTATTATCATATTTTATTAGTTTAGCAGGTCTTTTCCTGAGCTCTGCAGTGTTGTTGTTTTTAATATACGTCTATATTTTGTCTATCTGTGTTCAAATTCCTCTTATGAAAGCTGTTACTCTTGGTAGATGGCCTGATTTTAAGAATTGTATTTTCTTTTTTCCCTACTGTATGTCACCATCATATTAAGTCACTTTAATGACTGCTTAAAATGTGTAAGTGCTGCTGGGTGACATTCTCATTACATGCTTTATTTCACAAATTCAGAGTATTGTATTATTAACTTTTGAAGAACTCTTAAAATCAGTAAACAAGTCATATAAGAATCTCCTTTAATTTTTTATGGATTTATCATCAAAATTGCATTTCAAATACACAAACATTATTGTAAATATTTAATAAGAAAACTGTTTTGAGGATATAGGAGTATAAATTAATAATATTCTTCTACAACTTAATAGGACACTATGATTTTTAACACATATATAATGTCATACATTTTACTTTCTTCTACAATTAAAATGGCTAAACATTAATAAATACCACTCTGAATGAAAGTAGTGATTTTGTTTCTATCAATTTGAGAGAGAAAGAATTCTTTGAGTTACAGCATGTGACTATTGATACAATTAGGCTATCCATTATATATTCTTGCTTTGTACTTTGTGAATCCAAAATCATTTGGGGAAAATTAAAATTCTAGGTTGGTTTTTATAAATGACATAGTCTCACTTTTTATTTTCCTTTGGGCTAATAGTAAAAAGCACTTAAGGTATTGGCCAAAGTGAATTCTGAGATCATTTAAAGTCCTCAAAATCAATGACTCTAAAACAGAGTCCTTTCCCTACACTGCCTCCCATAGCATCAGAGTGAGGCACACTATGATGATTGAATTGCCCTTTACAGTACTGTCTTCTAGTCTAAGTGGCCTATGTATAATGTACACTGCACAGGCTAAAATATCACACTTAACCACAAGCTCTGCAATTGTCTATGTCTGGGGTGCATTTAACTTTAATGAACTTCAATCTGCCTGGTCCTGATGATCTCTTCAATTTATAAAGATAGCGTTGGAATTAGGTCCTACTTCCCAGCCTACTCTGAAATAATCTATAAATTTAATGATCAAAGCCTTTATTCCAGCATTTAGTCACTGATGAAAGATTGCTCTATGCCAAATTTGATTGTATATCCTTAATGTTGACACTGGTCCATTGTGAAATATACTCATCTTGAAGGGAGCATCAAAGCTCTGTAAAATAGCTAGGTTATGGCTGTATTTAAGGTCTATTCTTTGAAAAGAGACAAAAGTTGAGAAAGGAACTTGTTCTTTATGAAGACACTGGTTGATAACAAATTCTTGATTTCACTGAGGAATGTAGGCAGTAGGCAGACTACAAACATTTTCATGTAATATATAAAAATGACTTTGCTTAAAATATTTTTGATTTCTCAGCTTTTCTTTTAAATTATTCAACATTTTTCTGTTGACTTAGAATATTACTAATCAGAAAATTGCTCATTAATTGGTCTAGCAGTCATGGGTATTAAAATTGCACATGGTAATTACTTTCAAGAAATTTCTCTTCAAGTTAAAATTATGGCAATAATGTCAAAACTCTGGGTGAGCATAAGTGCTTCCATATCTTATGGCCAGTCTGGGATGTATTAGAAGGTTACTGGGATACAGTTCTGAAAGAAACAACAATATCATTGAAAAAAAACAAACAAACTCATATGTCCATGGCATTCTGGTTCCTGCTTCCAAATTACAGTTACTCCTCAAACTCTGTTGCAATTGTAAAACATGTTTTGGACCACCTCACTATAAAAAAAAAAAAAATGTTACAGGTAGCACACCTGTTATAAATCAACTACTTCAAACTGATGAACATTCAAGGAAACTGAAGTCCCAAATGACAGAACATGCTAATTGAAAATGGGCAAGTTTGGTTAGAACAGAGCAGGAACCAGAATCCAAACCTTCTCATTTTCAGTCCAGTGTTCCTTTCTAATCATTTGATGAGAGATCACATGAGGGAAAGAGAGGATGCAGTTTAAGGTTAAGTGGAAAAAAAGAGCCTACGGGAAGATTTTGGCAAGATCCAATTACAGAGTCCTGCTTTTTTATGGCTTCCAGCACTGGTCGGTGGGAAGGGGAGGGGATGAGATGTCTGATGAAAATCTGATTCTTGCTTTTGTTGTGTGTGGGGGGAAGTATGTTTTGTTTCCTCTTTGTATGCTTGCATGATTCTCTTTTCATCACGGAAATTAACCAAGTTTACCAAAAAACATCCAACTGTGGGTCTATTTTCTTTTATCCTTCCTAGCTTTCAGAGTCCCTTCAATTCGAACACTCTTGCCTTTTCCTAGGTGGTTTTTTCATCAGTTTTCATTGTTGCTCCTCCTCACTCCCTCATTTTGGAATTGCTTTTCTTTAACACTTCTGCAACTGCTATTTCCCATTTTCAGCAAATCTATGATGCCACACACAGTAAGATTTAACTTAATTTCACAGGTTTTATAACATAAATCAGACAACAGGAATTATAGTATGGCATAGACAGACATATCCTGATGCTTCTAGAAATCAATAAATAATATCCTAGTTTTTAAGTTATTGTCCTAATGCTCCCTTATAATTTCAAACTCAATTATTCTAAATTTTATGAACCACTCTCAAGCTCATCTCTTTTGTTGAGAAAGAGAGAGAGAGAGAGAGCAGGAGGAGTGTGAGGGGAAGGGCACAAGAGGGGCAGAGGGAGAGAGAATCTTAAGCATGGAGCCCCACACAGGGCTCCATTTCACAACCCTGACATTATGACCTGAGCTGAAATCAAGAGTCTGACGCTTAACCAACTGAGCCACCTAGGCGCCCCACTCAAGCTCATCTTCTAATCATCAAATTCATACCAGTTAATCTACTACCACTACATGCTAGATTTTACATGGAATGCATCTAATTATCATTGTTTTAATTTCCAAAAACTTTAATTTTCTTTCTATTTGGAATATTCTAGTACTGTATTATGCTCCCTAAGTGTCACTCTCACCATTTAATGAAATATTTAAATATTTAATGTAATATTTAATTTAATCCTTCTTATCCAAAGTTCTTTGAGTGCTCAGATGCCCACAATTTTGAACTCCAGGGGTGGACTATAACTCATTCTAATTTATTTAATACTGGTAATCATTAGCTCTGTCAGCAACTGTAGTCACATCTCAGTTTTATCAGGCCCAGGTAAAATAAAAACAAACTATAAAAGAAAAAATAAAAAATTTAAAAAAATTTAAGCTTATTTTATATATATATTTTTTGAAAGTTGAAGATCCAGCGTGAATGCCATGGAAAATGGGATAGAGTTTTAGACAAAGACAACTACAATTTCAGAGAAATTTATTTGCGTGAGTCAGATGCCAAGCAAAGTTTATGTGACTTCCTTGGGATTCTTCACTTTGAAGCTTCTGGCACTTGGCTAGAAGCCTGGAATCCATCTCCCCAACTCCCTGCCACAGCTTCAAAAGTCCATCTTTTTGTTCACAGTTCACTTTGAATTACAAGATGTTATTGGGGTTCTAGAGAAAGTGGGATAGGGAAAACTGAAATATCAACCATAGCATTTACTGATAATAAGCTTGGAAATACCATGTATATGAGTGGAGCATCTATTTCCTAGCTATTAAAGAATGCCTCAACTCTTGGTACATTCAATGACACATGTACTAGAAAATAATGAGAAATGCAATACAAAATATCATGGCTTCTGTATACCATCTTGAGCTGTGTATTCAAACGCCAGGCTATACTTTCTAAACTGGAAACTTCCTAATTTTTTATGTAAACTTATTCCATGCTGCTCATGAAAAAAGGCAACCTCATTAGACTTGCAAGCTCCTTGACAGCTCACTCTTTTCCAAGTCATTTTCTAGAATAATACAAATGCTTATGGAACTTTACTTTTAGCAGTTAGTCAGTGCCCTGAACCTACCATGTTCTTTCATGCCCTCACATTTTGCCTACTAAGCCTGAAGCATGTTCATCTGCTTTTGCCTTAGAAGTATACTCCTGCTCACCTTTCTAGATGCAGTTCCAATATCATCTATTTTATGAAAATTTTCCTGGCCCCATCTACCATATTTGGACTCCCATAATGCTTTTTTATAGCACTTATTTGATAATCTTCTAATGATTTATTGCATGTATTTGTTTCATGTGACTTTTTTCTACTATATGTAGGAAGTCATAGGCTCATGATACATGAGGGTTAAAAATCCTAATACTTTCTCCATCCTAATCCTTCCATGGCCTATTTTATAGACTGCATAGAACCCCAAGTGGTATTCTATGAGTTATATTTAAGGCACTTCTCTTTGTCATTATGCAATTAACTAACACAAATATTGAACGCTAAAAACAGGATATGCTCACTTAAAATAAGAATACCAAAAAAAAAAAAAAAGTTTTAAAGGCAGGGCTAACCCAAAACAATATTTGCCACATGAGGGTTCTATCAAAACATTTTTTTGACAATCTCATCTCATGTCTTCCAGAGTCTCCTTTGCATATCCATGTACATCCTTTTTCCCAAATTCCAGACAAATTACCCAGAGGCCTTAGTTCATTTTGGCTTTTTATTGTCATTATTACTAACTGTACTATATGCCTAACTCTTTCTGAGTATTTTATACACATCAGCTAAATTTATTAAATCCTAAAAACAATCCTAGGATGTGGGTGCTATTATCATTCCCATTTAAAAGGTAAGGAAACAGAGGACAAAGGAGGAGTTTATTTTTGATTTTATAAGTCTTCCCAGATTCCCTCAAATCCTATCATTATGTTATCACAGTTATTACATTATTAATCCAGCAAAATATTACAAATATTTTATTAGACTATAATAGACGGATATTAAAATATTTACACTGCTTTATATTTGTATAGCGCCTTATCACTTAGGCAACACTTTCACAAACATGATCTCATTCGCTTTTCACAATGATAGTAATGCAAGTCACACCATATTCAGGTGAAGGATGATAAAACCAAGGCCTAGAGAGGCTAAGATAAAGCAAATTTACATCAAAGTCTTAATTTTATGCCAAGACACCGTCTTATGTTCAAAGTTGGCATTGTCATAGGCTAACTAATGGTTTCCAGTGATACCAGGTCCTACTCTTTTTGAACATGTGAATGTTACCTTATTTGGATAAAGGAAACAAATAATCACATCTGCAAAACAAATTTTCAGATGTGATTAAGTCAAGGATCTTGAGATGGGGAGATTATCATGGACCATCCAGGTGGGCTCTAAATGCTAACACATGTATGCTTGAGAGAGAGAGACAGAGACAGAGAGATTTTATGCACACAAAAGAAAGGCAATGTGACGAAGGAGCAAATAGGGATTGGAAGGTGTTGGCTTGGAAATTTGAAGTTTTATTCAGCCATGAGCCAAGGAATGCTGGCAGCCACCAGAAGCTGGAAGAGGCAAGAAACATATTTTCCCCTAGAGCCTTAAGACAGAGTGTGGCCTAGCCAACACCTCGATTTTGGCTCAGGAAAACTGAAGTTCTGGCCTCCAGAACTGTGAGAAAATAAATTTCTGGTTTTTTAGCCATGGCACTTAGGACAATTTCTAACCACAGCCACAGTAAAGTCATACAAGCCTGAACTGAATGTCTATTACATCTGGGCTTGTTAGCCTCATGATGGTGATTAAATGAACATGGGCGTCCCCTAGTGTCTTGCTATCTACGGTCCCAAGAGTTAAAAGAAAGCTAGTACATTAGCATTTCTATGAATTCCTTATAGAAGAGCCTCTTATTTTCCCCGATTTCACAGGAAAGAACGAAAACAGGTAACATTGCTATTGTTCCAACTCTATTTCCTGCTGCATCAATGTTCGTCTTATGATATATGTCAGATGCATGTATGAATGCTACCTCTTAGTGTCTTCTTGACTATTTTGCTTTTTCCTTAGCCATATGATTTGTGTGTCACTCCCATTCTACCTCTCGTTGTGCTCCGTCCTCAAAGCTTTCTAGGACATTAACCTCTTCTCAACTCTCATACTGTCTGATTTCCATCTTTTCCATGCTTTTATATTATATGATCCTTTAACCACTTTGTAACCCACCTCCTTCTAGTTTCCTTAAATTTTTATGGGGGGCCTACATTTTTCAACTCACCTTATTTGCTGATGATTATTCGTGAAGGCTGTTTTGTGTGTGTGTGTGTGTGTATTTAGCTATTGCTATGAACTCTTTCAAATAGCTTAGCATGACAACAAATTCCTACATCCTATTTGCAACTGAGTTGTATTGCATCATTTTTCTAACACGGTTTACATTTCTGAAAATGTGAGAGAGGTGCGAGCTTTTATTTGTAACAATCGTCACTTTGCTGATGGGCCACTTTTCTGGGAGTCTGTGCCAGCATACTTTTATCTAAATTGAGCTGACATAGCTTCTGAAGTAATTGTGGAAGGACTTTAATTTCTTACAACTCCCATTTTACATCCTTTGAATCCAATTACTAAGTTAAAGGAAGGAGACACCAAAGTGGAATCTTTATCAGTAGGTCCCAATCATAATCTTTGTAACGCAATGTCTGGGCTTGCCATTGGGATCTACTGACGATAGCATAACAGCCCAGCTAATGACTTAGTGTTCCAGTGCACCCAGTTCACTTCAGCTTAGGAGGACTGACAGCTGAGCATCAGGAATTCTGCCTACCTGCAAATTGGGAAGTGGTGCCTATACACCGCTTACCTAAATTTTATTCATATACTTGTTTATTTATACCTTGACTCTTTTCAAGAAAAATTTAAGGCAGCTTATAGAAATGAAATACATTAAAAGAGAGTAAAACCAAAAGGGAAAGCATGCTGATCATAAAGTCATACACACGTTAGGAGGGGCCACAAATTCCACACCAAGATTTCTAAGCAAGCCAAGAGAAAAAGTAACTGTATCTCAGCTCAGTGAGCTCAGCTCTTCTTCATCTGAGAACTAGAAAGAAATCTCCCCCAAAAGTCCTGAAGAAAAAGATCCTGCATAGGAAATGAACACTTTCCTTACATGTGATACCACACATTTCTATAGGGCCATTGACCGTATTCATAAATATAAGTCTTTGGTATCAAACTAAAGCATTAGCCAATCAAATGCTCTTGTAAGGGAAGGTGAAAATTTGGTTGGTACGGTCCAGGTCTCCTATTGGGAATACCACAGTCCAAACAACGTATCTGACACTTCCCCAACTCTTTACTTTTGTTTTTACTGTTGTTTCTGATTCTTGCTGGTAATTTCTAATTATATCTTTGCTGCAAGTCTTCATATCCTTGAAGACTAGTTCAAATATTACTGTCAGACATGTCATATAGTCAATAAGAGCAGAGAATATGGAGTGAGAAAGAACTAGGTTAGAATCCTGCCTTCTTCATGTACAAACTGTGTGATCTTAAGCAAGTTAATTAAATTCTCCAAGCATCTGCTTCCATATCTTTAAAGTGAGACGGAAATTTTATCTCCTAAGATTGCCAATATCTTTAAATCTGGTCATGGAACGTAAGAATTCAATAAATGATAGATTTAGCTGGCCAGAAGAGCTTTTTTTTTTTTAAATATCACTTCACTCTGAATTCACAGAGAGGTATGGTGTCAAGAGAGGTAGGACCTGCAGCCAGGTTTAGTTTATTTCTTATCACGCGTGTTCAACTACTGACATTGTGGTTGGCACACCGCCCCCAAGATTCCTGCCCACCGGTATACACCTCCTAGCCTGAGTTCCTGACCCATAGAAAGTGAGAGATAATAAATTTCTGTCACTTTAAGCTGCTCAATTTGTGTTAGTTTCTTACACTGCAACAGAAAACGAATGCAGGCATGTTAGTTAACCTCTGTGACCACAAGTTGTCTCATTTGTAAAACAGAGACAATGGCATTCATGGTACAGAAGGGTTCTGAGGGACGATTATGATTACAAGGATATATGTATTGATAAAAAGCAAACACTGTAAAATCTGAGATGCATGACTACCCTCACAAATGCATGGCACTAGGGGATTACTTTCGTACTCTAGTGATTTCTTCGTGGCTCTTATCTCCCCCCCATCATATTGTGAGCCAGAAATAGCTTCTATCTTATGTCTCTGCCTCTGAATATAAAATTCTTGCAAAATTAGAGTGATAAAAATCACAACAGTTGTTACCTCAACAAGGGAGGAAAGTAGATCATACTGAGAAGGGACACCAGGAAAACTTACGGAGTTTGAACATATTCTTGATCTTCATCTGCATAGTATATATATAGAAATCATCAAGCTGTGCCTTTAGGATTAGTGTACTTCGTGGATCTTTTGTATTTTAACTATCTACTTTTAAAAGATACTATGAATTAATCTCTGAGAAACACAGTTTTATTTTTTAGTAAATTATATGATTTTTTTTTTTATTAGAGTTTTTTTCAGATTAACTCAAGCAAATCTGACAGAAAAGGAAATGGGCACATACTAGGTTTTCCGGAGCGGAAGCCACAGCAGGAGTTACACTGTTTTCAAAAACGGCAAGAAGATGACTTACAAATGACCAACAGATGGTCATGAAAAGATGAGCATGAAAAGATGCTCAGCATCACTCACCATCAGGAAAATACAAATCAAAACCACAATGAGTTATCACCTCACACCTGTCAGACTGGCTAATATCAGAAAGACAAAAAGTAATAAATGTTGGCAAGAATGTGGAAAAAAAGGAATCATCGTACAATGTTGTGAGATTGTAAATGGGTGCAGCCACCAGGGAAAGCAGTATGGGGGTACCTCAAAAAATTAAAAATAAATTTATTGTATGATCCAGCAGTTCCACCTTTGGGTATTTGAAGAAAATGAAAACATCAATTTGAAGAGATATATGCACCTCATGTTCATTGCAGCATATTCACAATACCCTAGATATGGAAGCAAGCCAAGTATCCATTGATAAATGAATGGATAAAGAAGATGTGGTATAGATAAATACAATGGAATATTACTCAGCCATAGAAAAGAATGAAATCCTGCCATTTGTGACAACATGGATGAACTAGAAGGTATTACACTAAGATAAGTCAGACAGATAAAAAACAAATACCATATGATGTGGCTTATATATGGAATCTAAATAATGAAACAAATGAACAAACAAAACAAAAATGAAACAGACACAGGAAACAAAATGTTGGTTACCAGAGGGGAGGGGTTGGGAGGCAGGTGAAATAGACGAAGGGAATGAAGAGGCACAAACTTCCAGTTAGAAAATAAGTGGTGGAAATGTCATGTACATCATAGGCAATATGGTCAATAATACTGGAATAACTTTGTATAGTGACACATAACTAGACATCATGGGGATCATTTTATAATGTAGAAAAATATCAAATCACTACAATGTTCACCTGAAATAGGATATTGCATGTCGATTGTATGTCAATAAAGAACAAATGATACAATGAACATTATCTAGTCCCTAGGAGAGGGTCTCAGGACAGGATTTTCAGCCAACACTTTTCAGGTAAGTGGCTTCAAAACAGACCTTTCTAAAATCAGTAAGTGAATAAATAAGTAATCAAAATCATAGAAACAGCTCATTTGAGTCCTATATTGTGACCTCCATATTCCTACATCTCAATACATCTATAGCTCAGCAATCCAACATTACAGAGTCATCAGCATTTTAAAGAACTGAAATATCATGTATTGAAATGGTCTTCATAAATTATTTAGCTTTCATAAGAAAAATAAAAGACATGATATTCATGGAGTGCCAGAGTAGATGGTAAAAATAGCAAAGGCATGTACCCCTGGGACTCTTTCTTGAAAGAACATTGAACTCTCATTGGCAATGTCAGCAGGTTAATGAAGAAATCTCTTAGGCATGGCACATGTTCAATCCAGATTGACATTATTTGAGACATGGTTTTAACAAATGCTTGTTCATCCATACGCACCCAAATGATTGACCTGAGTTAAAATTAGAAAAATGCCACTTGCTTCAAGGACTGAATGCCTGCAAAATCATTTCATGGAAGAGTGAGAGGCAACCATTTGATGAATATCAGAAGATAAATAGCATTCAGTGTCAGACTATTGCAATGGTCTATTCACTTCAGTGAATCTAAGGGACGTTTTAGAAAGCAGCGCAGTAGACACTTTTCACAACTTCAATCTCAGGAAACTAGGAAAAATCCTATTATCATCCTTAACTTTCAGACTTAGTCTCAGAGCCCGAAGGGACTCAGAGATCACCAAATCCAAACTACTCTGTTTGCAGGGGAAAAAAAAAAATTCAGCCTAGAGATTAAGCTGCTGGAGGAATTGAGGATTAGGATTTGTGTTATATTAAAATGAGAATAATGATTATATTAAGGAAAATATATCAGTGTAATAATTATTTTTTAAGAATTATCAAGTAACTCCTTTTCATGGAAAATCTTGTAAATGATTTTGAAAAACTACTTTCAGTTCTTTCTTGAAGGAGTAAGACTCACAAGTGCTGATCACTGAGACATTTCTGGTCAATGAAATACAGAAGACAAGACTAAATGCATCGTCACTGTATAATTTGGGTAAAGCAAAAACACAGGTAGAGTGTGACCAGGTTCTAGCACAGATTTACCTGCTCCTGTCTCTCCTTCTGGTTCCCTGATAACAGAGGTCCCTCTTTGGGTCAATACAAAACATTTCTACATAAATGCAGTTAATGCTAATTAGGAGGCTTAGAAACTGCAATTAGCAACCCCATTTGGAAAGGCCCGGAGAGAAATTTAATAAGTTGGTGCTGCAGATGAAGGACTAGATTATGAGACCAAAAAAAAAAAAAAAAAAAAAATCAAGTGTTATATAAAAGGCATTAAACTGGTCTGAATGATGAATCACTGCTTTACTGCTCCGCATAATCTACTATTTCTTCTAGTTTGGAAAGAGTCAATGTCAACATTTTGAATGCTCACAAATCCATGTGGTCTGTCTAGGACTACTTGTTACCAGAAAGAGTTTTGATCTGGGATGCTGCCAATTTCAATGAACTAGTAAACTACGTAGGCTGGATGAAAATTAGAGCAATTTAGCCACCCGCTGCTTAGATTGCTCTCCCTGATGTTTGGGTATGCCTAAAAGTGTCAAGTCTACAGAGAGGGTAGTTGCATAGAACTAGGTGGCAACATCAGCAACTCCTACAACCCACTATGGCATTAGTTAGAAGCGCTAGTGCCCAAGCAAGACCTCCTGATACCCTCCCAATGCTCCTTCTACTCCATCAGATATTCACCCGTGAATGTATCTGCCAAGTCACTTCTACATCGTACAGATTCAGTTATATGCATTAAACAGTATAAACAGAAGCTTGAGGCAGACCAAGTACAACAAGTCAGATGAACAGAGTTCATCTTTACAAAAGACTCTCTCATTCCACTTCCTGCCAACCATATCAAAGTAACATTCCCCTTTATTTTCCAACATACCACCCATTTGTTACCAATTAGAATCACATTTACATAAGAAAAGTAATTCCCCTATTTAAAACATTACCCCAGGTCTCAGGGTCCTCAAAGTTAAGTCTCCAGGTGCTACTGTCCAATCTGACACCATCAAACTCCATTATCTGTCCCAAATCTTATTTTCCTTGACTTCTCAGCAGCTTGCCTGCCCTGTACCTTGTTCTCACCCAGGAGGCATGCTCTTTGATAAATAACAGCTAATAAACATTTTGCAAGCAATTATGTTCTCATGCTTTGCCCCATTTAAGGCCAGAAAAAGCAAGACAATCTAGTTCAAGCTCTTCATTTCATAAATGGGGAAATTTTAGCCCATGGAATTTCACTTTTTACTTACCATCCTAAAAATACTAGAAGAACACCTAACAGAATGATTCTTTTCTACCTTACTATGATGCCTCAAATCATACCAATTAATTTATCTCTGTAAAGAAATGGTCTAAAATGTACAAAATGTTCTGACAGGAGGGGAGCCAACATCATTTTTTTTTAATCTTCAAAATAAAAATAAAATTAATCCACAGGGATTTAAGTATGCATAAAGGTGTATACTACTATGAAATCTGTAAGATTAAATAAAGAACTAGAACAATGCTTGACACTGCAAGCACTTTGCTTATTTCTGAAAATAAATATTCTATTTCACACAAAATTGAAAATCATTTCAATTTTGCCACAAAATCCAACCATTATGTTCAGGAACCTAGAATTTTCCTAGAACATGTTATAACCTGTTTTTGTTTTGTTTTGGTTTTGTTTAATTTGCAACTCTTTCCCTCAGAAAAAGAATTTTCTAGCCAAAAAGAAAAAAGGAAATAATTTTCACATATTGTAGCAAATCCATCAACAGATAATTTCTTCCATCCCCTTCATTTTTGAAAAAAATTCAGAATAATCTATGGCAAAATGTTCATTTTCATCATTAAAAGTGGTTATCCAAAAAATCAGTAGATAGCAATGGAAAATAAAGGATGAAACTGTTTTAAGAGTAATGAAGAGGGGGCACCGGGGTGGGACAGTTGGTTAAGTGTTGGACTCTTGGTTTCAGCTCAGATCCTGATCTCAGGTCATGACATCGAGCCCCACGTCCAACTTGGGGCTCAGTGTGGAGTCTGCTCAAGACTCTCCCTCCTCTCCATCTGCCCCTCCCCCCCCGACCCCCTCTCATGCACTTGCACTCTAAAATAAATAAATCTTTTAAAAAAAGAGTAATGAAGAACATTTCTGGATGAATATAAAAACTATGGGATTAAAACAATTTCATGGCAAACCCATGATCTTTATTCACATAATCTGGTAAACTGCTGTTCCTATTTCCTTGTCATTGGTAATGGCATTAATCTTATCCCAATTATTCACTCAAAATCCAATCTTGTTCAATTTTTCTACTTCTTTGACAAACTCCTATTCAAAGATAATCAGTTCCTACTGAGTCTGTCTTCTCAATGTTTTATCAACACAATTTCTCCTTTCCCTTCCCACTATTACAGTCTCAGTACACATCTATCTGGTGTTTGCTTTCCTCCATTTTCCCCAGTAGGAAGCATCAGGAACCTGACTGCAGGAGGGATGTCTATAAACAAAGTCCAGCTTCTTACAACCTCTTTTTTTTTTTTAAGATTTTATTTGACAGAGAGCAAGCAAATGAGAGAGCACAAGTAGGGGGGGCAGCAGAGGAAGAGGGAGAGGGAAAAGCCCCCCGGTTGGGGGCACTCGATCCCAGGACCTGGGGATCATGACCTGAGCCAAAGGCAGATGCTTAACCAACTGAGCCACCCAGGTGCCCCTGGCTTCTTGCGTTCTTTTCTCAAAAAAGTAAGAATTCATCATTCTCTCCTGATAGCAGGATATGGCTCAAATTCCTTACTGGTACATTTAAAAATCACTACAATCTGAGTTAAATCTACTTTCTTGATTTCTCAATAATCTCCGATGAGGTCTCCAAGTTCTAGAGCAATGCTGTTCAATAAAACTTTCCACAATGATGGAAATATTCTATATCTCTTCTGTCCAATATGGTGGCTGCTGGTCCCATATGCTTACTGAACACTTGAAATGAGGCTAATACAACTGAGGAATTGAAATCGGATTTTATTTAATTTAAATTTAAATTATGTAGCAACATGGGGCTAATGGCTACCATATTGCACAACTCTGCTCCACAACTTTGGTTCTCAAATTTTAACATGCATCAGAGTCACCCAGAAGGCTTGAGCAGTCAGTCAGACTCTATTCCTGACTTTTTGAGTTTGTAGTCTGGAATGAGTTCTAAAAATTTATATTTCTAAAAAGTGCTCAAATGATGCCAATGCTGCTGGTTGGTCCAGTGTGCAAGTTTGAGACTCACTGTCCTAGACAAATTTAAGCCCTTTTGTTTCCTGAACGGACCTAGTACATATGTTTATGTCTGCATAGGTTTCTGATTGTAACTACATTCTACATGGCTTTATACTCACTTGCATGACTATCATCTCCTACCATAAATCATCAATCACCTGAAAACAAAGACGATGTCTTTTTCATATTTGCAAGAACTAAAATACCTTGCTTAGTCATATAAACATAACAAACATACAGTAGGGGGTATTGGATTGAATTAGAAGCCAGGTGTTTTTTAAAAATATTAAACATTTCAAACTGATTTTATTCATTCTAAACTTAAATTTTGGGTAGGTGGAAGAACTAGTTATAAAACTATACAAAATGCCTTAAACTTAATTTTAGAATTTGGATTACCTAAATTTGAGATTCTCATGGTTCTCCATCAATACAGTTATATAATAATACTCCAATGGCATTGGTAATTATATTTCTGAGATAAAAAAGAAAAATATCACAGAGCTATTAGAGACAGTGGCTGTTGCAAAGTATTATTAACTGTTAAAAAATTAACAAGACAAATCTACCTCTCTGAGCAGAATTTTTAGAACAAATGAGAAACTCTTTTCAGCCCAAACTTTTTATATACAACTTTTCTTTAAAATAAAAGGGAAAATAGCTCACATTTTCTGTTGAAATGAGTTTCAATACAAAAAGAGCAAGGCATCATTAAAATGAAGCTCAAGGTGATACAAACACCAGGAGAAGAAATGTTTCCAAGATCTTTTACAGCAGTGAGCCTAGTTAAGACCAGGCAATTAGTTCCTTACTGTGATCAGACACCTTTAAACCTGCAATTTGAAAGAAGCCACCTATGGAGAAATCACTTCCACTTCTTTTTAAATTATAGTAAGTCACCACCAAATTATTTTTCTTCAAGTTATCAAAGAAGTTTACTCAGCACATTTTTTAAACAAACTCACTCTATATGATTCAAATAATGCGTGGCTATTCCATTAGCCAGATCACTCTTTTCCCATTTTTCCACTAATATGGGTCTTTATGTGAACATCAAAGAAATATGGTTAATGAATCAACCCTCAAAATTATAGCACAGGGAAGAGCCTAGATGGCATCATCTGGCCTTAGTGCAACCTCATCTGTTACTAGGCAACAAATGGTAATAAAAGAAGTCTGAAGCAAGCCAGCAAAAGAAAACCAGCCACTGCCCATCTTTATTATCAGCCATATTGCCACAATTAAGTTAGTAGGAGGCCCCACATCAAAATGCAGCACCCAGGGGCGCCTGGATGGCTCAGTCAGTTAGGTGTCTGCGTTCAGCTCAGGTCATGGTCCCAGGGTCCTGGGATCGAGCCCCACATCGGGTTCCCTGCTTGCAGGGAGCCTGCTTCTCCCTCTCCTCCCTGCTTGTGCTTTCTCTCGCTATCTCTGTTTCTCTCTCTCTCTCTCTCTCAAATAAATAAAATCTTAAAAAAAAAAAAAAAATGCAGCACCCAACTTAGGGGAGTTAAAGTTGCTTTCACCCTGTGAGGTAAAGCCCACCTTTCTACACCAATAAAAGGTTTAGCTGACAAAAACTCTAAGGAAAAAAAAATATTGCATTTCAGTTATATTCTATACCTGTTTGAACTTGAGAAGTCATTTCTAATATTCTAAGACAGCCATTCAAATATTCAGTCAGTAAATATTTGAGAGCTTAAAATACATTCTGGAAGTATCTTATGGGGGAGGGTTATTTTGGTTGCTAGTATTTTTGTTTTGTTTGTTGTCTTTTGTTAATGTAATTTGTGGTCTAAGAATTTAAAATCTCTTCAGGAAAAGAATATCTATGAGGACAAATCAACAAAAAATCGAGCACCATGATTCCAACTAAGGACCGAAGAATATACACAAAATTGACATCTATGTTCAGAAACCTGTATATTCTACATTGGTGGGATAAAGCCTCATGGAATAGGTGGGTTTTGGGGTAGGTCTCAAGTAAGGGATTCTAATATAAATAGAAAGAAGGAGCAACCATGCACAAGGAAGTGGGATCAAGAGTGAGGAGATGCTTGCCTGAAAAGTTCAGCATTATTATCAACAGCTAGCATTCATTGAAAGTCTATTCTTGCCAAAACAAAACAAACAAAACCAACAAAACAAAACCACTTTTTGTGCCTGATCTCATAAATCATGATAGCAACCCTCCAAAGTAGGTACTATTATATCAATTTTATAAATAAGGATAAACTGGTAAATGGATGGATAGACATATAAAAAGAAAGACAAAAGAGAAGGAAGGAAGGAAGGAAGCAAGCAAGCAGAGGGGGGAGGTAGGGAAGCAGGGAGGGAGGGAGGGAGGGAGAGAGAGAGAAAGAAAGAGAAGAAAAGAAAGGAAAAGAAAACCAAACCAGGCTTAAGGCATTATTCAAAATTTGCCTAAATTCACACAACCAAAATCCAGGTTTGTCTAATTTTGAAGTTCAAGTTCCTAACTACATTTCATATTACTTCCAGACAAGAGAGCAATATTGGGTAGGTGAAAATTAAGATAGATTATCAAAATTCAAATTTGATTTCATGTTTCTACTCAATACAGATACTAAAAAAATAGTTTTTTAAGGTAGGAGAGTAAAAGAAATTAATATTAAAACCATCAAAAGAAAATATCTCAACCTAACCAGGTTGCCAATTTCAATGTTGTAACCTTTAGGGTCTCAAATAGGTATGACAGGTAAGTTCCATGAACCATTTAAGTCCAGATGTTCACTCCTGTAAAATATACCAAAAGGCATTAAGAATGGGTTTTTTAAATGTAAAAAATATAAAACTATGGACTATTTGAATAACATAAGGATGACTTTATGGTATTATGAATAAATGTGTTCAACTGAAACTGGCTTAAGGACATTATTCCCCTCTTGAGATTGTCATTAAAAGGGTACCTTTTAGAGAAGCCTAAACTGATTACCCAAATAGCTTCTAAAATCATTTAATTAACAGGAACTTGGAAATCCGGGGTTTTGTTTGTTTGACAGCCAAAGGATCAATTCAATACAAGTGAATTGTGTTGGTTGGGCTTTCCTTATGGGCAGATAAAAAGAATTTGGTATAAACAGTTTTCTGAAACATGTAGAACAAAGAATGCAGTTCCTATGTGTTGGTTTATTCTCATCAATTGGTATTTCATTAGAGGTATATTAGAATTCAATTGGTAGAAAATTTTAAGCACCTTGGTTACTGTCTCAAAGCCATTTCTAGTCATCTATGGCTCCTCTGAGTAAAAAGTAGGAGGTCTTGCTAACCTTAGTTTTACTCCCTTTCTATTTATATTCTACTACTCTCATCTCCTCAGTATTCACCTCCTGCAGAACTGCTAATGAAAAGACATACACATTATTCCTATTGGCAGTTCACTCTGCTCAGGCAGAGCCTTATCACTAAGAAACACCAGGTTTTATACTGGAAAATTGACTCTTCATTGGTGGGAGGCCATTCAGTATCTCTGGAAGTGGGATATGAACATTTTTCATGTTCATCAAAGGGATAATAGGTGAAAAACAACTGAGAAACACTTCTATCAATAATGAACATTTATCTGTCCATTTTGGCTGTTTCACAACTACTATTCCTTCACTTGGAATTTCTTTCTCTATTTTCTCATGGTCAATGTCTAGACATCCTTTAAAACCAAACTTAGGGGCACCTGGATGGCTCAGTCGGTTAAGCATCTGATTCTTGATTTTGGCGCAGGTCATGATCTCAGGATTATGGAATCAAGCCCCACCTCAGGCTCTGTGTTCAGTGGGGAGTCTGCTGGAGATGCTCTTTCCCCCTCTCCCTCTGCCCATCCCCTGCCCGTGCATTCCCTCTCTCTCTCCCTCTATCCTCACTCCTCCCTCTCAAATAAATAAATCTTTAAACAAACAAACAAACAAACAAGTTTAGGTGTTATCTTCTCTGAGAGCCCCTCTGATCATTACACTGGGTTTATGTGGCCTTTTTCCCACTTAGATTGTAATGTCCTTCACAACAGGGACTGTGCATTGTTCTTCTTTGGATCACAGGTAACTATTAGGATTCTTATCACCTAAGAGATGCTCAAATAATGTGAGGTGAGCTGAAATGAACTGGACTTTCAATCTAAGTAAGTGATCCTACCTCTGATCTTACTAAGATGAATGAGCAAGAAAAATGTCTTTCCTTCCAGTGTAACACATCCCTTTTACATCACACTCGGCTCTCTTGCAAAGCCTTGTTCTTCAGTTTACACTTGTATTACCTTATTTTTCTCCCATAGAAGAAGAAGCCTGTCCTATTTCTAAGAATAATTTCTATGCTCCCTGGGAATTCATCCCATAATTATACCCTTTTTTCTTGCAAAGCCTCACTCTTCTCCTGATTCATTTCTTCTGCCGACAAACACATTCGGTTTACTTAATCTAAAAATCTTCTTAAGAGACCTCATTATCCCCTTGAATTATAATTCTTGCTCTTTCTTCACTCACAGATTTTCCCAAATCTTCAGGTCAGTAAACAATCAAAATTTATTTGTACATAAATGAAGATCAGAAAGAGAAGAAGATATTGAGAAGCTGCTTTGCAAGTATGAGAGAAGGAATGTGCTGGTAGGTGGTAAAATGTACTATTAATAAAAGACTAGCAAGGTACTTAATGAGCTCTACTTCCTCACCAAACCCCAAACATTAATAAGGAGTTGTCACTCAACAGTTACCATACATGAACATGTACCTAAAATTTCCAAATTCTGGAATTCGTTTGGTATAGATCTGATTTTCAGGTTAGAAATCTTAATTTTGAGAACCTCCATACCTAGTAGTGAATTGCTGGTTCATATTAGGTATTTATTTAAAGGACACAAATACAGTGATTCAAAGGGGCACATGTCCCCCAGTGTTTATAGCAGCAATGTCCACAATAGCCAAACTATGGAAAGAGCCCAGATGTCCATCAACAGATGAATGGATAAAGAAGATGTGTATATATACATATACAATATACAATGGAATATTACTCAGCCAACAAAAAAAAGAAATCTTGCCATTTGCAGTGATGTGGATGGAACTAGAGAGTATCATGCTAAGTGAAATAAATCAGGCAGCAACAGACAAATATCATATGATTTCACTCACATGTGGAATTTAAGATACAAAACAGATGAACATAGGGGAAGGGAGGGAAAAATAAAATAAGACAAAATCAGAGAGGGAGACAAACCATAAGAGACTCTTAACCATAGGAAACAAACTGAGGGTGGCTGGAGGGTAGGTGGGTGGGGGGATGGGGTAACTGTGTGATGGGCATTAAAGAGGGCACTTGAATTAATGAGCACTGGGTGTTATTTGCAACTGATTAATCGCTAAACTCTACCTCTGAAACTAATTTTAAAAAACCTTTAATTTTGAAATGTGGGTATGCAAAATGTGTGTTAAATGTAAACTTTCTCTGGAATTACCTTACCCAACTTTTTGTAAAAGTTTTGAGGTTTTAATTTTTTGTTTAGTTTGGTGTATTGTTGTGTGCAGTTCATTTTACGTTAGAAGAAAGACATTAGACATGATTTAATTTTTTGAGGGGTCAGTGAAGAGGGATGGCAGGAAGGGAGGAAAGGAAGAAGATTTAAGTTTCCTACATACAAACAATGTGGAGATATACGTGTCATTAGGAAATGCTTATCACTATAGGGGTAAGTTACCCACAAATATTTGGTTGTTATATTTGCATCAAGCAAATTCAAGTTGAATGAAAGTCAAGTTGAAAAAGATATGTTTATATTGTGTTTCAACTATTCTACTGTGAAGAGATTATTTACAGTAAATGACCTCATTAGACCTCATTATAGTACGTTATTACAGTCACAATCCCAAACTTATTCATGCCATCCTGTGTACTCACTTTTGGTTGATACCTCATCACACTGACTAAGGTGCTTGGTCATATGACTTGCTTTGGCCAATGGGATAGAATATGATATAACGGAATATAACATGATGCAAGCAGAGATTTGAAAAATGCTGGTATCCTGCTGTTCTTCAAATGTGTCTCCATGTAAACACGTCTGGATTAGCCTAAAGGAGTCGGCCATGGAATTAAGGCTCTCTTCGACCAACATCTCCCAAACAGTTGTAGATGCATAAGGAAGCCTAGCTAATAGCACAACTGTTCAGCTAAGTCCAGCTCAAATTGCCAACTGAGAACTGAGTAATTTAGTCTGGTATTTTTATCTCCTGATAAGTGTCATTTTTGAATAATCACAGGGTTCTTTCAGAGACAGATTGATTATACTAATGCGCTTGCCATAAATATAAAATATAACAGTATTGTGTGAACTGTGAATAATACTTAAGCAAAGTGGTGAAGGGCTACACTCATTCAGTAAGGCGCAAGTCCTTACAACATATTGATTTTATCTGGGAAGTTCTTCAATAAGGTTGAACTTGTAAATAGGATAAATTCTTAAAAATAAAATATCTCTATTATGATGCTCTTTGGTAAGTATTTAATTTTAAATACAGATACATATTTCATTTACTGTGGTCTCTTATATGAGTATTTGATGTATAGAAATATACCACTGATAATTTACTCACCATACTTTTTCATTCTCAGATTTTAAATGCGCATTACATTTAAAGGCATAATATTCTTGATATTTGAGGCTCTCCTTGTGGTTAAGAAGAAACAAACTGATAACTAACAAAAATTGCAATTTCTCAATCCAGATAATCTTTGGATATGAATGAAATATATGAAAACCTGGAATGACTTATGGACTTATTCAACCAGTTTTTATAGCACTTTGTAAATTCTCTTTTTCTAAAGAAAATCTATTTAATATTCAGATTCCTTAATTTGGTACGTTACTGAATATGTTACACAATTATTCATTTATAAAAGACAATATTTATATAAAGCAGAGTTCAAGTCCACAAAACCATAACTTCAGGATACAATGATTACATAGCTACATAAACTAGAACATTTACTTATATTAAATCCAAGGTTCACATGCTGGCAAGTGTCACCTGGCTGAGTCATTATCACTCTTCGGCAATAGAAAAATATTGAGATAAAACAGCATAAATAGATATTACGACATATTCAGTTAGTATCATTTTCTGATCAGCAAAATGGTCTTACAAAAAAAAAAAGATACAGAAACTTTTATGAAGCTAGCATAAGGCTTGTTAAAATATTATTTACACATAGAGAAAGCAGACTTCATCAGATATTCAAGTGAATAAAAGATATCTCTCTAAAGAAAAGTCAGATCTCTTTTGTGTTATTATGTTTGTGTTACTGTGTATTTTTTCTCCATTCTCGAGAGGACTGTGTGAGATGAAGTTGTAGGAAACGTATAGCTATGAAGCTGAACACCCAAAGCCAAACACCACCACCACCACCAAAAAGAGCTAAGACAAGAAGTGCAGATGAATTCTAGAAGTTAGAATGTGGTAAAAAATAAAACATAAATATTAGAATTAGGATTTATATAAGCAGGAATATCATAGGTGAACAATGAGCCAGAGCCAAATAAATATTCCAGAATCAGTTATGAAAGAAGAAAAAAAAAAAGGGTTATTTACCAAATGCCTGCTAGGTGCTGGATACTGTGTTTCTGCTTCGCCCAGATTACCTCATTTAATCCTCACCACAACTCTGAAGTAGGTATTACTGTTTCTATTTTATCAATGAGGCAACTGAGAAACAGATAAATTACATGACTTGCCTATGGTTCCTTAAATTAAGCAGCATAAATAGAAGAGAAACCTGGGCATGTGAGAGTCTCAAGCCTGTGCTCTAAATCTGGCACTCGCAGCACAAGAGAAGACTGATTGCTGAGTTCAATTTCCACCTCAGCTTCAGGATTGTCTTACAAGCATCCCCAGTCTTACAGTCTGTTTACTAATGGTCCACTCTTAGAAATGGTCACTACTGCTCTATATCCCTTGCTCCGCTTTGTAAGTTACCCATGGAGGGATGGTTTCTCCATCTTGTGTAACTCTCCAGTAGGCTTGGATAATCTTATACAACCCGTCTGTAGGTCAGGCTAAAATTATTAAGTCATAAAATAAATGTTTATCGTGTCATCCTTGTGTAAGGGATTCTTATTCTTTCAAGAAAATAAAACAATACAACACAATCACTGCCTTGTAGGATGTTAAAAGTATAAGATATATACAAATGGCTTAAATATATATGGTCCCCCAAGGGCAAGTCAAAATAATCCAAACTCCCTATTTTGGCACACAGAAACCAAAAATAAATTTCATTCTGGTCAAGTCTAGTTAATCACCAGGTTTACCCATGTGAGAAGCAGAGCGAAATCATGACTAAGGATAAATAGTGAGATACAATTAGTATGTTTAGGGGCGCCTGGGTGGCTCAGTCGTTAAGCGTCTGCCTTCGGCTCAGGTCATGATCCCAGAGTCCTGGGATCGAGCCCCGCATCGGGCTCCCTGCTCGGCCAGGAGCCTGCTTCTCCTTCTCCCACTCCGCCTGCTTGTGTTTCCTCTCTAGCTGTCTCTCTCTCTCTCTGTCAAATAAATAAAATAAAATCTTTAAAAAAAAAAAAACAACAAAAAAAAAAACAAACAAAAAAAACAATTAGTATGTTTAGCACAAAGCCTCAACGTAGCGATGGCTCAGTAAACATTCACTAGGGTCACAACAAGTACCAAAATAGTAAAAATTGCAGGGGAAGAAGCATTTACCATTCAAGGGGAGCTTTCAACCTTTTATGTGAAAACAAAATCGTATACAAGCCTTTTGATTTCAGGAGAGACCAAGAAGAGAAAAGACTAAGCTGTGGCATACATTTATTGCAGAAGAATGATGAATATAATGCAATGAAGAAAATAAAGTATAAAGAAGTTCCTCTGAGAGTTTAGGAGAGGAGGCTATTTCAGGATATAAAATAATATTTCATTTTATCTTAGTTCTACCTAGGGCTGTCAAATTTGTGGTTCGTTCCTGAGTCTATTTCAAGACTGGCTTGTTCTTTTAGAATACACATGCAAAAGTAAGAGATATAATGTTGAAAAAAAATATCTGGATAGCTCAAGGCCAAAAGCATATTGTTAAACAAAAATCAAGACTTAGGAAGAAAATGTATGGAGAGTACACAATACTATGTCAGGATAAGTGACTTTTTTAAAGATGGCAGCCAAAACACTACACCTAAGGGGACCAAAACATGCCACAAAAGAAAGATTGACCCAATTAATTAGTGTAGTCGTGAAGTCATACGGACAGCAGCACCATTGGTTTCAGACCCTAAGGAGAGACAATATAAACCAGTACACTGCTACCAAACCAGATTATTTATCCTATTTTGAGAGACACAGAATCTTGGAAGTGGGCAAGAACTTTTAAGAATCACTCTTCTATAAAAGATCTTTCTAATTATCACCTGAAATTATCTGAATAGCTCTAATGTTGCAGAATATTTTTATCTTATAGGAGGACACACTCGTTTTTTCACTGTTCTAAGAATTAGGCTTCTTCCTGATTTTTGAGCCAAAATCTTTCTTCTGCTAATGTCTACCTTTTGATTCTAGTTCTCTCTACACATCCTAAGCACTCACTCTTTTTCCTATGATGACTTTTGAACTCTAAAATAATCAGACTACCTGTTGCTACCTCTCCATATTCTACCACTTAACCAAGCCATGTCATTTCCAGGTTCTCCAATATCCTAATTTCTTCTCTCTGAAAGTACCAGAACCCCAGATATGAGTAAGTACCAAAGACATGTATAACCAGTACCACCCAGTACCTCCCAGGTCAGTAATTCTCATACTATCTCTAGTGAAATACCACTAAGCTTTTATCCCTCTCTCTATCGAAGACCAAAGTCTCGTTTAAAAGTTTTTGGTAGAGGAGTGAAAAAAGATACAGAACATAAGCTCTGTTTATTATTATTACATTGATCTCATATAAAATTACTCAGTCAATTGCTTTCTCTTAATTTCTTTCCTTATCTCATCATAAACCAGTAATGAACTGTTATGGACTAAAAGCACTGTTCCAGGTAACAGATGCTTTACTTAAGCTGACATAGCCCATACTTGTGTGACTATTGAAAGTAAATGATTTCCCTGAACTCTGTCAACCAAATTCATGTTAATACCTAATAAGCTACATTATTCCATCCAGATCTGTATTATTGAATTTCTTTTGAGAATATAAATTCAGTAATCTTAATACCTTAATGACTGTAATATGTCAATTTGCTATTATCAACAATTCCTATCTTTATTTTATGTATTGTTATTATTAAAATAATACACTTTCAAGGTAGATAACATAAAAGATGCAAAAAAATATATGGTATATAGAGAATAAAAGTAAAGCCTGTCAAAGTTCCACTTTTTAAGCCTAGCAAATTAGATCATTGTCTTTATAGTCAGAACAAAAACTAAATTTAAATGCAGATCTATAAATTACTATATATGGACTTTGAGCAAGTAATTTATTTACCTAAGCTTTCTCATTTTGAGAAAAGAAGATAAAAGCCTCTGTATAAGTTAGTTGTGAGCATTAAATGAGATAACTTTATAAAGTGCTTTATAAAGGGAAGGCAAATAGTGAATTCACAAAAAAAATTAAATGTTATTACCAGATATATTAAACTGTTCATAATTAAGTGTTTTTCCCCATATATTTTGTGCACAATTGAGATTTTACTGTACTTTTTTATCCTATTGTTTTTACTTAATGTTATATTATACAAATATCCCATCACATTAAATTGTTTTTAAGAGATCATTCTAATGGCTTCATTGTTGTGAGTTACTGTTCTCCTCTCCAGAATATTAGGTATCTTTACTATTTTTGTATTTTCTGCCATTTTGAAAGATGGTTTTTGTAACTTCATCCAAATTACTGAGACAAATTGCTGAAAAAAAAAAAATTCATCTTATAGTTCACCAGTAGAGATCTTCCTTTAGGTCAGTGTTTCTCAAATTTGATCATTTTTCTTTTATAGAGGAAAGTATGCTTTTACTAATGATACAAAAACATAAGCATTTTCAAAATTATGTGGATCACAATCTTTTTTTCTGATAAGGGCATGTCATTTCAGGGCTAAAATTTCCTACTTTTTTCTACCCCATGAGCACATCTTTTATTATCCCAGATAGGGCTCAGCAAACTACAGCCTGCCTGCATGCCAAATCTAGCCCACTCTCTACTTTTGTCAATGCTGTACTGGAACAAGCCATGTTCATTAGGTTACATATTGTCGGCAGTGGTTTTCACATGAAAATGATAGAGTAATTACAACAGAGACCGTATAGCCTACAAAGCTGAAAATATTTACTCTCTGGCACTTTAGGAAAAAGTCTGCCAGGTCCTTCCCTAGATAAATGAGAAGAAAAGAAATGGAATTAATGGGTAAGCACTATTTTTTTCCCTGCATTTTCCCCTTTTTTTTTAGTGAAGTATAGTTGACACACAATGTGACATTAATTTTTAGGTATATAACATAGTGATTCAACACTATGCCTTATGCTACCCTCACCACAGGTGTAGCCACCATCTGACACCATGTAGGACTATTACAATGTTATTGAACAAATTCCCTATGCTGTACCTTTCATCCTCGTGACTTACTCATTCCATAACTGAAACCCTGTACCTCCCACTCCCCTTCACTCATTTGGGCAAGTAATGATTTTACTACAAGTGGAAACCCAAACTACCATCATGGTCTGAGGTTTAAATAAAATAATTTTAAAAATTGTGGCACATTGAGGCTGGATGGCACACACAGGTCAAAGTCAGGAGATCTTGTTCCACAGCATCTATAAAGTATCTATGGAGTAAGGAATGAGTTGATGTCCAGAAGATATTACAATGTTTTGTTAGCATTTATTCTACCTGGGGTTAATTTAACATCTTATAATTTAATCATTTTCATTAAATTTGGGACGTTTGGGGCCATTTATTTCTTCGTTTCTGTTCATTTTCTTCTCTTCTTCAGGAACTCTCATTAACATAAGATGAAGACTAGGTTTTCACAACATGTCATCTGAACATCTAAGGTTCTGTTCATTTTCCTTTTGTCTTTTTCTCTTTGTTCTTCAGTTTAGGTCATTTCTATTGATCTATCTTCAAGGTCATAGATTCTTCTGCCAACTCATATTTGCTGTTGATTTCATCTAGTGAAATTTTCAGTTCAATTACTATGCTTTTCATCTCTAGATTTTCCATTTGGAAATTGAGTAAAGGACAGATTCCCTTCTAGAGTCTTCTGAGAGACCACCACTCTACACAAACCTTGATTTTAAGATCTCTGGCCTCCAGAACTATAAGAGAATAACTTTCAGCTGTCTTAAGTGACCATGTTTGTGATAACTGGTTACAGCAGCCTTAGGAAATGAATACAGACCCTATCCAAAATCTTGACACAGACTCCATGAGCATAATAAAATGACTGCCGTTTTATGCCATTTAGTTTGAGGTGATTTGTCACACACCAGTAGATTACCAGATCAATTCACGTGTAGATATTTGGAAATTCTGAAATGCTCAAAATGAACACTGTTGACTATGCATTATTGCTCTTGTCCCAAGTTATCATCCAAATTTTCATTTGCAATCATTCTTCCTTTCTCATTTCAAAGCAGTATTAATTTTGCAACATTATTATTAGATTATTGGGAGGGATTATTTGCTATCTCTACAATATGTAGTACAATCTTTTGTGTATTTTAGTCCATGATTTTCCAGGTAGATAAGATATGTATGCATCATGGCTTACTGATGAGTCATGTATTTTCTTATTGCTTAAGCTGTGTGTGTGTGTGTGTGTGTGTATGTGTGTATACACACACATATGTATACATTTCTACCAAATTAACTTCCAGAATGGCACTTAATTTGTGGTCTGCTGCTTGTGAATTTTGGCATTTAAATAAATTGCAATATAGTATTAAAACAAATTACTGAGTAATTACTAATTTTATAAAACATCATTTCATAATATTAAATCATGGATATATAGTCATGTTCTCTTACAAACAAAACAAAGATTATTTTTCCACTGAATGTGGCATTTTTTCCTAAGTAAGCTTAAGAAAAAAAGAAAAAAAAAAAAAAACACACAACAACTTTAGTTAGCTTTGCAATAGTTGCTTTCACACCCACTTATAAATTGACCAGAATTCCACTTAAGGGTGATATTATGCAGCATATGACTCTTTCCTGTGTATAAGCAATCTTTGTGATATGCCTGGCTTACATTAAGATGTATAAAGACTCCGTCAATTTCCTCAACTGTCAGCCTAATTACCCTTTAAAAAAGAAGAGCAGGTTAATTTGGCAAGACTTGAACTTACTAAAGATGTTAGCTAATGGTTAGTATTTTCTTTGCTAACACTCAAGTCATTTCCTTAATAATTCATTCTAAAGTGTTAGCATAAATCAACTCCAAACTCTCTAGTTCTCAGCTTCTGAAATCTAATTTACTCCCATCTGGAAAATCTTTGTACTTGTACACCTTTATCCTTATGGTGCATTTTCAGACATTTCCAGTAATAGATACAACGCCCATCTAGCCAAGAATCAGAACAATAATAAAGTCCTGGATATTTTTGTTGTTTATAAATTCCACTGTTACAAAATCCAAAACTCCAAAATTAAAATTTCAGGGTTTTCTCCCCCAATATGACCTTTACTCATTTATTTTGCCACTTAATTCTTAACCTTCTGCTGACTCAGATCATCTTTGACACTAAAATTTAAAAAAATAAATTTTAAAAACCCTGATCATTTCATTCTTTTTATTGATTATGTTAAAACTTGCCTATATCTGCTTGCCACTGGGTTCAAATCACAGTCTAATTCTTGCTTACAGTGATTACAAGTATTGCATTTCTCTAGGTAATTTTGGCTGAGTTTTGCACAATTAGGGAAAATACAGTAGAAAATTTATTTGTCTCATTTTCTGCTCATTGTGTCCTCATTCTCTTCCTTTAGATGGAGTTCAGTTAAATTTAAAAAGAACTGGGAACCTGGGTGGCTCAGTCAGTTAAACTTCTGCCTTCGGCTCAGGTCATGATCCCAGGGTCCTGGGATCAAGTCCCACAGCTTCTCCCTCTCCCTCTGCCCCCCCAATCCTGCTTGCTCTCACTCTCTAGTGCTCTCTCTCTCAAATAAATAAATAAAAGCTTTAAAAAATTTTTTAAAGAACTGAAAAAAATAAAAGTAAAATTTAAAAAATAAATTCATAAATTCCTCCGGCTCTCTTTAAGCTTTCATTCTGAGGGAATGAGTTAAGCAAGGCTGCTTCCTACTTATATATTTAAAAAAAAATTTTTTAGAGAAGCCAACCCTATTTTTATATTCAATTCTAAACTATGAAATAGCTCTTTTCTTCCCAGTGCATTGACACTTCTGCTTTCCTTTGCTATTTATGGAAGTATAATAGTTAAGGTAACTCTAGCTGCTGTAATGCACAAAATGTCCTAAAACAAAGTTTAACATGGGTATTCCTATTAAACAAATGGCTCTCCTCCAAGTGGAAAATCAGCCATCATGCTCCTTCCAGATTTTGACTTCACCATATTTAACATGGCTTCCAAGTTTACTGGGCCCATTTGCATCAAGCCAGCATGATGGGAGAGAGAAAGGAAGATCTCTCATTGAAGATTTATGTGTGCCATGGCTTGAATTGGTACACAGCACATTTGCCAACATTCCATTTGCTCACTTACTCACTCACATGGCCAAACCAAACTGCAAGGGAGGCAGAGAAATGCAGTACAGGAATACTGAAAAAAGAGTGAAACTGACTTGAGGATCAGACAGCCATTCTCTGAAACAGGAAGAGAAAGACTAAAGGTTTTGAGAAATAATGGACAAGAAAGATATGAATCATATGATAACAACTGTCCTTTCTATGAAATACTGAGATTTACTACTGATAGTTCAAATGAAGCAAAATGTTGAATGATTCTTAGGTAATGCATTTGTAGTTAGGAAGAATTTTTGCATTAGTCAAGGGAATTATTTTCTAAGAAAATTCCAACTCCATATCCCTAGCATATATCAATATTCATAATTATATTTATATAAAGAATGAAAAATGTAAACATGTTAAAGAGTGCCTGAGGGAGACCATGTTTGTCTCTTGAACACTGATGAACCTCAATTCCCTAGAAAAGTATGTGGCACAGAGTTGACAATATATAATGTTTCGATGGTTTAAATGAATAAGAATTTATAGGTACTTTCTCATTCACAAATATACATAGTGCTCTCACTTTCTGAGTTGATTTACAGTGACGCTTGAATACATTAATTGTGGGGACAAGCTTGAGTTCTTTCAACTGACTTTTTATCTGACAAATGTATTTTTTTAATTTAAATTCAATTAGCCAATATATAATATATTATTGGTTTCAGATGTAGGTTCAGTAATTCATCAACTGCATATAACACCCAGTGCTCATCACATCACATACCCTCCTTAATGCACATCACCCAGTTATCCCATTCCGCCACGCACCTCCCCTCCAGCAACCCTCAGTTTGTTTCCTATCGTTAAGAGTCTCTCATGGTTTGTCTCCCTAACTGATCTCTTCCCATTCAGTTTTGCCTCCCTTCTCCTATGATCCTGTGCACGGTTTCCTATATTCCACTTATGAGTGAAACCTTATGATAATTGTCTTTTTCTGATTGACTATTTCACTCAGCATAATAGCCTCCAGTTCCATCTATGTAGATGTAAATGGTAAGATTTTTATACCATGTTATAACCTTGGACCCATTTTTCTTTGAAGAATAAAAAGAAAAAGGTGTAGCCATTAAAAAAACTTGAGGAATAGGAGGTGGAGCAATATGGCAGAAGCATAGGAGACCTAAATTTCGTCTGGTCCCAGGAATTCAGCTAGATAGGGATCAAACCATTGTGAACACCTACGAACTCAACAGGAGATCAAAGAAAAGAATAGCAGCAACTCTCTGAACAGAAAAGCAACCACTTTCTGGAAGGTAGGACGTGCGGAGAAGTGAATCCAAGGCGATATTCGGGAAGATAGATGGTGGGGGAGGGGGCCTCTGTCAGCTGCTACCGGCAAGTGATAGAGCCACGGAGCACAAAATCGGAACATTGAGAAGTCGGCTTTGCTGAGGGACGTCGTTCCAAGGGCTAGCGGGGGGTGGAACCCTTGCTGTGATAGTGTGGTCACTAGACCCTCGTAGTCACAGAAAGACCAGGGGTGCCTGAGTGTGGCAGAGCTCCCAGGGATCGCAGCGGGAAAGCTGGCTGCAGAGACAGAGCCGAGGAATGGGCTCTCAGCTCGGGGTTGCCATAAACTGTGATCCACCGCACAGTCGGGCCACTGCTCTTCCAGCAGGGACCCAACAAGAGGCAGATCCAGGGAGACTCCCCCTCTTCCCCCGGGGGGAGCAGCAAAGGAGCGCACAGCAGGGATCTGCTGGGTTTGGAGACTCCACACGGGGTCGTGCACCACAGATAGAAATGCTCGGTCACAGGCCGGGTGAGCATGGAGTGCAGCCAGAGACCGGAGAGACGGGAGTGATTGCCTGTTTTTTTCTGGAGGCTCATTGAGGAGTGGGGCCCCGAGTTAACAGCTCCTCTGAGACAGAGATTGGGAGGCCGCCATTTTCACTCTTGTCCTCCAAGGCTGTACGGAAAGCTTGCAGGGAAAAAAAGCTCCCAAGAGCAAACCCGAGCAAATTACTTAGCCTGCCCCCGAAAAGGGCGGTGCAATTCCGCCTCCAGCAAAGACATTTGAGAATCACTGCAACACGCCCCTCCCCCAGAAGATCAGCAAGAACAGACATTCAAAATCGAGTTTACCGATCAATGAGAAATGCGGAACTCCAGCACTAAGGGAATACAGCACACAGAATTCATGACATTTTTCCCCATGATTCTTTAGTCTTTCAAAGTTAATTGTTTAAATTTTCTTTATTTTTTTTCTATTTTTTTTTTAACTTTTCTTTTTTCCTTCTTCAAACAACACCTTAATTATCAATCCCTTTTTTTAAAAGAACAAGAGGCAGTACCAACTGCCAGGGACGTAATCAATATGGACATTAGTAAGATGTCAGAAATAGAGTTCAGAATGAAGATTTTAAAGATACTAGCTGGGCTTGAAAAAAGCATGGAAGATACTAGAGAATCCCTTCCTGGAGAAATAAAGGAACTAAAATCTAAACAAGTTGAAATCAAAAAGGCTATTAATGAGGTGCAATAAAAAATGGAGGCTCTAACTGCTAGGATAAATGAGGAAGACGACAGAATTAGTGATACAGAAGACCAAATGATGGAGAATAAAGAAGCTGAGAAAAAGAGATAAACAACTACTGGATCATGAGGGCAGAATTTGAGAGATAAGTGATACCATAAGATGAAACAATATTAGAATAATTGGGATCCCAGAAGAAGAAGAAAGAGAGGGGGAGAAGGTATACTGGAGCAAATTATAGCAGAGAGCTTCCCTAATTTGGGGAAGAAAACAGGCATCAAAATCCAGGAGGCACAGAGAACCACCCTCAAAATCAATAAAAATAGGTCAACACCCCAACATCTAACAGTAAAACTTACAAGTCTCAGACACAAAGAGAAAATCCTGAAAGCAGCTCAGGACAAGAGGTCTGTAAACTACAATGGTAGAAACATTAGATTGGCAGCAGACCTATCCACAGAGACCTGGAGGCCAGAAAGGACTGGCATGATATCTTCAGAGCACTAAATGAGAAAAATATGCAGTCAAGAATACTCTATCCAGCTAGGCTGTCATTGAAAATAGAAGGAGAGATAAAAAGCTTCCAGGACAAACAAAAACTAAAGGAATTTGCAAACACGAAACCAGACCTACAAGAAATACTGAAAGGGGTCCTCTAAGTAAAGAGAGAGCCTAAAAGTAACACAAACCAGAAAGGAACACAGACAATATACAGTAACAGTCACCTTACAGGCAATACAATGGCACTAAATTCATATCTTTCAGTAGTTTCCTGAATGTAAATGGGCTAAATGCCCCAAACAAAAGACATAGGTATCAGACTGGATTAAAAAAAAACAAGACCCATCAATATACTGCCTGCAAGAGACGCATTTTAGACCCAAAGACACCTCTAGATTGAAAGTGAGGGGGTGGAAAACCATTTACCATGCTAATGGACACCAAAAGTAAGCTGGGGTGGCAATCCCTATATCAGACAAATTAGATTTTAAAGCAGAGACTATAAGAGATGAGGAAGGACACTATATCATAATTAAAGTATCTATGCAACAAGATATAACAATTTTAAATATCTATGCCCCTAACATGGGAGCAGCCAATTATATAAGCCAATTAATAACAAAATCAAAGAAACACATCGACAACAATACAGTAATAGTAGGGGACTTTAACACCCCCCTCACTGAAATGGACAGATCACCTAAGCAAAAGATCAACAAGGGAATAAAGGCTTTAAATGACACACTGGACCAAATGACTTCACAGACATATTCAGAACATTCCATCCCAAAGCAAGAGAATACACATTCTTCTCTAGTGTCCATGGAACATTCTCCAGAATAGATCACATCCTAGGTCACAAATCAGATCTCAATCAGTACCAAAAGATTGGGATCATTCCCTGCATATTTTCGGACCACAGTGCTTTGAAACTAGAACTCAATCACAAGAGGAAAGTCGGAAAGAACTCCAGTACATGGAGGCTAAAGAGCACCCTACTAAAGAATGAATGGGCCAACAAGGAAATTAAAGAAGAATTTTAAAAATTCATGGAAACAAATCAAAATGAAAACACAACTGTTCAAAATCTTTGGGATGCAGCAAAGGTGGTCCTAAGAGGAAAGTATATAGCAATACAAGGCTTTCTCAAGAAGCAAGAAACAGCTCAAATACACAACCTAACTCTACACCTAAATGAGCAGGAGAAAGAACAGCAAATAAAGCTTAAACCCAGCAGGAGAAGAGAAATAATAAAGGTCAGGGCAGAAATCAATGAAATAGAAATCAAAAGAACAGTAGAACAGATCAATGAAACTAAGAGCTGGTTCTTTGAAAGAATTAATAAGATTGATAAACCCCTGGCCAGACTTATCAAAGAAAAAGAGAAACGACCCAAATAAATAAAATCAAGATTGAAAGAGGAGAGATCACAACCAACACCAAAGAAATACAAACAATTATAAGAACGCATTATGAGCAGCTATACGGCAGCATATTAGATAATCTGGAAGAAATGGATGCATTCCTAGAGCAAACTACCAAAACTAAACCAGGAAGAAATAGAAAACCTGAACAGACCCATAACCAGTAAGGAAATTGAAGCAGTCATCAAAATTCTCCTAACAAAAAAGAGCCCAGGACCAGATGGCTTCGCAGGGGAATTCCACCAAACATTTAAAGAAGAATTAATACCTCTTCTTCTGAAACTGTTCCAAAAAATAGAAATGGAAGGAAAACTTCCAAACTCATTTTATGAGGCCAGCATTACCTTGACCCCAAAACCAGAAAAAGACCCCATCAAAAAGGAGAATTACAGACCAATATCCCTGATGAACATGGATGCAAAAATTCTCACCAAAATACTAGCCAATACAATCCAACAGTACATTAAAAGGATTATTCACCATGACCAAGTGGGATTTATCCTTGGCTGCAAGGTTGGTTCAACATCTGCAAATCAATCAATGTGATACAATACTTTAATAAAAGAAAGAACAAGAACTATATGATCCTCTCAATAGATGCAGAAAAAACATTTGACAAAGTACAGCATCCTTTCTTGATTAAAACTCTTCACAGTGTAGGCATAGAGGGTACATACCGCAATATCATAAAAGCCATCTATGAAAAACCCACAGTGAATATCATTCTCAATGGGGAAAAACTGAGAGCTTTTCCCCCAAGGTCAGGAACACGGCAGGGATGTCCACTATCATTGCTGCTATTCAACACATTATTAGAAGTCCTAGCCACAGCAATCAGACAACAGAAAGAAAGAAAAGGCATCCAAATCAGCAAAGAAGAAGTGAAATTCTCACTCCTTGCAGATGATATACCTTATGTGGAAAACCCAAAGACTACACCCCAAAACTTCTAGAACTCATACAGGAATTCAGTAAAGTGACAGGATATAAAATCAATGCACAGAAATCACTTGAATTTCTCTACACCACCACCAAGACAGAAGAAAGAGAAATTAAGGAGTCGATCCCATTTATAATTGTACTCAAAACCATAGGACACTGAGGAATATCTAACTAAAGAGGCAAAGAATCTGTACTCAGAAAACTATAGAACACTTACGAAAGAAACTGAGGAAGACACAAATGGAAAAATATTCCATGCTCATGGATTGGAAGAACAAATATTGTGACGATGTCAATGCTACCTAGAGCAATCTACACATTCAATGCAATCCTTATCAAAATACCATCAACTTTTTTCAAAGAAATGGAACAAATAATCCTAAAATTTATATGGAACTAGAAAAGACCCCAAATAGCCAAAGGAATGTTGAAAAAGAAAAACAAAGCTGGTGGCATCACAGTTCTGGACTTCCAGCTCTATTACAAAGCTGTCATCACCAAGACAGTACGGTACTGGCACAAAAACAGACACATAGATCATGGAATAGAATAGAGAACCCAGAAATGGACCCTCAATTCTATGGTCAACTAATCTTTGACAAAGCAGGAACGAATGTCCAATGGAAAAAAGTCTCTTCAACAAATGGTGTTGGGAAAATTGGACAGCCACATGCAGAAGAATCAAACTGGACCATTTCCTTACGCCACACACAAAATTAGACTCAAAATGGATGAAAAAACTAAATGTGAGACAGGAGTCCATCAAAATCCTAGAGGAGAACACAGGCAGCAATCTCTTCGACCTCAGCCGCAGCAACTTCTTCCTAGACATCGCCAAAGGGAAGGGAAGCAAGGACAAAAATGAACTACTGGGACTTCATCAAGATAAAAAGCTTTTGCACAGCAAAGGAAACAATCAACAAAACCAAAAGACAACTGACAGAATGGGAGAAGATATTTGCAAATGACATATCAGATAAAGGGCTAGTATCCAAAATATATAAAGAACTTATCAAACTCAACACCCATAGAATAAATAATCCAATCAAGAAATGGGCAGAAGACATGAACAGACATTTCTGCAAAGAAGACATCCAAATGGCCAACAGACACATGAAAAAGTGTTCAACATCACTCGGCATCAGGGAAATCCAAATCAAAACCTCAATGAGATACCATCTCACACCAGTCAGAATGGCTAAAATTGACAAGTCAGGAAATGACAGATGTTGGCGGGGATGCAGAGAAAGGGGAAGCCTCCTACACTATTGGTGGGAATGCAAGCTGGTGCAGCCACTCTGGAAAACAGTATGGAGGTTCCTCAAAAAGTTGAAAATAGAGCTACCCTATGACCCAGCAATTGCACTACTGGGTATTTACCCCAAAGATACAAATGTAGTGATCCGAAGGGGTAGGTGCACCCCGATGTTTATAGCAGCAATGTCCACAATAGCCAAACTATGGAAAGAGCCAAGCTGTCCATCAACAGATGAATGGATAAAGAAGATGTGGTATATATATACAATGGAATATTATGCAGCCATCAAAAAAAAAACAAAATCTTGCCATTTGCAACGACATGGATGGAAATAGAGGGTATTATGCTAAGTGAAATAAGTTAATCAGAGAAAGACAAGTATCATATGATCTCACTAATATAAGGAATTTGAGAAACAAGACAGAGGAGCATAGGGGAAAGGAGAAAAAAATGAAACAAAGTAAAACCAGAGAGGGAGACAAACCATAAGAGACTTAATCTCAGGAAACAAACTGAGGGTGGCTGGAGGGGGGTGGGAGGGATGGGGTGGCTGGGTAATGGACATTCAGGAGGGTATGTGCTATGGTGAGCGCTGTGAATTGTGTAAGACTGATGAATCACAGACCTGTAGCTCTGAAACAAATAATACATTATATGTTTTTAAAAAAAAAAAAAAAGAAGATAGTATGAAGGGAAAATTGAAGGGTGGGAAATCGGAAGGGGAGATGAACCATGAGAGACTATGGACTCTGAGAAACAAACTGAGGGTTTTAGAGGGAAGCCCGGTGATGGGTATTAAGGAGGGCATGTACTGCATGGAGCACTGGGTGTTATACGTAAACAGTGAATCATGGAACAGTACATCAAATCTAATGATGTAGTGTATGGTGACTAACATAATAAAATAAAATTAAAAAAAAAAACTTGATATTCATTCAATTCAGTACGTAAAAATTGAAAAATTCATGAAATGGAATTCAGTGGTTCTTTTATCTAAACAAATAGGTGACAGTTGTATTTCTTTGAATGATTGTTCTCAAGATTTTTTTTCTACAACAGATTTCAATTACATTCCATATGATACACTCTGAAACACAGGCTTACAAAAGAACAATATTTTCCCTTACTATAATCATGATAAAAACTACATAGCACTGGTGGCCAAAACTGAGGAACTTTTATTTTAAAGTAAGCAAAGAATGTTATTAAAAGACATTTAGTATTTATTAAGTTGATAAAGCATATTATACAACTATGTGTATGTATGAAATAAGCCACTTTTATTCATCAAAAAAATTAAACAAAGAAGTACATGATCCAAAAATTCTACTCCTACTTAGATGCCCAAAAGAAATGAAAGCAGGTGCTAAACAAAGACATGTATGTACATATATCCATAATAGCACTAATCACAATAGCCAGAAAAGGAGCAACAGACAAAATGTCCATCAATCAACTAATAGATGACCAAACAGTGGTATATACATGAAATGGAATATTATTTAGTCTTGAAAAAGAGAATGAAATACCAATACATGCTATATAGTGGAGGATCTTTGAAAACATTATGCTGGGCGCCTGGGTGGCTCAGTTGGTTAAGCGACTGCCTTCGGCTCAGGTCATGATCCTGGAGTCCCTGGATCGAGTCCCGCATCAGGCTCCCTGCTCGGCAGGGAGCCTGCTTCTCCCTCTGACCTTCCCCCCTCTCATGTGCTCTCTCTCTCTCTCTCATTCTCTCTGTCTCAAATAAATAAATAAAATCTTTAAAAAAATAAAAAAAGAAAAAAAAAGAAAACATTATGCTAAGTGAAAGAAAACACACACACAAGTTAGGTATTGTGTTTTTCTTTCGATATGAATTGTCTACAATGCACAAACTCATAGAGATAGAATGCATATTACTGAGAGCTAGGAGTTGGGGGCAGGGAGAGGGAATTGGAGAAAATGTGCTTAACACATACAGGGTTTTATTTTGGAGTGATCGAAATGCCAGGGTTTTGGAACTAGATAGAAGTGGATTTTGTACAACACTCTGAGTGTATTAAATGCCATTGACATTGCTCACCTTCAATGGTTAATTTTATATATGAATTTCACCTCAATAAATAAAAAATGTCACTCTTGTTTAAAGATATGTAACTATATAGGTAAATGTGTATGTAAATAGATGCATAGGAAAGAGAAAACGAGAAAAGTTTATCCACAATTGGAATTGAATTTTTTTTCTCTTTCTAAATTATTATTTATGTAATTTTATAAAGAGGTTATATTACTTTTGCCATCCCCGCAAAATTCATATATAATGATTATACACACATACCATATGCTAGGTAGACTTGTTACCATTTCTTAAATGTGCATTTTATTCTATGTGAGGTTGTTGACAGTGATATGCTTGGTCTTAGACTGAGTTTATAATAAAAGTGAACGAGGAAGGGAAGCTGGAAATGAGTATGAAAGTTATGACTCTACCTAGAACACTTCTATATAAAATAGAGTTGGTATAAAATTTCCTTCTAATTATACACTAAAATTATATATATAGTAAATTTTATAGTGAAATGTATATAGTAAATGTGTATCCTTGAAACCATAATAGTTTAACCCTAACATTCTTGAAGTTTATAGCCACACACCCAGATTTACAAACATAACAGTATCAACTATTTCCTTTGGGAAGCATGTTTTTCATAAAGATATAGAGATTTTATAAATTCAATAAGTAACTGCATACTTACTTCAAGGGTAGTTATTTTAGATGCAGATGCAAGGCTGTGGACTAGGATTAGTGTGGTAGACAGATGGTCTTTCAAAGATCCACATCTATGAAATCTGTAAACATGAAACGGTACCTATACATCGGATCTCCATCCTCTGGGACAACAGCTAAGTATGACCAAATGTCATGGTAACTACCTCTGGATGATATTAGGAATAACAATTCATGAATGAGATCTATGGAAAAAGCCCATGGACATGGAAACATGGCTAGAGTGCTTCCTGACTCATAGTCAGTGAGTAAATTAGAGTATCTGTCTAAAACACTTAAATAACTTTACCATTGAATATGATCAAAAAGGCTCGAAAGCATGAGATAGAAAAACATAGAATTTGACAATGCATGTATGTCAAGCACAGACCAAGTGATTTGGAGAAACCATACTGGTCTCTGATCCCTGGAGAGTGGTCCTTTACTGAAGATCAGAGAGGGCTCACCAGGCCTCACCATACCATGGATAACATATCCTTCAAAATAGTGTACCACTTTTTCTTCTAGCTCCCTGCACGTCTATAACCTTCTATTCTGATATGTGCAGGGGGTATATATAGTAAAAGGCCCAAGAATTTTGAGCACTAGAAAAAAGTATCTTCAATTTTAAATTAATGCTCTGAACTTGATTAATATGAATCAGTCACATATGTTCCACTAATTCTAGATGCCTTAGAAAATGGAATTTCTCAACCTGTGGGCCATACCCTGGACTGAGCTGATCATCTTTGATTATTATCACACTACAAGATGCTCCTGGGCAGCTAGCCAATCTCATACAATTTCTTTATCACATCACTTGTTTTATGAATATAACAGCTCATTTTAAAAACTTATTAATATGCAAAAGACCAAAAGTAGACCAAATAGTGTAATAAAGCCTTACAAACAGTTTGCAGTATTGCCAGTTAGAAACTCATGGCCAGTCTTGTTTTTTGTTTATCCCCATCCATTTCATCTCCCAACACATACGCACACATATCCACACATCCACATAAAGGCTTGTTTTCAGACAAATCTTAGACATTCTATAGTTTCATTAGTCAATTTTTCAGAATGCACCTCTAAAAGATAAGGACATTTTGAAAACATAACTATGATATCACTAATCATACCTAAAATTATGACCATAATTCCTTAAAATGATCCACTATTCATTAGGTGCTTATATTTCACTATCAGATTTTTTTTGTTAAGTTCCTATGTTTGAATCTGAATCCAACAAGATATATACAGTGCACATAGAACTTCTGAGCATCTCAGCTAAGAACACTGTAAGGTCTTTGTTATCCCCTAAAGGAGGACAGTGCATACGATGGCATATCTCCAATAATCCATTTATCCTACTTTGAAACAGATACATATAGGAAATTTGCATTGCAAAAGAAAAAAAGCACAAGTGGAAAATATTCGCAGCTTCTTGTTTTCACTGCTTTCATGAAGAAATTAACTTTCATACTCAAAATGGATGTGGTAGCATCATCCTTTGACATGTTAACACAAAGTATGACAACTCTTCTTCTGCTAGGTATGCTGTTTCAGTAAAATGCAGAATGCCATTTTTTTTTTTTAAAGATTTTATTTATTTATTTGACAGAGAGAGACACAGTGAGAGAGGGAACACAAGCAGGGGGAGTGGGAGAGGGAGAAGCAGGCCTCCCGCTGAGCAGGGAGCCCGATGCGGGGCTCGATCCCAGGACCCTGGGATCATGACCTGAGCCGAAGGCAGACGCTTAACGACTGAGCCACCCAGGCGCCCCCAGAATGCCATTTTTAACCTATGCTTTCTGGAAGAGGGCAAGGAATTATGGTAACCAAACTATTTATTTCTGAAGCAAAGGGATTACAAAGATTTTCTAGAATTTCACCACTGCTTTCCACCTCCAGGACAAACATCTTGGTACAAGCTACCATCATCTGTTTCCATGAATTACCGCATTTTCCTCCTTATCGGTCTCCCTCAATCTGATGTTGCTCTTTTGCAATTTCACTTCAACACAGACTAATTCTATTAAAACATTATGAGATCAGGGCGCCTGGGTGGCTCAGTCGTTAAGCGTCTGCCTTCGGCTCAGGTCATGATCCCGGGGTCCCGGGATCGAGTCCCACATCGGGCTCCCTGCTCGGCGGGAAGCCTGCTTCTCCCTCTCCCACTCCCCCTGCTTGTGTTCCTGCTCTCGCTATCTCTCTCTCTGTCAAATAAATAAAATCTTTAAAAAAAAAAAAAAAAAAAAAAACATTATGAGATCATACCTATTTTCTGTATGAAAACTTTCCATGGCTTTCTATCTTATTCTACTGAAATTCTAGGTCTTTATTTTGACTTATAAAGTCTGACACATTGTGGCTCCCTGTTATCTCTCTGACTTCATCTTCTACTACTCACCTATACTTTATTTCCTCCAGCCATAATAGCCTTAGGGCTTTGCTGAGCAGGTAAGAATTTGGCAGTATTTTTTAACTTCAGCCCACAGGGCATCTTCCTTTCCATACCACAGAGCTGCCTCCTCAAGTCACTACCCGCCACCTGCCATTTGACTGGTGTGGAGGAGAGCGTGATTAATTATTCTATGGCTTTGCCTGTCGTTAAGGATAGACAGCTACACCCAAGGAGCCACGCTGAGCAATTTATCCGTATCCCCTACAAACTCACTTATCACCAATATCCTTAAACGTCAAGATATACCTGAAAGCTTTCTAATTCTCTCTACCTCCTCTAACCAACCAGGATTACCTCGCAACTGAATTGTTGAGCTGGTCAGCCTTACCAATCTCTCTGGAATCCTTCAGACCTTCCTCACACTATTCTCTACCCAAATAATTTTTAAAGAATAAGTCAAATTGTGTCGCCTCTCAGATGATAGCTATTCATGTGGTAAGCAAAGCATAACAGAGTTGTCCAATCACTAGGTTGTATACCTGAAACTAATGTAACACTGTGTGTCTTCACTTCAATAGAACTTATACTACTTGTGATTCCTCTCTGTGTCAAATGAATTAAAAAAAAAAAAAAAATCTTAAGAGAGGGAGTCTAATGTCCTTGACTCTCAGCTGGCTCTACTGACTCACTTGTAGCCAGGAGAATGGAACTGAAGCAACTCCGTGACTTGTACCATTAGGTCCGAAGGAGCCTGTCCCCGACGAAGCCCTCCATGATTGAGTTCCCCATGCATCATCTTGGTCTGCGTGCACACTTGGAACACTGGGCTGGTTGCCCCCTTGCAGGATGCTCTCTTTCCGAACCCAGGCTAGGTTCCTTGAGGAGCCCAGCCTTTGAGTCGTCCCAGGCCAGCAGACAGATATGGCAGTAAAAAAAACCTCCAGATGATTCCGGCCTCCAGTCATTCAAGTTACCCGCCCCCCCACTCCGCCATGTCCGTCTTCCCAGCAGAGGCCCTAAACATCATTCTATCTCCAGAGTGTCCTGTCCAAATTTCTGACCACCAATTCCATGTGTGTAACAAAACTGTTGTGGCCTTAAGTCACTAAGTGGGGAGTGGTTTATAACACAGGAGTAGATAGCCAGAACCCCAGAGAAGCCCAGACAGCATGCAGAGTAACAGGATGTGATCCTGTTACTATATAAAAACTAAAACACTGCAAGTATCCTATGCCGGCATCTATCTTCATTGTGGCACCACCTGTAATAGGAAACTAGATTCACTCTGAAGGTCCTATCAGCCAGCAAGGATTTATGTACATATGAATAAAATGGTCAATTATGCTTCCATAAAAATAGTATCAAATGCGGATAGCAATCAAGAAAATATGTATGATGTAAGGTGAAGCTGAGAATAAAAAGCAAAACATCAAATTGTGTAAAAGCAAGTATGTGTTCCTTAAAAATTATGTATGCTTGTAGACAGTCCTGGAAAGGAAAACTTCTGCTGGCATTAGGCATCCAGAATGTAAACCATGCACCAGATTTTCTTGAGTATTTTGTACAGTTATTTTTCTTACAAAAGTATATATAATGTGTAAGTAGTCCCATATAACCTGGGCAGTCAGGTTAATTAATTCTTTCAAATGGGGTCGGGCAGCAGGAGAATGAAGGAAGAGTTTCTCTCTCGTACTCAGGAGGATGTTACTGCTTCTGTTCTACTGGCAATGAAAGACTTACTTCTGCCTAGTTCTGCAGCACACACAAACGTAGATTCATTCACAGTTGGATTTGGGTCATAGACACAGACTCTTTCTTGAGTGAAGTTCAGAAACCGACTTTTAGGTCAGCCTTTGGTTAGGTTTTCTTGTGATTTCCTTGAGTAGTGAGGAAGGCGAAAGCAGGTTTTGGTTTTGTTGGTGGTGGCGTTTTCCTGTCCCCAGAAATGAAGGTCCAAACAAACAAACAAACAAATAAATAAATAAGCTACGTAAGAAGCTAGCAATATCTAATTCTAAGGAAAGATCTCCTGGGTGTGCTACCAAAGATGATTTAGAAACAGAAAATCTGAAGTTTATGTTGACAGCTCTATGGACTCTGATAATCCTCTCATTTGGAGCTAGATAGAAATGTTGATATGTCATCAATGCTTACTAATGGGATTGTGCTCTCATGCTCAGAATGGAAAATAACAAATGGAAAGTAGTAACCCACATGTGCCAATAGACATGCAGGAGAAACCAGGCTAGGACTGAAACATGATCGCTGATGAATGAGAAATAACAAAACCCCATTTCCATAGATACAAGACGTTCCGTGCACAAAAATATATTCAAAGTGTTGAGCTTAAGAATGGGTCATTTAGAACTCGCTTTAAGATTTTATCTGTACTTACCTGCACTTAGCATGAAAGTAGGAGAAGTGGACTTTTGGCTAGCAAGGAGACTCAGAGTCTAACAAATTTACATACAAGTCTGTATTATTCTATTTGTTTCCTTTACCAGATGGTCATGTCACACAAACACAAAAGCATTCATGCAATCCTCCACTTTAAACTCTTCCTGTGTCTCAGTGCATTTCCTATAATAGTCCGTACATCCTCTACTGAAGGAAGTCTATACTCTGCAGAAAAATCTGTGAATTCTGAGATTTAAAGGGCTTATCTTTTCTAGTAGTGTTTACAAAGCCAAGCTGCTGCCTTGTTGTCCTGTGCTGTGGGGAAACTGCTTTTTATTTTTCAGCACTGTCTGCAAGTCCTGCTTTGTATTGGTCAGTTTAGACATGTCTAATAATCACTTGCAGAGTTTATATCGAACTAAATTTAAATATCAGAGTTCGTGAGGCTGAGTTTATCACCGCCCCTTTCTTAATAGATTAGAAGCTGCCGGCACCAAGGGAGGTTTCCAAGTAAATACCAAGTCTGATTCAACCTCAAACTGGCCAGGAAAACATTTCTGATAGGGAATCCTCTGCTAGTACTTTGAATAGCATCATCTGGCAAGACTGAGAAGTGAACTCTTCAGGCAAAAGAAGTGGAATAAGGTGCTCTCTGGAGTAGGTCTGGGCTATTTCTTTTTTTTATTTTTCTTTTATTTTTTTTAGATTTTATTTATTTATTTGTCAGAGAGAGAGAGGGCACAAGCAGGGGGAGCGGCAGGCAGAGGGAGAAGCAAGCTCGCCACTGAGCAGGGAGGCCGACATGGGGCTCGACCCCAGTACCCTGGGATCATGACCTGAGCCAAAGGTAGCTGCTTAACCGACTGAGCCACCCAGGCATTCCAGTCTGGGCTATTTCTTATCCTGAACTGTTCCCTGTGGGTCTGACCTAAAGATGTCAGACAGAAAGATGCCAGTCTTGAGAGAGGGGTGCAGATTCAAACATGAGCATCGTATAGTGTGTAGCAGAAATGGCCACAAGCAACTGCACATGACTTATGGCACCTGCCACAGTCCCTTCCTGCAGTGCCCTAAAAGAGGCGATGAGTTAAAGGCAGCACTTAGAACTGAATTATTAGTTAATAAATTCTATTTAAGATTTTGCTATATTCAACCTTGTAATTAGAGAGTCTATTTTCATGACCAACTTCTTAACCTTCAAAAATTAATCCTCTCATTTGATGATGGCCCCAAAGGCTTGAAGGTCATCAAAAAGCAATTGGGTTCAAAGGAAAAAAAAAAAACAAGCAAAATAATTTAGGAATGTAGAGGGAAATTACCATTATAAAGAAAAAAAACCTGTGATTTTATGTCAATATTTTTGTTAATCAAATAACATACCTCTAGGATAATATCAGATTTTCTCCTTTTCTTCCACATTTCATATGCACTGTTCATATGATTAGCAGTGTCTCATCACAATACTTAATGCACAAATATGAATAGTGAAATCCCACACATGTACGGGCAGGGTAGGTGGTTGGGCTTAAATCTGACAATTTCACGTGCATATCTTTAAGTGCTATAGTGTCACACGTGTTTCCAGAATTTCTATATGAAATTCAGAGAGTTGAATGATAAAAAGGGAAAATATAGGACTTTTCCTTATTTCCCCTTTTCCATGAGAAATGTTTTCTCTTAACTTTAATCAAAAAATTAAAATTGTCTCTATATAACCTCAGTAACTCCAAAATTCATTAGTTATAAAAACAAAAGTAACGTAAAGGATTTGTTGTATCTAAGGCTCACCCTCATATAAGCTATTTTTTTCCTTGGGTGCCCAAAAGACATTCAGCAAACCATGCGTACCACTCCTACTTTCCTGGGAAACCTGAGACAATTTTCTCATGTGGACCTTGAGAACACCCCAGGATGATTCTGACCCTGCTCTACTCAAATATGTCAAAGAAATGAAAACATTGACCAAATTCACAGGAACGTTGACAGCCTCTGACTTTTGTTTAGTTTTAAACAGTTTACTCCTTTCTATAAATTATTCTATTTTCCCCTTACATTCTTTGAGTGACGGGTTTCCTGGGGCTTTTTATTGTCCACGTTTTCTACATGGACAAACAGAAACTCGGGAGAGTTACACTCTCATAGTCCTGTGGTTCATAGCTGCTGGAACTGGTCAAACAGATCTGATATGCAGCTGCCTACTGCATCTGATACAGCACAGTTACCCACTGATCTCTGCCTCCTGCACTGAACAGGGACCCCGAAAAATATTTTCTAATTTTGCACATGCCACAGTAATTCTCATCTGGCCCTAACAACTGGCACTTAAGTTAAAAAGAGTAATAAAGTATTTAAAAGGGCTTAAGATTAGTGCCTGGTAAGAAACCTAATGTTATAATACAAATTTCAGCAAAGAAAAAAAAAAAAAAAGCTAAAGCTCAGACTTGGAGTTAATAGATTCCCACGGATAGAAAAAATCCATAAGAAATTATGATAAAATGCTGACTTTGGCATAGATTTGCAGAAATCAATAAAAACATTTAATTTTAAAGAGTCAGAGATCTTTTGATGATATCAGCTTTATTACTTCCACAGATTTAAACGTGCAAGACTTTTAGGAAGAAATGACATTTCATTATGACAAAGTTTCCCATGCTTCAACAATCTGAATGCCATAATATAGAAGCACTGAGCGAGTATGGAGAGTCAAAAACAAGGGAAGGGGGAGGAAGGGAAATCTCATTTCAAGAAAATAGGATATTTCTTAAATACAGGCTTCCCACATGAGGCTTGTTAGTGCACTATTCTGTTTGAAATATCCAATTTGCTCTTTTTTGTATGATCATTGTCATTTCTACAGTGTCATTAGCCATGGTAATAGCAGTTAGGGACAACACTTGAAAACTCATAGCAATTCCAGTTTTAACCATGCAGGTTTCATGCTTAGTGACTCTAAACATAACAAGGAAGGCATACAATATAAAATATGAAAATTAATAGAAACAGTAACATAATAGTATAAAGACATTTGACTGCTCATACATATACACGAAATATCAGGAATTGCTGGAAAGGTTAATTTGGAATTCTCTAGTAACTTATTTCAAATGCTCTAATGCAGATTATTATGGCATGCTCCTTATTTAAGTATTAATTAGTTGTCTGTAATTATTTATCAATGCTCTTATAAGCCTAAGTATTTTCCTTATTTTCATTTCATTTCCTTATTTTATTTTATTGATGACATAATAGCATGAACAGGCAGAAAGAGGAAAAGAAGGTATCGCTTATATTATCAAACAATTCAAATGGAAAGTAGTGGATCAGTCCTGGGAAGCAGACATTTGTTCTGGATCAGCAGAAAGGTGTAAGTTGCGTTAAAAATACCTGTTCATTTGGCACCTCTCCCTCAATATTTTTGGTAGTCAGAGAGGAACATCAGTTACCATACTATCAGTCTGGCTGACTTACCTAAGCAGCTACTACCTCCCAAGGCCCTAAGCTTTGTGTTTGTCTCTCACTCTCATTCTACCTAGAGCTGGCCATTAAAGGAAGTTATTCCTTAGTTCCATAAACTATAATTTAACACATTTTCCTGTCTTTGACTCATATGCAGCATGGTTCAGGCATGGGGTATGAAAATCCTCCTGTGGAGGTACTGGATCACAGAATCATTAACAGAGCTAGGCTCAGACATTCTATCAGTGGCTTTGGCTTGAGAAAGCATCCACAGGGACTTTCTGTGATAACAGCAAGAGCAAAAGAGCTCCTTGAAGACACATGCAGTTAGGTTTATCTCCTGCCCCAGATGGTTTCTACGCCAGAGGCAGAGATAACTGTTTGATATTTAGATCCAGTGTTTTCCTCCTAGCCCCGTCCCCTAGTGGTGCCATGATGGGCCAGGAGGAAGTTAAACAGCAACATTAATTATTGAAAGATGGGCCACAGATAGCCGAGGTTATATGAATATGCCATCGCTTCACATGAGCTCTGTAGCTGTTACTGAGGAAGTTGGCTGAGCTCTGTTTAAGAAGGACGACACATCTGGAAGATGCTAAAGCCATGGTTAAATGGCTGAGATGAATCTCAAGTCCACTCCCAACACTCATGGCCAAGTGAACAACAAATTCTGCATAATTACCCGTGCCCTATTTAACATAATCAAGTGCTGTCTGGAGAATGAACCTTCTTCTCTTGTCTCAGCCCCTGCTGGTTTCCTCAGCTGAAAGCTCTCTGCATGTGTAACTCTTACATGTTGTGTCATGTGCTCATTCAATGGCTAAGAATTAGTATTTTTATTAGGTCTCTGCAGATGACAACTAGCAAAGATCCACTAAATGAGATTGCACTAACAGAAAAAGTGATTTTAGAACACAAACATTTCTAAAAAAACCAAAAAATCCACAAAACTTTCCCATAGAACCCAAAAATGTAGATTCAGTGATGCCTCAGGAATAAACTCTAGCCAGGGCCACAAATGCCAACACAACACTCCCCATCTCTCATCTCTGCCAGACTGCATCATCATTCTAGCTCATAGAATGCAACTTTTCCTTATGACAAGTCCCCATGGTAGGACATGGCTGACCATATCTCTAGGGTTTATAGATCCTCTGCTGAAAAGAGCAGCTATCCTTAATCCTGGTTCTATATCCCTGCAAGGAAATCCTGAATGGGCCAACTTGGTTTAGTTGTCCAACCCTAAGCCTAGAGTGTATAACTATTTGGAGGGAGTGGTTCCTAGTATGGTAGGAGAGCAGCTGTGCAGACAAAATAATGATAAAACAACAACAACAAAAGTTCCAGGACATTGTTCTGGCTGGGCCGTCACAAGAAAAGCTAGGGGCCATGATTCCTACTCCAACAACAAACTCATCAATGAAGTCAGGTAGCACAGAGCATCAGACATTAAAGAAGGGGTGGATGGACGCTCTATGTTACAAGACTCTTAAAACCTTCTTTAGAAAAGGTTCTGACTTGACCTTATTCTTCAAAATCACACAGTTGAAGAAAAAGCATACAAGTCATAAGGAGACTGTTTTGCTGTTTATTCAAGCATCCATACTTGCTAGGTGCTGCAGAAGAACTCATTATTATCACAAAGAATAAAAAGAGAGACAGATTTTAACTGGGGTTGGGGTGTGGTGTGGTCAGGAAAGGCTTTTTGAAGAAAGGACCTTCAAGTGAAGATCTCACAATAAGGAAGAATTAACTGGATGAAGGGTGGAGGAAAGAGATGCAAGCAGGGGGCATATTAAATGTACAATTCAACAAACTAGAACAAACAACAGTAGAAGCTATTAACACCAAGTCCAAGTTAAAACAATCAACCACAGAGCATACTGAAGCACACAACTGATGTAGGAAATATGATATATTACTCTGTACCAAATGGTTGTTTAATTTTTAATTACATTAAATTACCACAAATATTTAATTAGACACAGGTGGTAATGCAGCATCCCTTTCTGGTTCCCAGTCTCAAAATATTATGTGTGCATGTTTTTTTGTCTGCAGTCTATATGTATATATACATATTCATAGAATGCTAGTGAGTATAGATTTAACAGCCTGAGAGAAAGCTTTCCAAGAATAAAAACATTCTGATATTGATAAACAACTGCCTGATTCACAGTTTCCAGTCCTGTGTGCAGACCAGCTGTGCTGTTATAACTGCTGGCATGTCTATAAATCTTAGCTTTATTCCATCCCCAGAGAGTCTCTACTTGTCCAGACAAGTTCAAAAATACATGTTTTGAATTCTGGGAAGATGGCAATGGTGGCAGAGATTTTGATCTCCCTGTGTCCCCCATAAATTAGAGGAAAAGCAACTAGAAAACCAAAACCCACAGATAACATCAACAAGAAAAAGAGGTGAAAATGTATCTGTAAACCCCTAGCCCCAAATATGAGCAGGTATGGATGAACCAAGACACCTAAAAGACTTGTGTGGTATGGGCAGTGATGCAGGAAGAAGCAAAGGGAAGTGAGGTGAGAACAAGAAGACCCTGAACAGCCAACAGATACTCCAAGGAAAGGACGAGTTGGTGCAATGACCAAACTCTTGTTAAGGAGTAACTGCAGGGGGTCCAATGAAATGTCTAAAGGGGTTGAAGCCATCGGGATGCTGTGAGCTTTCAAAACTGACAGCCTGAAAATCCCCTCTAGACTAAATCCCCACATTAAAGAGAGTGAGCCTGAAATAGAATCCAAATGGAGCATGACCTCAAAAGTATGTGTGAGGAAAGGAGAGAATCCAAAAGAAGTAACAGAGGGAAAAGAGTCTACAGATGTCAGAAACTAAGAGGCCGGATATTTGAACGTCATACAAAACTAACAGAGCAAGGGCCATATCTTTCCTGCTCATCCTTGTGGCTCTAATACCTAGCATAGTTCCTAGCAGATAGGGAAAGTGGGAAAAAAAAAAAAGACTAAAGTGGTTTATAGGAATGACAATTATGATTATGATGGCCTTTTATAATCTTTAATGTATGTTGGCTCCCTTAACTTCTGCCCCGAAAGGAAATGATCTAGCCCAGTATCTGAGTAACATTTTTAAACTCATAAAATATCTTTTTCATAAGATAGAAAGTACGATGCTGGATTTAAGAGCGTAGCAAAGAAAAAGCAGCTTTCCTATTTCCTTTGTATTCAGAACTGAACCCGTGTTTGTGGGAAGTTTCAAGTAAATAATTAATCAGTTGAACATAATGGAAATTTCACTCTAGAACTGACACAAGGACGCAGTCAACAGAAGGGACGCATCAAATGTCCCACACCTTTGCTGTAGACCTAAAGAATATTCCAAACCAAATATTCTAAAAAATATTCCATACCAACATTCTTCCTGGAAAGCACTCATTTAGTTCATTCGAAAAGTAGCCTGATAGAGGCGAGGCACCATGTCTTCCAGATCCTCTGTCAGGTTTCAACAATCCTTTGTTACATCCTTGTTGAATCTAACAAGACAAAAGTTTCAGACACCTTTCTGATATACAATTATTTTATCCTGCAGTTATTACTTAAAGAAGTAGTGGCTGAACTGGGAGCAGAGAATTTAATTTCTCAAGTTTTTTTTTTCTTGAGCTGTGGTTTTTATTGGATGAAAGACAGCCGTGATTGTACTAAATAGGTTTTTTAAAAAGCTCTTTTCTGAGTACCCTTCTCATAGCAGCCATGCTATTACTTTCATACAATTTTAGAGCAATGCTTGGATTATAATAGCCTTTGGACACCTGTGCATTGTAAGGTGTAGCACATTATTATTTGTGACACCCCTCAAATGCCAATTTACTAGACTGCAGATTGGTCCCTGGGCTCAATAACAAGTCCATCTCCAGTGGCTAGGCTATACTCTTCTCCCCTCCTCCATTTGTTTTGTGCAGTAGATTCTATGAAGTCGTTATTATGTAATGGTTTCTATTAATCAGAAATTATTAATATTTTGATACTTAAATATACACGGTACACTCGTGTATCCAGTTGTCACAATAATTATACTATCTAATTATTATCATCTTCTATTTGGGCAGCACTTTATAAATTTCATATTCACAGATGTGTGCTTGTATTTGCTGAATCCCCTCAAAATCTCATGGGGTAGAGAGAGCAAATGACATACATATTTCATAAAAAAAAAAGAGCAATGGCTACAAATGTCCATGAGGTACCCACAGTCATACTGTAGATAGTGGAATGTGAATCTGAACTCACATTTGCTGTTACTTCCTCAAGAAAAGGGACTTAAGCCATACTGATTATAGGATGACCCCTTTAGTGTGGATATTTTAATTTAGTTGGGGTATAGTTTGCCTGAGTGAAAGGCTTAAGAAGAAAGACTAGTAAGAGGTTACTGCGATAATCCAGGAGAGAAACGATGATGATTTGAATGAGGGTAATAGTGCTGGAAGAGTTTTTATAAGCATTTGCCAACTCGACTTAATATCATTTGCTGCTATGAGGAATAAAGGCAATGAAGGATGTCATAATGTTGGGTCTCAGCAACTGGAAGAATGCAGTTGCCATTTGTTCATATGGAAGGGGGCTATGAGAGGAATAGGTTTTGGGTGTCAAGATTCAAGAGCCTAGGTTTGAGCTATTAAGTTTAGATGTCTGTTAGACATCCAAGAAGTATATTGAGCAGATGGATGGATGGGTGAGTTTCAAGTTTGAATGAGGTATCCGGGCTGGAAATATGCTCTGAAATTCACAAATGCATAGATATTATTTAAAGCTATGAGACTGGCTGGATGCAGGTTATAAAGATAACATGGCTTCCTAAAATCCAGATGAAGTGTTTCAACAAGGTAGGAATGATCATCTGTGTTAAAGATTGCTGATACACTGAGTAAACTGAAGCCCTAGAAGTGAACATAATCTTTTCCAACACAGAAGTCCTACATGTGTTTGATAAGAGCTATTTTAATAAAGTGATATGTATCAGAGACTGCAATGATTTCTGGAGAGAAAGAGAAGTGAAATGAGTGACTACAGACATTTCTTTAAGAGGTGTTTTGCTGAAAGAAAAATAGAGTAGAAACTGGAGGACAATAAGGGGTCAAGAGAGACCCCGCCCCTTTTTTTTTAACCAAGAAAAGCAACAGCACTATTGTATACTAGTAGATAACCCAGTGGAGCAGGAAAAAATGGATGCTGCAAGAGAAGAGATCACTGTCAAAGCAAAGTGTAACAGGAAAAAGGAGATAGGATGCACTATAAAATAAAGAGGTTGGTATTGGATACAAACATGAACTGTTTATCCATGGTGACAGGAGAAGAGACAAAGCATCTAGATCCAGATGTAGATAGACTGACAAATGTAGTAGAAAGAACATATGGAAATTCTTTTCTAATTGCTTCTATTTCTCCTCAATGGAATAGAAAGCAACAATGCTATCTAAGAGTGAAGATGCCAGTATTAAACTATTTCAATTACAATAGCTACACAGTTTATTTTTTCAATGATTTTATCTTTCTCTTGAATTTCTCGTTCTATTTTCTAAGCACAGTTCTTGACCATTTTCATTCATTTTTCTTTCAGATGAGCTGCAGTATCAGGTTTTCAGGTTCTAGCAACAACAACAAGAATGCAGAGTGCTGGTTGAAATTCAATGTATGGGTCTGGATATCACTGGCATTTGAATAATATCATGTCTTTCCAGAAAGCTGGCAGGCCTGTCTATTTTTTCCAGTCTTCTTTTACATCCTCTAATAAAGCCTGTTATTAGTGTTGTTCTTTTATTGTCAAGTTTAATTTTGGGTATTTTATGTTTTTGCTTTTTTTAATGCAAATTACCCTCCTTTTATCCCATATCATTTAAGAATAAAATATTTATTTACTTATATGAAAGAAAGCTAATTCAATTTCTGCCTCCTAGTAACTTTTGTGACTTTGAGCAAGTCATTTAATCCCATAAATATCTGTCTCTGTAGCTGGAAAAAGAATGAACTAAATGACCTTTATAAATTTAAAAAATGTATATAAACAGAAGGATACTAACATTATTCCTATTTTTTTTTAGCCAACTGATTCTCAGAGAATGTAATTTACCCAACATGGTTCTGTGTATAATGAGAAGAAGTGACCCAGTCTGGGGTAAATCACAAATGCATTTTCTAGTGGACACTAACTGGTTAAGGAGAGCTGAGAAACGAACCATTCCATAACTTACTGGATTAAAACAAGAACCATTTATCTGTTTACAATTGTTCAGGCTGGCAATTTAGGCTAAACCTAATCAGAGGAGGTTGTCTTGGCTTCATGCTATGTTGACTTGACTCATTCATGCAGATGCAATTAGTTGGCAAGTCAGCTGGAGGCTGGTTGACCCCACTGGGCCACATGGGGGCAGTTGGCTGGTGCTGTTGATCAGAGTGCCTTGGTTTTCCTCTACCTGGCTTATAAAGCAGGCTATCTTGGGTATCCTGGGCTTCAAGAGAGAAAACTCTCTTGAAGTAGCTTGCAAGTACAAGCTCCTACCTGTGTTTATATCTGCTGATGACCCACTGGCCCAATCGAGTCACATGATCGGGCCCAGAGTGACTGCAGAAGAGGACTATACAGGGACATGGATGACAGGAGGCAAGATTCACTGGGAATTATTAACGTAATAATTTGCCACAGTTATGAATATGATTCAGCATAATATCACTTTCTAGAACCGGTACACAGTTTCAGTTGGTCACAGTCTAGGAAGCATGCACAGTAAGTCCAATGAGGTTGTTTGCTTGATTTAAAATACCCCAAAGCTCTCATCTCCCTAAGTCTTCCCCTCGTCAATCTGCTACGGATGTCTGACATTTCAGCGTTAGATAGTGAATCATTTGTGTTAACAATCTGTTCCTCATAAGACAACATAGTTCTCTATGAAATAGGCTCCACATACATGTATCCGAAAATTTCCAATGGGACCAGTAGCTCTTAAGAGTTACATTTAAAATAAATAAGGGTATTTGCTCTTAAGAGAAAGAATGGGTGAGAGTCATATTCTGGATAGGACTGCTGCTCTGAGAAGGTAGATCTGGGCTTAATACCACTCTAGAAGTCTCTGGAAAGTCAACAGGGTACAAGGATGGGAGCAAACTTTGAAGAATTTTTTTATGTTTCACTGAATCCCAGAGCTGAAGTGTAAAGGTAGGGAATCCTTCAGCAACCCTACCTTCAATTTACCCAGTTCCTATAAACTCATCTCCTATGCATTTGCCATCATATATACCTTAATAAATTTTCTCTGACCAAAAATAGTATTTTTTACCCCATTTGGGCTTTCAAATTATGGCAATTTTTAATAATGAGAATTATATTTTAAAGAAGAGCAATTTCTTACAGTGGTATTCAGACTTTGGGAGCCCACAGAGTATTTCTATTTTAATTTACTCATTTCTAGAAAAAGAAAAAAAAAAATCATTCTACCCATCCTCATCTGACCCACTCAAAGATGAGGATGAAGTTTTTATTATCCTAAAATTGCCTCTAGCTTCTGGAGAAGAAGGTGATACTATATGACCATATTGCTCTACCTTTATGTCTGCATTTTTATATAAAATCATGACCCAACAAAAGGAACCAAACAGCAACTTCATAAATTAAGGTCAAGCTAACCTTCTATCATTGAGGCTTGCCAATTATTTTAATTAAGGTGCTACCATTAATTTGAGCCCCTATTGTCTCCATGCAAATGTTTTAGTCCCTATGATTATATTTTATTTCTTCATAGTACTGATGCAGATATGGTCAATACTTCCAGAGCCAATATATACTTGTAATCAACATATTAGGTCTTACAATTATCTGTCAATAAAAATCAATTAGAAAACTAAATAAAGTATTATTCATTTAATTATTTCTATTCTCCTTGGTAGGTAACAGTAAATGGCCTTTCACTATATTCTCTAGAGAAGAGATACAAACATTTGGAACGCTTCACAAATTTGTGTGTTGTCCTTGTTCAGGGGCCATGCTAATCTCTGTATCGTTCCAATTTTAGCATATGTGCTGCCAAAGTGAGAAGATAGAAATATTTGGAAAGCAGCTGAATTTCTGATATGAATTGATTTCCTCTTCCTTCAATCTTGCTTCCTCTACTTTTTTTTTAGAATTAGAAAGATTTATTATTTTATTTTTTTTACCCTTCCCTCTTTAAAAAAAAAAAAAAAATTCCACTGCATTAACTGTATTGGGTACAAGAAGCCAATGGGAAATTAATTCTTTAATAATACAACACACAGAAAAGCAGTCACTCTGGTGCCCAAAAGCAATCAGTGGAAGTGGTCAGAACTAAGAGAGCAACTTGCTTGGTCTGACTCAGAAAGCAGTCTGGGAAGGCAAATGTCAATTACCAGCGTAGTCAGGACAGAAATGATTAAAAATATGTAGACAAGAGAAAGTATCAAGGAAAAGCTTGTTGGACTGAGCTATGTTCAACATGAGAACTTTCTAGGTATGTGAGAAATAGGAGACAATTGGAGGGCTAGGTGGAAGTGCGGTTTCAGCCCTGAGTAGTTAGATTTAGTTGTTTTAACCGACGTTCCTATAGATGGCTCCAGACCTCCAGATGATCATCCCAGCCAGAAGGAAGCGGAGAGGAGAGGGACAGGGGAGAGGGGAGAGGGGAGAGGGAAGGAAAGGAAAGGAAAGAAAAGAACAAACCCACTGCCATAGCCCATGGTGCCAGGATCACTTTAGACAGGTTTTGGAGAAAGAAGAGAATAAAAAGAAAATAGGCTACTTTTAAAACTACCATAATAACAAGTTGAAAGCTATTTTTGTAAATGCCAAGAAGAAAATAGTTTAACAGATGTTCTTGCCTGTAAGAATGGACACAAGCCAACTCTCAGGAGTAATTTTCTAGAAAGAAGAACTGGCCCAACGCAACTGGGAGTTTACCAAATAATCAACTTGACTTTTCAAAATATGTTTGAGTGCTATAAATAGACAAAACATAACAAAAACCCTACAATTGTTCTTTACAACATTGGTCTATGAGTAACTTGATCAATTTAAGAGACACCCTTGATTTCTCAGAGACAGCAGAAGATTGGGGCAGAAGTCAGAATGAATGAGGAGACATATGAGTTCACATAAAAGAAAAATACAATGAAGTCTTTAAAAAAAATCCCAAATTACCTGCTATAGAAACCACATTTATAGGACATACTTGCATCAGCATTTCTAATAAAGCTCCCTAGAGTAGAGGCTGGATTGCTGATAGGATGACCCTGGTGGTGATTTTATTCAGGAGGGGCTTGTAATGGTAATCCCCTTGTAGACCCTACAGTTCAGAGTCAACCCCCCCAGGCTTTCAAGTCCAAAAACCAGGAGTCCTTAGTCAACTAGAGAGTGCAGTCTCTCTGTGATAAAGTCCTGTTAACTGATCTATGTACTTCTGATCACAATACCTCAAAGACTGTTCATTAATTTAAAACATCAGCCACATTATTCCAGTGGTTAAGTACCATTGTTCCTTTCCAAGGCTTCTCTTGTTCCAGATTCAACCAGAATAAGAAGTCAGACTTTAAGCTGTGAGTGCCCCAGTATGAATCCCAGCTTTGCCACTTACTAACAATTTGGCACTGAGCACCTTTCTTAGTCTCTATGGAATCAAGGTCCTTCATTTCAACAAGGGAGCTAGTAACAGCTTCTACTCCAGAGTGCTGTTATAAAAATTAAATGAACTAATACATATAAAGCACCCAGAATGGTGTCTGACACACAGTAGCAATCAACCACTTTGAGCTGTTATTAGCAAGACTTTTAAGAATCCATATTTTTTCAGCAGGAAGTTGCTTGGTAAGTATGAAATGGAAGATCCAAGGCAGTAGAGTGGTGGTACTGGTAGTCTTTCATACACTGAGTCTCTAATAAAGCTAAATTAACAAGTGTGTTTTTATCTCCCCAATCTAGAGTCTTCCTAATGGAGCAGTACTCACTACAAAATCAGGCAGACCTTCACTTTCTGAATCTCAATTTTCCAGGCTCTCCACTTTTCTCCATCAGAACCATTCCTGCCTCAGATGAATTAATATCACTGATTAAACTTCACTCAAGTGTGATCCCCTTGAGGCTTAGAGACATTATATATTGATTGAATCAATCAAACTGCCGGCGTTTCAGAAGCACTGTTAGAGCCTATATCCTATCCTGTTAGATGTCAGGTTTTGAGGCTACAGCAAACCCTGTCCACGTCCTGCTCTGCGTCACCTCAGCCCACCTGACTTGACCCCGGATAGGCAAACTCTCAACATGCCTGCATTGTTCTTCTCTACCTGAGGGCTTAAAATAATTACATTTTAAAGTCATTGTTGGAACTATGGCATCAAATAGGAGAAAGTATGTGATTACCTAGGTATGTCCCTGTATCTAGTCAGAGTAATCAAACACAAAAACATATGTATCTCCTGAACCTTCCTAATCTTCCTTTTGGCCACTCTTCTGAGTACCTGTCCCAAGACACCAGCCCATTTTTACAGGGCTCAATCCTCAGGTGAAAAGGGTTTTAAATATTAATTGTTTAAAATGCTTGTCTCTAAACATGATGTATCCAGTCAGTAAAAAAAAAAAACACACACACACAAAACAAAAAACTGAGCATACATCCCCAGTATATGTTTTTACATATTAATGATATACATGTACCATTATAAACAGTGTTATTTAAATATAAACAGACATTTAAAAGGATGGGATAGCCAAATATTAATAGAAGTTCTAACATTTTAATTTGACATCCCAATAAATCATTTTGTACATACCCTGACCCTGATTTAGAAAGCATTGCTTAAGGCATATGGTACATACCATACTGCAACTCTTAAATTTAAAAGCCAAAAAATGTTGAATATGCAACTTTGTAGAAATCATGGTAGGACACATGGGGTACCACTTCATTACTGACCAGTGAAGTAGAAGCCCAGATTTCCCATTTGGCCTCTGCTGACACTCAGGGGGAGGATTCCTCATTACTACTGGATGGCATGAGAATTCCAGTTCTCCCTAAGGCATCCACCAACCCCCCTGGTTGGAACAGGTAGAAATGCTTCATCACTGCTCCCCACATGGCCTTCACTGACACCACAGGGGTGGATAATGGCCTTGTTATTTCAGTGTGGTGGTACAAGTCCTGACTCTCCACGGGGCCTTCTGTCACACCATCCCAATGGTGTAAGAGGGAACGCTGTCTCATTCTTACCATATGGGGATGAAAGTCTGTTTCACTACTCAGCCTTCTCTGACACTACTTTGGTGGGGAGGTGGAAGCACCCCATTACAGCTGGGCAAGGGTTGAAGTCTAGGCTTCTCGACTTGGCCTTTGCTAGTATGGGTGGAGAAGGGGCCACCATGTTTTCTCTTTGCTTCATTTTGTTTTCCCTGTGGGGTTTGAATGTAGTAGAGTGGCTATTACCTGAAATTTTTCTGATTTGCAGGCTGCCCCTTTCTTGGTCCTCTGACTTGAAAGTATGGGTTGTTATTTGGACCATTTGTGTGCCAACAAATGTTTGTTGGCATTTACCAGTTACCTACATCTTCCCTCCTATCTAAGATGTAGCAGCCAACAAAAAACCCAGGACACTCACCAACATGGCGGTCCTTGAATTTCAAAGTTGCGTGTTCTGCCTTCTTTTCTCTACCTTACAGAATCTTATGTTGTTTGATATATAATGTCTAGGGTTTCTAGTTATTTTTAGTGGGAGGGGAAAAAAGTATGTATTTCCAGGAATGGAAGTAGGATTTGTTTTATGTGAGATATTTAACATCCTTGTGTCTCAATTTGTTCATCAATATAATGATAATAATAACATCAACCTTGCAGAGTTGTTGAAATAATTAGGTTAATTTTTTTTTTTTTAAGTTAGCCTGGTGTGTTACACACTCTCTAAGAACCACTGTGTAAAAGAGGTTTCTAAAAGTGCTGGTTATGTGAACAAATCAGTATAGTGTTATTTCTGTGACACACTGGGGTCACCCCTCTGAGCTCCATGTTACACACTCTCTAAAGCAGACATCTGTAGACAATGTTTCTAAGAGAGCTCGTTGCACAAATGAATTAGTGCTGAAAAAAGAAGGTATCCTGTAGCATGGCACATTCTAGTTACAAAAAACATTTAAAAAAGAGAAAAATATGGCTATTATTACACCAGTAATGACATCAGTGTTTTTTATTTTGATACCAGTAATTATTGATGCAACTGACTAAAGCAGTTATTGGATATACCACAGTCTGAGTAAGGGTGAAATGGAGTGAAATGGAGTAATACTAACAAGAGGAATTTCTATAAAGACAAAAGGCACGCTAAATTTGAGCTAAATTTCAGATAAAAACAAAGTTGCTGTGGTTATTAGTAGCAGTCATAATAATATTGCAAAAGATTTGTAAACACATTAGTTAGACCTTGTTTTCAAACTTTAGGGTCAATTACGTCCCAAGAAACCTCAGTCTCTTTCCTAAAAATAATTAAAGGTCAGTCAAATTAGTTAAATCTTTTGAGATTATGCTCACGAAAATACTAAAAATAAGATCACATTAATAATTTTTTTTTAAAAAGTAGAAAACTTTAAAATCCTCCTTACCCTCTCCCATACCTCACTCAGCTGCATCTGGGGTTTCCTGTTCACTTCCCAATGCTTGTTATGTACCTATCATTTTTTCTTCCACAAAGCAAGCCCTGGCTTAATTGTTTTCTTTTCCAGTTCTCTTTAAGACAAACTCTATAAAGTAAAGGGGAGGCAGCAAATTCTCTTCTGTTAAAATTACCCTTTGCATCATCCACCTCATGCGAACCCCATAATTTTCAATGCTGCAGTTATTAGATACAAATGTAAATTTATTTCCACAATGAGGCAAATCACATTGCATTTGAACAGATTTTTAAGGAGGAAAGGGTAGACATGGGTGTATAATGTGTATGAGCACAAACTCTGGAACAAGACAAGCGGAGTTCAACTTTTGGCTTTACTACTTTTTGCTTTGGGCCTTGGGCTCCCTGTCCTCTTCTGTAAAATAGGAAAAATACAAAACAGAGTTGTTAAAAGATTAAATGAGTCTGTACATATAAATAACTTAATAGCTACCACAGAGGAAATGCTAATGTATCTATTGTAATATTTACTAAATGTTGATTCCTTTAAATCACACTGACCGGATCATGTCCCTTTTCTCCATTTGCACTGACCAAGAAAATCAAACTAACTGGAAATCAGTTTGAAAAACTTGCATGTCAAAAATTGACTTCTTACTTGTTGAAATAGAAGACCTTTGTGAAAAGAAACATTTAAGCCCAAGGAAGTGATCTCTTAATAGATGAACAGATAAAATAATCCTAGACCAGTAGGTACATCGACAACTTCTATGAAACCAAGCCATCCTCACAAACTATTAAGTGATAGACTGCATAATACATAGAATCCCCTCCAACTTCAAGAATCCAAGGGCCTACGGTTTATTCTAAAACAATTGACACAGAAAGTTGATGTTAAAAAAAAAAGAAAAAAGATGCTAGATCACTAAGTTTCACTATTATTTAGACACTGCTCAGCTGAAAGCAATTGAACAGTATTCCAAGAGCAAGAGAATGGCAGGGCATCAGATTGTCTATTTATGAACAATCAGACTGACCTGGTCACCTCTATTAATTAAAAAAATTTTTTTGACTTATTTAGGGTAAGTGGATTAGGTTAACCTATAGCCGTGATACCATATAGTTAAAGCTTTAAAAGTAATAAAATATTACCATCAATGATCATGATGAGGATTATAATACTAATTCTCATGATGATGACAAGAGCAATTGGAGAGATATCATTAATAGATTTCGGGTGTGACTGCTTAGTAGAGCAAATGAACCATACAACTTGGCAGGGGTTCTCTCCCTATGAACTTACACATGTTATGTTTACGTATTACTTTATGCAGAAAAACCACTGACAAAGAAATTTAAAATAAGATCACTGCAGGATAAATGGCCGAGGACAGGGTGGACTGAGTATGGAGAGATGAGCACTTGGCCCCGATTGCTCCTCTGCTCCCCCACATTGGAGAAGAGTAAACACTATTATCACACACAGTCCCGGGGATCAAGGTTGGCAGATATAATTTAAAACCCTCTCTGTACAGCAAAAAATAAAACTGTATTTTCTTATCAGTGTGATTGTGTGAGATAATAATTTAATTTCAATCTATTTATTAATTGTCTACAGACTCAGAAAGATCCTCCCTCACAAAGAGCCATTCTCAATAAAGTAGGCAGGCAGAGAGATTTCTCCCAGCTGTTCTCAGCGGTGCTCAGATCGTTCAAGTGAATTACTGGAAACAATGGATACTGAGAATAAAAGAAAAATGATTGGAGAGAATAGAAGTTGATAGCATTGAAATAAAAACCTTCCAGTGGGGCAGACCTGTGTGGAACTGCATGTCTTTGCATATTTCCCCAAGGAGAGAAGTAAAGAATGGTTTTGGCTGTGAGATGCATTTTAAAACTGTAAAATAAAAGGATCATGTATCAAACCGAATTGTGTTGGCTTAGAGACATATTACATCTTTGCACAATTCTGCATTCTCTACAATATTTTTCATATTTATTCATTTACTTTATTCCTCCCGTAGCTTTTCTCTTCCTAATATGGATGGATGGATGGATGGACGAATGATTTATCGGTATTGATTCAGTGGCATATAAATCTAAACTCCTGATCACTTAAAAATCCTCAATGAATCCTGAAAATAGCTGTAAAATATTTTTCCTCATCATCATTTCTAAAATGCTTTGTAATTTAGAGCATGCTGCATTATTCTTGGACCATTCTTTCGGTGCACTTCCTGCCCAACCAGCCAGTATTTCCATAAATCCATCTGTTATTCTCAAGGCACAGATAAAAGTCTTATATTGGCATAAGTCCAAGAAATCTATACGAAGAGAAAGTTGGTGCCTCTATTCCCAGCACCTGGTCACTAGATAGCACTATTTCAGATGAACATTGAGATAGAATGGGTACAGATGACATTGTACAATGAGCTCTATTTATGGGAATAACATTACCATTAGAAAGATGAATGGGGGTTAAAAGGAAGAGAACTAGTAAATAAGGAAACAAGTAGTTTTTGATTATGATTTTAAATACAATCCTTGGCTTACAAGAGAATGTAAGTTGTAGTCACAGAAAAAGAGATGTACTTAAAAACACCTTTTCAGGGCGCCTAGGTGGCTCAGTTGGTTAAGCGACTGCCTTCAGCTCAGGTCATGATCCCTGAGTCCCGGGATCTAGTCCTGCATCGGGCTCCCTGCTGAGCAGGGAGTCTTCTCCTCCCTCTGACCCTACCTCCTCTTGTGCTCGCTCACTCTCTCTCTCAAATAAATAAAAAAGGAAAATAAAAAAATAATTAAAAACACCTTTTCATTTAGACCTCTTGTGCATCCTGACAAGGCAAGCCCAAAGTTTTAAAACCTACTTTTATCTATCACAGCTAACCAATATAAAAATCTCACCATGTTCCAAAATGAGTTTTACTCTTTGGGGTAACTAGCCCCAAAGGAAACTAGCCTTTGGTTTCCACGTCACTATCAGACAGTTATCACACACTATCATGTAGTTAATCACATCATGCCCTAGATTTAAAGGCATTATGACAAATCAGTGGTTAAGTATAAAACAGAAGCTAATTTTGGCAATCATAAAAACTCATTAGCCAATATGATTTGACTCAGGATAAACCACGAGTCTTTTTACTTTTCTAGAGCACAATCTGTTTTGAGGAATTTAACAAATAGTCTCTTGTGGTAAATAGTTGGGACCATTCCAATAAGAGAAAGTAATGCTGTCTAAGATTTTGTTGATTAAGAAAAACTGTTCTACCCAATGTCTTGTTATGCAACAACTGTATGACTTCTCCTTAGTGATGTGAGGAGGGAATGACCATCTGGGATCCCAGGACACTTTAAGAATAAGGGACTCTGCATCTCAGACCAGCTGCATGGTTTTTAGGAGCACACCCTTCAAGGAGACAGTGCAGTCCACGCTGATTTCTTCTCAACAGATGCCACCAAGTCCATCTCTTCCTGCTTTCATACCTGCCTCCCTGAGCACCCCCTCTGTTTCCACATTTCTTCACAGCATTTGTATCCAGAGAGATTCAGAGTTCTCTCATTCTGATTTATTTTGCTGCATGAATAAGAGTAAACATGTATAGAAGACCTATGTTGTGACTGGCACTATTCTAAAAGCTTGGAATATGTGAGCTCACTTAATCCTTTGAGGTAAAAACTATTATTACATTCACATTACAGAGAGGAAACTGAGGCACAAAGGGCTAAGTGTGCTACCAAGAGTCACTCAGCCAGGGAGAAATGTAGCCAATATTTCAACTTAGGCAGTCTGTGTTCAGAATCCACTCTTAAGCACTACTCCTTCGCCTTGAGACTAGTGAGACTAGGGTGTCCAGAGAATATACAGGACACCCAGTTACCATTTAGTATCAGATAAACAGCCAGGCTTTGTTAGTATAAATATGTCCATATATTGCCTGAGACATCCTTACACTTAAAAATCATTTTTTAAATCTAATATTCAACTATAACTGGGTGCCTGTATTTTTATTTGCTGAATCTGGCAACCTAGATAGGGACTGTCACTTAGACTGACTTTTCTGAATAATGCCCCTTCCCCAACATCATCCCCACGACCTTCAGCAGTGGCTTGGCAACTGCCAAGGCTTTTTCCTAATCCATCACCCTGGGCTGCATTAGCTGCCTGCTTAATGACAAAGCTTTGGAGAAAGTTCTCAAATTTATAGATCAGGGCTTGGGAAACTTTTTCTGAAAAGGTCCAGATAATAAGTTTCAGGTGCTGTGGGTCATAACAGTCTCTGTCCCAACGAGTCAACTCTTCCAATAGAGCAGGAAAGCCACAGACAATACAAACACCAACAAATGTGGCTATGTTCCAATAAAATTTTATTTACAGTAACAGGCAGCAGCTCCTATTCGGCCCATGAATACTCAGTTACTGATCCCTGCCATAGACTCTCCTAGCAGACTTGGGGAGGTGAGTTCCCCATCGGAAAGCAATCAACCCAACCAAAAGATACCACTAGAACATAAGCTCTCTCTGCAAGTTATCTGCTGTTTAGTGAAAGAAATCATTAGTGGAGAAATTGCCCCTCAGTATCTTCCAGAATAGGGACAGCCTGCATCTCATAGGATAGTCACACCATCATAGGAAAGAGGTCTAAGCAGATATGACCTGAAGGAAAGGCAGGTCTTGGGTCTTGCCGTAGGTTTTGTATGTGCCCCCTGAGATGGAGCCATCTCTAATTACCCGCTCTTATGTTTTCATTTCCACACTACCCAAAGAAGCCTGTCTCCTTTTATCTTCTATTTCCTCTCTTCTTCCCTTTAATTTACTTAACGGTATGCAGTTGTAGCTCTTTGCCTATTGTTTTACTCCTTCTGTTTCTACTGCATTTAAATCCTTAGATGCAAATTCCTGACCTTCCGTGTCCCAAAAATCTCATACTTCCCCAAATCCTTCCTGACTACCAAATCCAGAGGCTTGCCTGTGTTCCATACCCTGTTTGATCATTCTGCCATGTTTACAACTTTGAATTGTTTGCTTCTCAGATCACTGTCTTTCCTTGGAACCTGAGATTGAGTTCTTGCACTGTTCTCTTCTTCCCCCGTGACCACATTTCTCGGTCTCTAGAGATAACTGTCTACACTCATGGCCAGAGAATTCTCGCTATTCTTTTAGGTGGAATCTCTTCTGCTTCCACTCTCTGAGAGCCTAGAGCTACCATGACTGCTGATAATTACAGGGATAAAGCAAACTCAATCTATCCTGTTACAGGCTGAAATGTGTTTCCCTCCACCCTCCCCAGGTTTCTCTGTTGAAGCCCAATCCCCAGTATCTCAGAATGCTCTTGTATTTCGGGGTAGGGCCTTAAAGAGCTGATTAAGTTAAAACGGGGCTCTTCGGGGTAGGTCCTAATCCAATTTGACTGGTATTCTTAGAAGAAGAAGAAATATGGAAGCACAAAGAGACACCAAGGCTGTGCATACAGAGGTGGGACCATGTGAGGACATGCAAGAAGGCAGCCACCTGCAAGCCAAGGAGAGGGGACTCAGAAGAATCCAAACCTGCCGACACCTGGATCTTGGACTTCTAGCCTGCAGAACTGTGGGAAAATAAATTTTTGTTGGTCAAGCCACCCAGTCTGTTGTATTTGGTTATGGCAGCCCTAGCAAACGAAGACGTATCCCAAACCTTGTTAAACGACCCCATACAGCACACATTACTTTGCAATCTGCTTCTCCAAAAGTCCATACAGCACGAGTACACTGGACGCCAGCCTACTTTGCTGTCTGTTCCACATTTAAACTCTAGCCACTATCATGTTCTTCTAACATACACAAATATACAAATATTGGATTAACAATCCAAATGTAAAAAGCTGAAATTTTAAGCTTTTAGAAGAAATAGAATATATTTTATCATCTAAGTATAGGGAAGAATTTCTAAATAAGTCACAAACAACACTAGCCATAATGAAAATCATAAATAAAATTACATCAAAATAAAATATTTTAGTATAAGAAAATTGGCCATAAACAAAGTGAAAAAAGTCACACACTTGAAAATATCAGTAACACGTGTAATTGATAAAAACAATACTTGGATGATATTAAAAACTCATTCAAGTAAGATTAAAAATCCAATTGAAAAATGAGCAAAACAAATAAATGGAAAGTTTGCAGTAGTGGAAACTTAAATGTGTAATAAAATGAAACTCATCTCCCTAGTAATCTATGAAATACAAAATTAAAAACCACACGGTATACCATTTCAGTGAATTAGATTCACAACTAAACAAAAACAGAGACAAATACAAGAATTGGTGAGGATGTAGCTTAAGTGGAACACACATATGTTGTTAAAGGGAAAACTAATTGTCAATAAATACAACAAATTTGAAAAGATGTATATTCTATGACCGAGCAACCACACTCCTGGCTTAGAAATGGATTTTCAATTACTATTATACACTATAATTGCCTCAGGAGCTTTTTGTTTTATCTTTAGTACTAGTACCTAATCCCTGCCCCAGAAGGAATGAGTAAGAATCTCTAAGGGTGAGGCTCAGACAAGGATGAGAGGGATTGCAATCTCCAGCCATTGCTGACATCCCTATCCCCTAAAACATTTCACATAGGTGCACAAGGAGACACATATAAGAATACTCATTGCAATACGATCTGTCATAGCTAACAATTGGAAACAAAACCAGTGTCCTTCCTCAGGAAAACGGATTAATAATTTGTGGTATAGTCACACACTAGAATATTCCAGAGCAGTTAAAATTAAAAAGCTAGACTTGTGTAATTCAATATGAATAACCCCTAAAATATAGTTTTAACTAAAAATGTATTCAGCATTATATGTGCAGTAATACTAGAAATTTAAGAATATATAGTTAGTACTTTTTTTATAGCTACTTAATAGAGAGAAACTTTTGGGGAATGAAAAATATCAAAGTTGTACAACATAACAGTGACTAATTCTGAGTAAGAGCGAAGGGGACTGGATTGGAGAGGCATGTAAAGGAAGCTTTTAGCTCTACTATATCTTTAAAATGTTATTTAAAGTCCAGACTATAAGGATGCAAATGTGGCAAAATGTTGAGAGCTGATTGGACTGGGTAGTGGTCTTGTATTCTATATTTGAAATATTTCAAAAAAGAGAAGGAAAGAGGAAGGGGGTGGGGGAAGGAGGAGGGAGACACTTGGAGGAGGCTAATCTTTGGAAATTAAGCCAAAGATAAAGAGTATTTATACTACAAAAGTTGCACTGAAAGTCAGTTTAAGAAATTCACATTCGATTTGAACTCATCTTCCATGGAGAACCACAGGAAGGTTTTGAACAATATGCCTTGAGAGTGGACCTTTTATGGCTCTTTCCACCCTATACTACCAAATCCCCTAAAACCGGTGACTATGATAGGTATAAACTACCTAGTCTTGCTGACGTTAGAGAGCGAGAGAGAGTTTGAAATGATCCTTTGTAACTAACACACATATTAAGATCAAAATGGTTTCTTCATAGGTACTTGGCCTTCTGCCTTTAGATCACATTTTGGTAGAAAAGTGATATTGTGCTTTGACATTCTTATGAACTTTTCCATTAAGATTGCTCAGTTATTTTTATTATTTTGCCTCTCAGAGTCTTTATGAGACTTTTGCCTTCCCACCAAAAATTTGGACTCCTCATTGAAACCGACCTTTTTCTTTCAGAGTTGGTTGGTGCCTCTTCCTTAGTGATTAGCGAAGTTGATCATATTTTTGCTACTGAACTTTCAAGAGTGTAGTGTAATCACTGCTGGCCTCACTGCTTCTCCATGTCCACTGTAAACCCCTTGAGAGCAGGAGCCATGGCTCCTTCTTGGGCAGCATCTCTGCGTCTCCTCCTGACCAACAGCCGCACAGCCTGCATTTTCCGAAGCAAATGCCTCTTCCTCAAGTTAAGTTACCACACTGGTTCATTCATTCATTTGGGGTGGCTTATACTTTAACCAGTTCTCTTTGCTCTTTCTTTATGAGCTTTTTGTGGCCTTTCCTATTTCTTATTTCATAATTTTAACTGATTCCTACAATAAGATTTCCCTCCTCTGAATATCTATGGGACTTGTTCATAACCTTGGATTTGATGTTTGTCATAATGGTTATGTCTTTATGCATACAAGTTAGATCTTTGTAAAGGGCAGAATCTTCTCTCCTTTCTCTTTTCAGATCCTCAATGACCCAGGATTTCTCAAAGTGCCACCCTGACCACATGCATTCAAATAACCTGAGGCTACTTTTCATGAAGTTTATTTTTAGCCTCCCTTCCAGAATCTCTGGGTCCAAGGTAGAAAGAATTGAGGCTCACACTAATGTATTAGGTATCTTTATGACAAGAGCTTTATATATTTTAACAAATTCAATACTAATAATAACTCTATTTAAAAAGGTATTAGTATCCTTATTTTATAGCTGAGAAACTGAGAATTACAAAGTGTGTAGCATAGTTTTTGAAGTCAGATTGCCAGGGTTCAAATCTCAATTTGATTACTTAATAGCTATGTGATTTAGAGGCAAGCTTTTAATATTTCTGTGTTTAAGTTTATTCGTTTAAAGTATGCATTAAAAAATGACAGCTAGCTCATGGGAGTGTTGTGAGGGCTAAATGAGAACAGAAAAGTTCTGTGAAAAAAGCTCTGACACAAAATAGTCCTCAATAAATCTTAGCTTGGGAGATCATCGAATCCCACATTAATAGAGGAACTGGGATTTATCTTAGACCAGGGCTCAGAAATTTTTCTATCAAGGGCCAGAGAGTAAATATATTAGGCTCTGCAGATCATGCAGCCGGTTTCAACTAGTCAACTCTGCCCCAGGAACAGAAAAGCAGTCAGTAAAGAGGTGCCTGGGTGGCTCAGTGTGTTGAGGTCTGATGCTTGGTTTTGGCTCAGGTCATGATCTCCATCCAGGTGAGGAGATGGTGCCCTGGTGCTTTGGGGCTCCATGCTCAGCGGGGAGTCTGCTTCCCCTCTCCTTCTGCTCCTCCCCATCCCCCCCAAAATAAATAAATCTTAAAAAAAAAAGAAAGAAAGAAAGAAAGAAAAGAAAAGCAGCCATTAAGAAAATGTTTTAAAAAATGGTTGTGGATATATTCAGATAAAACCTCATCTATGGACACTGAAAGTTGAATTTTATGTAACTTACACAAGCCACTAAATATTCCTCTGAATTTTTTCAACCATTAAAAAATACCAAAAAACTCACCCTTCTTAGCCCCCAGCTAGTAGGAAAACAAGCAATGGCCAGATTTGGCCAGGAGACTATAGTTTGCAGACCCCCCACCTTTAACTACCAGGTTCCAAAGCTTCTGATACAACACAGCTGCCTAAGTGAACTTAGAATACAAAACTACTCAGCAAGTATTTAATCAGTTAATACCATAATTTTCAAGGTTTCTGCTTCAATATCTTAATGCTTGTGTAAGAAGAAATTAAGTAAAATGGAATCCCTTATCATCCCTTGGTTCTGTATCCTTTGAAGCCACTTACACTTTAGCTGAACCTTTAATTCGTTAACCACCTCTTCTCAAAATCATCCTCTTCTCTTCCTACCTCCATCAGCCTCTTTCCCTGGGATACTCAAATTGAGATCCCAAAGCAAGATCATCATATCACAATGGCTTGTGCCAATTTGTCACTTACTAGCTCTTCCCTTCAATTAATCCAGAATGTCCTTTTAAAAAAAGTGCTCTTAGACACTAAATCTGCCCAGCCCACTCAGACTCAAGCTATGCTTCCTCGGGCTCACCGATTGCACAACTTGTCCACTGCCTTTCAGAGATCCATCCATTAAATTGCAGGAAAGGTGATACAAGCAGAATCTGCTGGCAACTGTGACCAGTGAAACCAGAGTAACTGAATAAAAAGTCCATGATTAATTCGATTCTGCTAGTCACCCACACTGGGATCTGGACAGAAAGGGTGACAGAACATTAACGTGACAGATGATTGCTAGAGCACCATTTGGCTATCATCACTGATCCATTTATGTAAATATTTAGATAATTCTAATATCTAAGTAGCTAAGTTAATATAATATTGAATACAAGTGTGATTGAGAGTCTTGAATGTAAGAGTATATAAAAGATTCTAATTAATTTTATAGAAGAAAATAATGCAGTGAAATCTGAACAAATCAGATATGGCACACATTTTAAAAGAAACTTTGGACCTAGACAGAATTTTCAAATTGAACCTCAGCATTTCCTCTTCTTTTAGAGGCAAGACAAAGCCTTCACTCTCCCATGAACAATCTGAAGAAACCCCTCACCTTCCTGGAGCACTGTGCTGTTCATTTCACCAGTGCCGTTACAATTCATTAGCTGGTTTTTTTACTAAAATGCTGGTCCTGCAAATCCCCAGTGCCACCATCCAAAGACCAAAAGCCAGGGTGATTTTATACCTCTGAAATAGTTGGATTTTCTTAGCACAGAATATTTCAACATGGTCTCTGCTCTCTCATTAGAAACAGACATTTAAGATGAACGGTTTTTAAATGTTAACCATAGTGAATACTAATGCCTCGGTGCAGAATTATCAAAAATATACAAATGTCTTCTTCACATTCCTATCCAGCATGAACGGGGGCCTACCAAGAAGAACTAAAAAAAAAGGGGGGGGGGGCACTTAAAAACCTCTTTTCCATAGCTTTTCATGCTATGGTTTAAAGATCAGAGGGCTAAACCCAGGCCTAAATTCAAATCACTTTTCTATCTCCTGTTGGGGCCTCATTCACTTATCTTTGACTATAATTAGCAGTGATCAGATTTAGTGTTTCTACTGACATTGTAGCATATTCTGTGATATCTTCATTAAGCATCTCGTGTTAACTTATGAAGTAATGGCTCCTTATTCCCTTTCCCTAGTCATATTACTTACCTATGAACAATCCTATGTACTCTACCTGACTTTCTGCCCTGGTCTAATCGAAGAGAAAGGAAAGGAAGAGTCTCTGGATAATAATAGGCAGAAAGGAAGCCAGTTAGTTTTGGCTTGTAAGTGTAAAAAGATTAGCAACACAGTTTATTCTCAGTCCTAACTGAATGTCATCTGGGTTGAGACTGAAGAATGGCAATGATAAATGGGCAAAAAAATTCTCTAAATCCCAAAACCTTCTGCGAAGCTTTTTCCTGAATTACCTTTGTTTTGACCCGAAGTGTCTCATCTTGTAGACACATTCTCGCTGTTCCTCATCTCACCCTGCTGAATTAACCAAACATCTGTCTACATCAGATTCAATTTAGATGGCATTTAACTCAATACCTTGGAGTACAGCTGAATCGACTACAATCTGTAAAATCCTTAAAGGCAAAGTTTGTTTCATCTTTGTGTTCATAGCACATTGCTTGACATATAATTGATGCTCAAAAAAATTGGCTGGCTGATTGAATAAACATATCAGCCAATCCATTCAGTCCAGTAAGAACTATCTGACTAATTCATGACTCGACAGAACTGCCTAGCTGGCCTGATTGATTTCCTTTCCCTTAATCAAGGTAGACAGAATATTTGGATCTGCTGTGTATGTTTAGATAAAGACTCAGGACGTCCCAGTTAGCCTCCGACTCATCCTGATCATGCCCCGCACTCATGTCTGTTTCCCTTGAATTCATATTTCTAACCATTATTACAAAGTTAATAAAGAGAATATAAAAAAGTTGGGTCATTACATTTCTTACAGGCATAATAAAGCTGCTTATTTTCATGCCTGTAAAAGGGTATCTAATTTCTATTTCATTTTTCTTCTGAGTTCTTCAAATATACCATAGGCTTTATTTTATTGGTTTTTGGTTTCCTCATTACAGACAAAGTGCTTCGATAGCACAGGGTGGAATGAAATTTGCCCAAGGACAAACAGACGGCATTAGAACTCAGGTGCCCTGGCTTGGCTTTCAGTTCAATGTTTCTTACCACTTAAAATAATAATAATAATAGAAATCTTTTTCTGATTTTTCTAGAATCAGCTGGAAAAAAAAGAGTTGGTTTTTAAAATTTTATTTATATACACTTAGAAACTATTACATATGGACTCTTTCAACTCCCTCGAATTTCAAAATTATTTTGGATATCTCAGTATTTTTATAATTGAAATTATCCTCTTCTTGTCTTGATATGTAGAAACCACAAGGCAAAACATCCAGTTTATACCAAGTACTCAGATTATCTCTTTCAGTCAAGAGATTATATGATCCTCTCCTGGAAAGGGAAATCCATATAATCAATTAATACTAATATTTTAATTCTGCCCAGAGCTTTACAAGCCAAACAATAACATTAAGTAAAAGGATATAGGCACCATGGCAAAGAGAACCATAAACATAAATAAACTTCTGTCGGCAGACCACACAGGGCACAGCAGATAAACCAAACCACTATTTTAAGCCACCTCTTTTTCTGACATAATCCAGGTCTGACAAACGTCTCGGTTTATATTCAGGATTTAGTTTTGTTTCAGGAAAGCAAAGTAACATTTTCAAGATGGTATATCAGCATGTTTTCAAAAACTACAGACTAAAGTTGCAATTTCTATATTAACAACTCATTGTCTTACAAATGCCGTATTCGCCAAGAGACGGTTTACAAGCATTGTGGGGATCTGCAGTCCCTGCCACCGTAGCTTTTTCACTGCCCTATCCCTACCTCTAAGAATATAGCCTACGTCAGCTGTACAGACTTGAAGAAAGCTTCTTAGTAATTTTCCTTATTCTACCTCATTTTAATTTTCTTTTCAGTAAAAGATTCCTCAGAAATGCTAGCCACAGATATGCACTTCCAACTAAGGAACATTATGCCTTAGCAGAGAAGAACAGTAGGGGGCTGGCCATGAGCCACTGAGGACCTCCCACAGGTTCCTGTGCCTGAAACCCTGGGGCCCAAACCCGAACCAACCACCTGAATCTAGGCAGATCCAGTTGACAAATACGCTAGTTCTTACTGCTTTTTCAGCCCTGACTGACTGCTATTTCCTTTATGTGGACTTGGCAAGTAGTAGTGAGTGAGTTCTGGATGCAAACCACATTAAGGAGAATTTGATTTTTTTCTTCATATTTGTTTTGCCTTAGGCAGAAGTAAATTCAGTGAGAAGCCAGGAGCATTCTGATACACCAAGAGATTATAACTTATCCAACCTTTACTAGAGTACCCCAGATATCCAGCTCTGGTTGGAATTCATTGTGTGGCCCTGGATTGGTCACATCACAGATCTAAATCTCAGTTTCTGCACCTTTTTCCTGTGGACAATACTACCTTCTGCTTTACTTAGAGCATTGTGGTACTGATGCCTTGAGCTAATGTAGGTACAACTGCTGTAAAAGGTCAAAGGCTAATGCAAACAGGAGATGGACCCTACGGAATACACAGTCCTCAAATACACAGTCCTTCTACATACACCCCTCAATAGGAAACGATGGTGTCACAAAAATTGAGGATTTGGTGAGAACTTTCAGAACACCTACTTTAATATACTTTCTTCACAGATACAGAAACAGAGACCCAGAGAGAGTAAATTCTTTAAGATATAATGATCTAACTGGTATTAAAACCCCTATCATCAGGGAACCCAGATCAATGCCTGGCTAAGAAGGCTCATCCTAGCATCACATCCCAGTACATTAATTTCCAGAATACTGAGTCATGTGTGTAAAATAACCTAATCTTCCTATGTCAACCCACTCATTTCACAGGAATAAAATCAACTATATATACATATTACAAAAAAGTATGGAGTTCAGGCACCAAAGAAAAAGACAGAGGTTAAAGCGTACTTTAAAAAGTTTATCCAAATATAAGTATCACTGCATTGTATCTCAGAAACGCAGGAAAAAAAAAAATCCACTCCAAAAAAAGGCTTCTCTGTAAGTTTCAGCCAACAGATGCCTTGCATATTTTCTTTCCTCATACTTTGTTGGATCATGATAAAAAAAATTATTAATTTTGATTATAAAAAGAGAAATAACTATGTGAGAAAGTTATTCATTATCTTTTTTTTTTTTTTTTTAAGATTTTATTTGACACAGAGAGAGAGAGAGAGAGTACAAGCAGGGGAAGGGGCTGAGAGAGAGGGAGAAGCAGGCTCCCCGCTGAGCAGAGAGCCCAATGTGGGGCTCGATCCCAGGATCCCTGGGATCATGACCTGGGCTGAAGGCAAACACTTAACCGACTGAGCCAGCCAGGTGCCCTATTCATTATCTTCTTATTTCTGGAAGTCTCTGCCCAGATACCCACCACCTGTCCACACATACATAGGAGTATACGGAGGGACACAGGACATGGGGAGAAATTTTCAGTTCAGCTATTTTGAGTCTCCCCTCTGCTTCTCCCACAGTCAATAAAACATAAAATACTATTATGTCTTTTTATCAACACAAAGATATCTACAGCAACTCACAGAGAGTTTGTCTTACTGGAAACATTTTTTCTTTGGTGGCATCAGATCAATCATTTTTAAAGAAGTTTTTTCTCACTTTGTACTTACATCATCCCTTCTGTGCAAATGCGCGATATTAGAACTTAAAAAGTAGAGATTACACTACATGAGTCTTTGATTAATATTTGTTTGCCACAATAATGCTAACAATACCCAGGCCAGAGATGTCAGAGATGTTCAGACAATCCCATGCCTGCCAATATAAGCATAAGGAATCATATATTCTCTAAATTGATTTTACTCATGAACAGAATGTGAGAAATTAAGTAAATCTCACTGGGGATTCTGAAGTAGAGATCTTAATTGTCAATATGTCCTAGCAACAATGTTTTTCACATCATCTATTAAAATATCAGGTAAACTTCAGTGGAAATAAATAGTGCACAGTCTAGATTTGTCCAAACAATGGAACCAGAGAATATTTTTGTAGATCTTCAAACCATTTTTTGATATTTTACATAACAAGCAAACTAAAGCTATTTTAGTTAGCAATTTAAACCACATTATGACAAATTTAGCACTTACATATTTAACAAAGGAAGAGGTTAATGTATTTGTTGATGTGTATGAAACATAGGACAATTCAAGTACATTGAAAAATGTCAGACATCCAAGTTTCCAGATTGTTCCATTTCTAGTATCTTTCTCAGTGACATTTGGGTCACTCTACCCTGCTAGACTTTTACGTGTCCATCTCAAAGGTGATATTCTGTCATAGCAGACAGACTACAGGAGAAAACAGACTTCAGTTTAAATCACGACCGCAACACCTAGGAACTGTGCTATATTGAGCAATTTGATCTCACTGAGCTGTAGTCTCACAGCTTTAAATAGGAATAAACTACCAGCTCTGGAGACTTGTGAGAATTAAGTGATATAAAGTACTGACCACAATGTTGGATGTAGATAGGTGCTCAGTACTGGGGGTCAGAATTGTAATCTCCCTCCCTACCTCATGTCAGGGGTATTAAAGGGTGATACCTCATTCCCAAATGCAACAGCTAAGCTCACAGCATGCCCCCTTTCTAAATAACGGTTTCCTTGAATACAACTAAGCTTGTTAGCTTAAACGGTTAAAGTACACAAGAGCTCACAGTGACTAATAAAATAAATGTTAAAACATAATGGAAGGGCGGAGCAAGATGGCAGAGGAGTAGGAGACCTGGATTTAGTCTGGTCCCAGGAATTCAGCTAGATAGGGATCATACCATTCTGAACACCTACGAACTCAACAGGAGATTGAAGAAAACAATAGCAGCAACTCTCTGAACAGAAAAGCGGCCACTTTCTGGAAGGTAGGACATGCGGAGAAGTGAATCCGAGGCGATATTCGGGAGCATAGACGGCAGGGGAGGGGGCCTCCATCAGCCGCTACCGGCAAGTGATAGACCAGCAGAGCATAAAATCAGAACTTTTAGAAGTCGGCTCTGCTGAGGGACGTCGCTCCAGTGGCTAAGCGGGGGTGGAACCCTCATGGGACAGTGTGGTCTCAGGACCCTCGGGGTCACAGAAAGACCGCGGGTGCCTGAGTGCAGCAGAGCTCCCAGGTATTGGAGCAGGGAAGCCGGCTGCAGAGATGGAGCAGAGGAGTGGGCTCCCAGCTGGGGGTTGCCATAAACTGTGATCTGGGCATAGTCGGGCCACTACTCTTCCAGCAGGGACCCAAAAAGCGGCAGATCCCGGGAGACCGCCTTCCTCCCCGGGGAGGAGCAGCGCGGGAGCACACCGCAGGGATCTGCTGGGTTTGGAGACCCCACACGGGGTCATGTGCCAGAGATAGAAACGCTCGGTCACAGGCCAGGTGAGCACGGACTGCCGCCAGAGACTGGGGAGACGGGAGTGATTGACTGCTTTTCTTTGGGGGCTCACTGAGGAGTGGGGCCCCGAGCTCTCAGCTCCTCCAGAGTGGAGACTGGGAGGCTGCCATTTGCACTCTCCTCCTCCAAAGCTGTATGGAAAGCTTGCAGGGAACAAAAGCTCCCGAGAGCAAACCTGAGCAGATTACTTAGCCCGGACTGGCAAGGGCGGGGCAATTCTGCCTCCAGCAAAGACATTTGGGAACCACGGCAACAGGCCCCTCCCCCAGAAGATCAGCAAGAACAGCCGGCCAAGACCAAGTTTATCGATCAATGAGAACGGCAGAGCTCAGGCGCTAGGGGAATACAGCACATAGAATTCACTGGCTTTGGGCGCCTGGGTGGCTCAGTCGTGACGCGTCTGCCTTCGGCTCAGGTCATGATCCCAGGGTCCTGGGATTGAGCCCCACATCGGGCTCCCTGCTCGGCGGGAAGCCTGCTTCTCCCTCTCCCACTCCCCCTGCTTGTGTTCCCTCTCTCGCTGTCTCTCTCTCTCTGTTGAAAAAAATAAATAAAATCTTTAAAAAAAAAAAAAAAGAATTCACTGGCTTTTCTCCCCGTGATTCTTTAGTCTTTCAAACTTAATTTTTTTAATTTTCTTTTTCTTTTTTTTGAATTCTTCTTTTTCCCTTTTTCAACCATCTTATCAATCCCTTTTTAAAAAAATCTTTTTTATTTTTAGTCATATTCCATCACTTCATAGTAGTTAATCTTATTTTTGGTATATATATGTTGTTCTCTCTTTAAAATTTTGGGATACAGTTTCTTCTAACAGACCAAAATATACCCTAAATATCTAGTGTATGGCTTTCCTCTAGTCTCCTGCCTGATCATATTCTTTCGCCTTTTTTTTATTCCTCTTCCTTCTTTTTTCAACCAACTTATCTTATTAATTCCTTTTATAAAATCTTTTATAATTTTCACCTTTACAGTCATATTCCATCCCTCCATCATATTTACCCTTATTTTTGTACACACGTTTCTCTATCTTTAAGACTTTGGGAGGCACTTTCTTCTAACAGACCAAAATACGCCCAAAATCTAGTGTGTGGCACTGATCTATGCACCAGCCTGATCATATTTGATCATAGTCTTTTTTTATTTAATCTTTTTTCTTTTTCTTTTTTTTTTCTTTTTTCTTTCTTTCCCTTTCTTTTCCCCAGGTTTCAGGTCTCTTCTGAATTGTTTAGTATATATTTTTCTGGAGTCATTGTTACCCTGTGAGCATTTTGTTCTCTCATTCATCTATTGTCTTCTGGACAAAATGACAAGATGGAAAAAATCATCTCAACAAAAAAAAGAGGCAGTACCAACTGCCAGGGACCTAATGAATACAGACATTAGTAAGATGTCGGAACTAGAGTTCAGAATGACGATTTTAAAGATACTAATGGGCTTGTAAAAAGCATGGAAGATATCAGAGAAACCCTTTCTGGAGAAGTAAAAGAACTAAAATCTAACCAAGTCGAAATCAAAAGGGGTATTAATGAGGTGCAATCAAAAATGGAGGCTCTAACTGCTATGATAAATGAGGCAGAAGACAGAATTAGTGATATAGAAGACCAAATGATGGAAAATAAGCTGAGAAAAAGAGAGATAAACAACTACTGGATTATGAGGGCAGAATTTGAGAGATAAGTGATACCATAAGATGAAACAATATTAGAATAATTGGGATCCCAGAAGAAAAAGAAAGAGAGAGAGGGGCAGAAGGTATACTGGAGCAAATTATAGCAGAGAACTTCCCTAATTTGGGGAAGGAAATAGGCATCAAAATCCAGGAGGCACAGAGAACCCCCCTCAAAATCAATAAAAATAGGTCAACAGCTCACCATCTACTAGTAAAACTAACAAGTCTCAGAGACAAAGAGAAAATCTGAAAGCACCTCGGGACAAGAGATCTGTAATCTACAATGGTAGAAACATTAGATTGGCAACAGACCAATCCACAGAGACCTGGCAGCCAGAAAGGACTGGAATGATATCTTCAGAGCACTAAATGAGAAAAATATGCAGCCAAGAATACTATATCCAGTTAGGCTGTCAATGAAAATGGAGAGATAAAAAGCTTCCAGGACAAACAAAAACTAAAGGAATTCGCAAACACGAAACCAGACCTACAAGAAATATTGAAAGGGGTCCTCTAAGCAAAGAGAGAGCCTAAAAGTAACAGAGACCAGAAAGAAACACAGACAATATACAGTTAACAGTCATCTTACAGGCAATACAATGGCACTAAATTCCTATCTTTCAATAGTTACCCTGAATGTAAATGGGCTAAATGCCCCAATCAAAAGACACAGGCTATCAGATTGGATTAAAAAACAAGACCCATCGATATGCTGTCTGCAAGAGACTCATTTTAGAACCAAAGACACCTCCAGATTGAAAGTGAGGGGGTGGAAAACCATTTACCATACTAATGGACACCAAAAGAAAGCTGGGGTGGCAAAACTTATATCAGACGAATTAGATTTTAAACCAAAGAGTATAATAAGAGATGAGGAAGGACACTATATCATACTTAAAGGGTCTATCCAACAAGAAGATCTAACAACTGTAAAAATCTATGCCCCTAACATGTGAACAGCCAATAATAAAAGCCAATTAATAACAAAATCAAAGAAACACATTGACAGCAATACAATAATAGTAGGGGACTTAAACACCCACCTCACTGAAATGGACAGATCATCTAAGCAAAAGATCAACAAGGAAATAAAGACTTTAAAATTTGACACCCTGGACCAAAGGGACTTCACAGATATATTCAGAACATTCCATCCCAAAGCAACGGAATACACATTCTTTTCTAGTGCCCATCGAACATTCTCCAGAATAGATCACATCCTAGGTCACAAATCAGGTCTCAACTGGTACGAAAAAACTGGGATCATTCCCTGCATATTTTCGGGCCACAATGCTTTGAAAGTAGAACTCAATCACAAGAGGAAAGTCAGAAAGAACTCCAGTACATGGAGGCTAAAGAGCATCCTACTAAAGAATGAATGGGTCAACCAGGAAATTAAAGAAGAATTTAAAAAAATCATGGAAACCAATGAAAATGAAAACACAACTGTTCAAAATCTTTGGGATGCAGCAAAGGCAGTCCTCAGAGGAAAATATATAGCAATACAAGCCTTTCTCAAGAAACAAGAAAGGTCTCAAGTACACAACCTAACCCTACACCTAAAGGAGCTGGAGAAAGAACAGCAAATAAAGCCTAAACCCAGCAGGAGAAGAGAAATAATAAAAGATCAGAGCAGAAATCAATGAAAAAGAAACCAAAAGAACAGGAGAACAGATCAACAAAACTAGGAGCTGGTTTCTTGAAAGAATTAGTAAGATTGATAACCCCATGACCAGACTTATTAAAAAGAAAAGAGAAATGACCCAAATCAACAAAATCATGAATGAAAGAGGAGAGATCACAACCAACACCAAAGAAATACAACAATTATAAGAACATATTATGAGCAGCTATATGCCAGCAAATTAGATTATCTGGAAGAAATGGATGCTTTCCTAGAGATGTATCAACTACCAAAACTGAACCAGGAAGAAATAGAAAACCTGAACAGACCTATAACCACTAAGGAAATTGAAGCAGTAATCAAAAATCTCCCAACAAACAAAAGAACAGGGCCAGATGGCTTCTCAGGGGAATTCTACCAAACATTTCAAGAAGAATTAATACCTATCCTTCTGAAACTGTTCCAAAAAATAGAAATGGAAGGAAAACTTCCAAACTCATTTTATGAGGTCAGCATTACCTTGACCCCAAAACCAGACAAAGACCCCATCAAAAAGGAGAATTACAGACCAATATCCTTGATGCACATGGATGCAAAAATTCTTACCAAAATACTAGCCAACAGGATCCAACAGTACATTAAAAGGACTATTCGCCACAATCAAGTGGGATTTATCCCTGGGCTGTAAGGTTGGTTCAACATCCACAAATCAATCAGTGTGATACAATACATTAATAAAAGAAAGAACAAGAACCATATGATCCTCTCAATAGATGCAGGAAAAGCATTTGACAAAGTACAGCATTCTTTCTTGATCAAAACTCTTCAGAGTATAGGCATAGAGGGTACATACCTCAATATCATAAAAGCCATCTATGAAAAACCTACAGCGAATATCATTCTCAATGGGGAAAAACTGAGAGCTTTCCCCCTAAGGTCAGCAACTCGGCAGGGATGTCCACTATCACCACTGCTATTCAACATAGTATTAGAAGTCCTAGCCACAGCAATCAGACAAGAAGAAGAAAATAAAAGGCATCTGAATCGGCAAAGAAGTCGTCAAACTCTCACTCTTTGCAGATGATATGATACTTTATGTGGAAAACCCAAAAGACTCCACCCCAAAACTGCTAGAACTCATACAGGAATTCAGTAAAGTGGCAGGATATAAAATCGGTGCACAGAAATCAGTGGCATTCCTATACACCAACAACAAGACAGAAGAAAGAGAAATTAAGGAGTCGATCCCATTTACAACTGCACCCAAAACTGTAAGATACCTAGAAATAAATCTAACCAAAGAGGCAAAGAATCTGTACTCAGAAAACTATAAAATACTCATGAAAGAAATTGAGGAAGACACAAAGAAATGGAAAAACGTTCCATGCTCATGGATTGGAAGAACAAATATTGTGAAGATGTCAATGCTACCTAGAGCAATCTACACATTTAATGCAATCCCCATCAAAATACCATCCACTTTTTTTCAACTAAATGGAACAAATAATCCTAAAATTTGTATGGAACCAGAAAAGACCCTGAATAGCCAGAGGTATGTTGAAAAAGAAAAGCAAAGCTGGAGGCATCACAATTCCGGACTTCAAGCTCTATTACAAAGCTGTCATCATCAAGACAATATGGTACTGGCACAAAAAACAGACACATAGATCAATGGAACAGAATAGAGACCCCGGAAATGGACCCTCAACTCTATGGTCAACTAATCTTTGACAAAGCAGGAAAGAAGGTCCAATGGAAAAAAGACAGTCTCTTCAACAAATGGTGTTGGGAAAATTGGACAGCCAGATGCAGAAGAATGAAACTGGACCATTTCCTTACACCACACACAAAATTAGACCCCAAATGGTTGAAAGACCTAAATGTGAGACAGGAGTCCATCAAAATCCTAAAGGAGAACAAAGGCAGCAACCTCTTCGAGCTCAGCCACAGCAACTTCTTCCTCGAAACATCGCCAAAGGCAAGAGAAGCAAGGGCAAAAATGAACTATTGGGACTTCATCAAGATAAAAAGCTTTTGCACAGCAAAGGAAACAGTCAACAAAACCAAAAGACAACCGACAGAATGGGAGAAGATATTTGCAAATGACATATCAGATAAAGGGCTAGTATCCAAAATCTACAAAGAGCTTATCAAACTCAACACCCAAAGAACAAATGATCCAATCAAGAAATGGGCAGAAGACATGAACAGACATTTTTCCAAAGAAGACATCCAAATGGCCAACGGACACATGAAAAAGTGCTCAACATCGCTCGGCATCAGGGAAATCCAAATCAAAACCACAATGAGATATCACCTCACACCAGTCAGAATGGCTAAAATTAACAAGTCAGGAAACGACAGATGTTGGCTGGGATGTGGAGAAAGGGGAACCCTCCTACACTGTTGGTGGGAATGCAAGCTGGTGCAGCCACTCTGGAAAACAGTATGGAGGTTCCTCAAAAAGTTGAAAATAAAGCTACCCTATGACCCAGCAATTGCACTACTGGGTATTTACCCCAAAGATACAAATGTAGGGATCCGAAGGGGTACATGCACCCCGGTGTTTATAGCAACAATGTCCACAATAGCCAAACTATGGAAAGAGCCGAGATGTCTATCGACAGATGAATGGATAAAGAAGATGTGATATATACACACACACAGACACACACACACACACACACACACACACACACACACACTGGAATATTATGCAGCCATCAAAAGGAATGAAGTCTTGCCATTTGCCACGACATGGATGGAACTGGAGGGTATTATGCTGAGCGAAATAAGTTAATCAGAGAAAGATATGTATCATATGATCTCACTCATATGAGGAAGTCTTAATCTCAGGGAACAAACTTAGGGTTGCTGGAGTGGTGGGGGGTGGGAGGGATGGGGTAGCTGGGTGATAGACATTGGGGAGGGTATGTGCTATGGTGAGCGCTGTGAATTGTGTGAGACTGTTGAATCACAGACGTACCTCTGAAACAAATAATACATTATATGTTAAAAAAAAAAGAAGATAGTAGGAAGGGAAAAATGAAGAGGGGGGAAATCGGAGGGGGAGACAAATGATGAGAGACTATGGACTCTAAGAAACAAACTGAGGGTTCTATAGGGGAGGGTGGTGGGGGGATGGGTTAGCCTAGTGATGGGTATTAAAGAGGGCATGTTCCGCATGGAGCACTGGGTGTTATACGCAAACAACGAATCATGCAACACTACATCAAAAACTAATGATGTAATGTATGGTGATTAACATAATAAAATAAAATAAAACATAATGGAAAATAAACACAAATTTACAAAAGAAAAAGTACTTACCAATAATACTAAAAAAAAATTAAAGTACAAACATGCTAAAAACCAAAGAAAAGGAAAATAAACAAGCATAGCATAGCTGTATCATTTTTGCCCATTTGTTCCATCGGAACTTTTCTAAAATTTTAACACACATAGAGTGCCTAGGGTTGCTCAATCAGTTAAGTGTCTGACTCTTGGTTTTGGCTCAGGTTGTGATCTCAGTGTCATGAGATCGAGGCTCCGTGCTCAGGGTGGAGTCTGCTGGAGATCCTCTCTCCCTCTCCCTCTGCCCCTCCTGCTCATGTTCTCTAAAATAAATAAGTAAATCTTAAAAAAATAAAGTAAAATAATAACACAGCATAGGTGAAACTATGAGAAAAAGTATACAGAAACACAAGGCTGTTGGTGTTGGTCAAACCTTCTAAAAAAACAAGTTGATTGTATAAAACATGAATACCTTCAGACTCTCTGACCTATTCTCTAACATTAGAATTATTTTCTTAGCTTTTCTAATGTTTTATTTCTAAAATTTGAAAACAGTTATATTCACAACACCCTTCAATGCATAAATTATAGTAACACCTAAGTGGACATGAATTATGTCCAACAAAAGAAGATTGGTAATGAAAAGTGTTTCATTATTCACTCAATATTTATTTAGTGGCATATGTCAGGTTCTATTTTAAGGGCTCAGGATAGAGTATTGAGGAACACAGTCAAGTCTCTGCCGTCATGAAACTTGTATTTTAATAGAAGACAGAAAATAAATGAGCAACTGAATAAGCAAAATTAGCTACTATAGCACTAATTGCTATGAATATAATAATTCTGTGAAGGATAGTATGGTAGAAAGTAAGCTAATAAAGATTAAATCATCTAGGAGGTGATATGGAAGAGTTAAATTCCAAGAGTGAACTAGACAGCTACTGGTAAATCTACAGAACACTATGTGATCATAAAAGTCGTAGAAAAGATGCACAGAACACAAAACACAGAACATAAAGTTACTTACGCAGTTATTACAACTATAACAGTTCATTCTTATGTAGAAGATATGCGTGAACTTAGCAATAGTAATGGAACTAATATGAAAGGCGTACGGGTGTTCCTTTTGTTTTTGTTTTTTTTTTAGTTTAAAATTGTATTATATTCATGTAAAAAATGTAGAAATGTAAATAGAGTTCAATACACCAAAGAGAAGATCATGTGTCTCATCAGTGCTTTCCCTATCGGAATACCTGTCATGGTATTTGAGGCAAATATATGTTTAATACATGTTGTTTTAATTATGGTGATCTTAAATGCACGAAAAAAAAAAACCTGAAAAATAAACAGGATCCTCAAACATCCTATTAGTCATTATTAATCTTTTTAAGGTATTGCTCTCTGGCACCCCTTCTCGTTACACACTCAAATTTCCTTTGCACAATCATCCTTTAAGACACTAACAACAAATCCATCATAATTTTCACCCTGCACTCTCTTTTTTTTTTTTTTTTTTTTTTTATCAACATCACTTTCTGGAAAGTAGGCATCTTGCAAGAAAGCAGTAAGTATGTTTTCAAAATAATCTCTCCCGCTCATATGTCACTTCACATCTCCTGCTCATTCCTCTCTTGCCCCTACAACCACAAATATTGGAAATAAAAATGTAAGACTCTTACGAACACTCATAAGCGTACATGGCATGTCTGTCAGAATATCCTCACTGATAGGTTACAGCCTGTCTCACGTCTGTTCAAAAAATGCAATTAGTTTCTGGAGGTCCAAAGTCAAATACATTGTCTTAGAAAGTAGTTTCAGAGCAAGCCACAAAGCTCTCCACTTGGTAATTTAAATGACTGACCGCTCAATTTATGAGCATTCCCAGCAATAAAATTCAGCCTGAACTTAATAATAGCACATTTTATGTGACAACGATGACAATTACAATCTATAGTTACTGCAGTCGCCCTTTGGTCTGGGGAAAAATGACAGTATTAATTATACACACTTGCCATTTATCAGACTTAACTTGGCAGGCGATGGAGCACAGGACCATCTCCAACTTGACTTCTACATTTACCACTTTCTAATCCACTGAAACAAAGATAATTAGAATAGAGAAAAATGAGTGGCTCCTTCTTCCACTGGCTTTATCTCCAATTTCATGTACAGTAGAGTTCTCGTATCAGAGTAAATTTATACCCACTTGGTTTAGAAGCCTGCCTTTGTTTACTTTCTAATCTCCATAGCTAAGGGAATAATATTTCCTAGGTGTGCTATAGCATGGGATTTGGGCTGCGTGCAACTTTCACATTTTTCTTTTATATCTTGTTTTTATGCTTTGACTATTTGGGGATCTTGGGTCCTTGCTATCTTCCCTGCTAGATCAGATTACTGATGTACTGAGAACTGAAATTATTTTAAAACATGGGAAACCAGCTAAAGGGCTTCAGATCCATGAAAGGACACAAAAATGGGTCCTAAATAGTCTTATTTTCACTCAATCATTTTTTTTAAGATTTTATTTATTTGAGAGAGAGAGCCCGTGTGCACGAGTAGGGGGAGGGGCAGAGAGAGAAGCAGGGTCCCCCCTGAGCAGGGAGCCCGGACATGGGGCTGATCCCAGGATCCCGGGATCATGACCCAAGCCAAAGACAGAGGCTTAAGCAACTGAGCCACCCATGCGCCCCCACACAATCCTTTTTGATCATCCTTATTCAATCATGTATCAGTTTTATTCAATTTTTGTTTTCTTTTGTGTTTTACCTCTGTGTGCTTCGCAGATTCATGATATGCTATTTAAGATTTAAGACAAATATAAAATCATGCTTATCTGTTTCTGTGTTTAAGTCTTTACCACCTTTTCTTAGAAGGCTTGGAGAATTCCTATTTATTAAACTATTTTGGTTTCAAATGCATTCCCTTATGAATTCTTATACCAAACCTTGAGAAATATTATCCCTGCTTTTAAAATAGAGATATTTTGAGGCTCACAAAGCTTAAACAACATTGACACCTGAAATTAGAAATTCTAGAATAGGCCTCCAAAAGAAGGTGTGGTTAGAAATATCTTAAAGGTATAAATAAGCAGGGATCCTCACCACTCCTATTTCCTGCCGGTTTTGTCATTGTTAGACCAAAGCACCTGTTAGAAAGATGCTTCATTTACCAGCCCCAATCCAGAAAAAAATCTAATAGGTAGAAACACTTCTGAATATATAGAATTCACAAGAAATTTTCCATCTCTACAGGCCGTATCTTAAAAACCGGATTATAAGGAGCATCCAGCAAAGGGGCACTAGCACTAACTCTGTAGTTACTACTCAGGATCCTTGGCAAGTTATTTAATTTCCTTATGTCTCAATTTCTTCTTTTATAAAATTATGATATTGAATTATATATTCTATAAAATCTCATTTCTAGAGTTGTTTATGTGATTATGAAAATCCTGGAGTGACTGAGTACAGAAAGGGGATGTATCCTAGAAAAGAAAAGTCAGATTTGTAATAAAGCCTAACTGTTACGTGAGAGCTACCAGCAGCAGAGTTTTCCTACTGCAAGAAGTAGAGACTTGATCTGCAATTTTTAATAGCAGAAAACGGCCATGGGATATAAGGGAATGATCCTAAACCCTCCTCAAATTCTAGAGGTGGAATTGAATCTCTTTTGAGGACTGGCCCTGCCCTTTTTCTGGGAAGGATCAATCATTTGAGCATTTTGGGGGTATGCATAGGTAAGAAAGTCCTCACATAATTTTTTAAGGAAATTGAAGCCAGTCAAATGGCCAACTATAGAAGCTTCAGGCTGAGACTTCAGGTATGTTCTGTCCAGTCATGCAAGGTGTATACATACAGATATTCTGCTTTTCCTGAGTATAAATTTAGATAGAATTGTCTGTGAAAATATTGTTTGTTCCTGGGAACAGAAAATACCTTTTGTAACTATATTGGCTCTGAAACATGTGTGAGACCAGACAGAGCCAGGGGGGACTTCAAGGCTTCTTTTTCTCTTTACATCAAAGTAGAGTCAAAAGGTCAAGTTAATGTACTATGTTTAGTAGATTTTAAGTCAACAGCAAAACCTTTGCAAAAGTCCTATTGATTTTGCCTAGAACTTGGAGAACAGAATCCAATATCCCTCATACCTCTATGATAGGCAGAATAATGCCCCCTCCAGCCCTAAAAAAAAATCTACATCCTAATCCCTGAAGCCTGTGAATGTGTTACCTGGCAAAAAGGAATGTGCAAATGTGATTAAATTAAGAATCTTGAGTAGAGGAGATTATCCCGGTTCCGAGGCCTAAAGTGAGAGACACCGGAATTAAGGGCTCTGAATCTGGAGGAAATAGAGCAACCCACCGACCTGGCATCAGGCCAGAATCATTTCTTTTTCTGCACCCCCAAGATTGCAATAAAGTTTTCTAAAATGCTAGAGGGAAATGAGGGAGCAACAGACTCCATAAATACATTGTGGGAAAAGGGCGATGTTTCTAAACAATTCTGGAAGCAACGAGGAGATAATACATAAGATGCTTTAGCGTACTCAGGGAACAAGGTGACTCTAGTATATAGTGAGAGACATTGCTGAGGATAGTCAAGACACAAGGAAACCAAAGGGACCCCATGAAAGAAAAAGCTGTGTTTGGGTTCCCACCCCCTCTCCCCCCGCTTTGCTTCTTTTCCTACTTCTGTTCTTTCTAGGACCTGCATCACCACCTTACACGTGCCTTAATGTATGTCCTTGCAAAGGACAAAGAGACAATGATATTCTTCCAGCTCAACAAATAGATATCTAAGGAATGAACCGGACAGAACCATCATGTACCTATTCCAGATCACTGGTGATAGATATCTTAACACCAAGACCCCTGGCTTCAGGGACTGGATGACTTATGAAGGACACTTGGACCCTGTCCTTGTTCTGACCAGTTCCTGGATGCCTGAGAGGACAGATGCACCGTACCACAATGGCCAATACAAACCCCAGACCCCAAGCAAAAACAAAACCCATGTTCCTTTCCTTTCTGAGACTCCCAGACACTCTGTATCTGCTCTCTCTATACCTTCAATAAACTCTGCTTTGACCTCCTACTGGCTCGAGTTCGATTTCTGTGCTGCATGAAGCCAAGGACCCTCCCGTTGGTTCTGCAAGACCCCTGGGTCCTTGGACCTGGCCTGCCCGCATCAGTCAGAAACATCACGGAGTATGTCAGGAGATACATTTTTTATTTCCGGCTTCATTTGTGAATTTTATGTGTCCTTGTTTATAAGTTATATGTCAGGTAATTTTTTCTTAAACACCTAAGTTCTGTCCTAGAACCAGCAACTGATACTGTTTTGGGGTTTTTTTTTTTTCTTCTTTTGTTTTTTTGGGTTTTTTTTGTTTTTTTGTGTTTATAGCTTTTTGTTATTTTTCAAAACACAATGAAACTTATTTAGAAATAACAGAGGAAGGACAATTTTAAGTCATAAAATAGGGCCTCTAAGCTAAAGAAATCTGGAAAAACTCAAGTAAATCATGCATGATTGTTGCATTTTTAACATTTATCTTTATTAATTTTGTCATGAATGTGCTCACAAAGTATTCTGGAAAACAGACTGATTGCTTATTAAATTTCCCAGAGTGAATATACTAAGTGCACCCTTTCTGCTTTCCTCTAGCCCTCATGCCTAGAGCAGCATTTGATGAGAGTCAGGTCATTTTTCCTACCTGGGTAGCTACACACTCCATAGATGAGGGATGAGAGGGGAAAAACAAAACAAAACAAAACAAAACAACAACAACAAAAAAAAAAAAAACCTTTTTCTCTGAATATAAAGGGGAAGGAGGCAGAATGGGTCTCCTTGAAAACAAAATGAGCTTGAGTAACTTACTCCAGCCCTTTGGTATGTCAATAAAATCTCTCTGGGAGCCAGATACTCCCAACGGTCTCAGCTTTTGGGACCTAAAGATGTCTCCAAGGCCTGGGCTTCATTCCTCTTGAAATGTAAATATAGAGGGAGCTAGCCCTTCAGTCTCCCCAGAACCCTAGGGCTCCCCAGAACCTTAGGGACCTGGTTAAGGCTGTCACCATTTAGCCTTTGCGGAGATAAGAGATCTACTGCCATCAGAGCAATTTAACTTGAAAAATGGCTGTAAGTCTAAAGCTCATGGAATGTGAAGAGTGAAATATTTCTACAGGCAGGAGAAGCAAACACTCCCTAGCAGTGTACTACATCAATTTCCACGTCCAGGTAGGTCAGGGTGCTTTGTAGAAGCACTGAGACATCCGGGCAAGTTTCATTTCCCCACCATTTTCTAGCACTAGAGTGTACCAGAATCAGCTGGAGGGTTGCTAAAAACTCAGATTGCCATTTCCCCCCCTTAGAGTTTCTAACTCCGTAATTCAGATGTGGAGCCCGAGAACGTGCATTTATAACAAGTTTCTAGGTCATGCTGATGCTGCTGGTCAAGGATTCTGAAAACCAGGCTCCACTGGTCATAGTGGTTTCAGGTTTTGTGGAGCCTGAAATGTATAAAAACTTAAGAGCCCTTGTTTTTTAGAAATTCAAGACCAAGGGGCCATGACTCCATGACTGCACAGTAATCAAATATGATAGAGCTAATAGTTCTCTACATCAACTGTATGCCTGAGATTCAGTTTGACACCATAAATATGAAATAGAAACATATATATAATAACCACCAATTTAATGGGAGAATTTTCTAAACAGATGAACAAAAATCATCTTGCTCTTTAGTGAACTACCAACAGACAATAGAATTTAGCTGACCTTGCAGTGTCTAAAAATATTATACACCACTGGCTGGATAATGGTTACATTTGTATAGAAGAAATAGCAGTAGCCAGTGGTTCACTTAAGGGCACTTGAACTTTATTCATAGTATCACCTTGCCTGCTATATTGACTCTGGATGAAGCTAGATTTCTTTTCACTGTAACCAGTCTCAAACCCTATTTTAGAATAACAGCATTAATCAAACAGTTCTCGAGCTTGCAATTTACCAGTGTGAGCCTCTAACATACTGCCATTTTCTGAAATTGAACGAGTAAGAGAAGTTGTGTATCACCATTTTGCCCCCCAAAAATAACCTCCTTTCTGTAAGAAGGAAAAAAAAATGGAAATTGTGTCTAAAATTTTTATGTTCGATTTCTAGAGGTCAATTATAACTGAAAGAAAAAAAAACAGTTAAATCAGTTTTCTCCTCCTTTTTACAAGAGTATTTAACAGGTCCTATATTCTAATAAATCCCCAACCATTCCATGAAGTCCCTCGAAATGTTTCTTTCTACCTGTAAAACTCCCAACAGAGCTGCTTTCCTCTTGCCCAGGCATCTAAAAAATGTCTTGCAAAAAAACAAGCTCAGCTCACCTCTACAGTTATTTCCTGCCAACCCCACTGATTTCACTGAGGGCGCCTGGGTTTGGAGAATAAAAAGCAGCCCAGATGGTTTTGAAAAGTAGAACTGGGATCTGACTTTTAAGTGTCTAAATTAGATGAGCCAGACACATCCTACCCTCTACACTGAACAAAGAGGAAATCAACACAACCGCTTTGTGCAACTTCAAAAGCCTGCCACTGTGACTCAAGATACCGGTTTTCCAACTGCAGAATGGAAGCCGCATGTATCTGGTTATGGCAGAGTTCTAGAACAAGAAATAGAAGGGACAGAAAAATCAATTTATTGAACGCTCTGACCCAACTCTGAAGTGCAATGCAGCATGGGCGTCTTAGCACAAACCTTCCACAGAGGTCTCTCTCTGATCAGCCTACAAACTGTCTTTGGCTCTAACACAGAGCAAAACGGGACGGGATCAGGAATTAGTGATTATCTGACCGGCTGGGTCTACACAGATGGCCCAGATTTTAATACAAATCAGAGACAAATTGTTTGTGTTATTTTGTTTAATCTGAAAAATTCCTCCAATGAAAACTAAGCGAGGCACGTCCTGGTGGTCATTTTCAACACTGCCTGCTAAGATCATGCTGTTTTTAAACTCCTTTCCAAACCAGCTGCTGAACTCTCGGACTGTGAGCTTCCCCACCGGACTCACATATCCTCAGACGTTGGGACTGTGCTTTATTCATCTATCTAAAGGGCCTAGAACTATCTGGCCCAGAAGCGGTGGCCCTTATTTAAAGCAAGAGTGAGTCGATACATAAAATGTTGAATAAATGAGAATGAGAAAAGTAACCTCTGCACATAAAATGGAGAAATTCCAGGAATAGGATTTTTCAGTACAGTTTATAATAGAAGTTGCAGAATACTGGAAGTAGTCAGGGTTAAGTTTTCTAGTCTCTGATTTTTAGTATTCTAATAAATAAGTTCCCTTTAATTGTAGTCACAGTTCAGGGAGAAAAAAAGGGGAAGAATTTATACGCAATTAGAATATAATGAACAAGTTTTTTGTTTTGTTTGTTTCTTTCAATTCCTTGGAAGCATTCCTCCATCCCAGACATCTCTGTGGAATTATCTTAAAGCTAAGTCTGCGGTACACTTTTTACCCCAGTATCTTAAACTCAAAATATCTTCAAAGTGCTCCTGTTGGAACTGACAAATTCTTTCCCCTTAAAAAAAAAATTCTATTTCTATGATTTCTATATGCGCTCGCACACAGGTACATACACATGCACGGTGGAGAGGAAGAGATTAACATTAAAGGGAAAATGAAATAGAAATCAGGAGATCGACTTGAAAAATAAGGCCATTTTCAAAGATTATCAGAAGGAAAGTTGCCATTATTATACATTTTAGGTTAATGGTAGTAACTAAAAGATATTTTAGCTCCACGGTTTAGAATACAATGGGTTTTTAAAAAATAAACGTAGCTATATAGTTGGATACCTATGATAAAAAACATTATCAGTATTCACTGGGGTAGTGTTATTAAAAACAATTCTAGACTTGTGTTTCTATAATCATTACAAAAAAGTGGTCACAGACCAATATTACAAAGTATTCTGTTGGTCTGACCTCAACTCCTTTTCTTAACTGATACATCTGCGAACTATTTATTTATTTTGCTGCTTACCGCTATGTATACTTGAATATCTTCAAATATTTATAGAGATAAGTAATTTAGAGTTGTTCTATATTGCATTCTTTAGTAAATACAGTGATATACTAATGATATATTAGAATACTTGTTGGCATAAAGAAATGTAATTGGCATTAACTAAGGATTTGAAATTCTGATTGCTCCCTGGCCCAGATGTCCACTGTCTCACTTTACACGTGTTGGTGTGTGTGTGTTCAGTAAGATTCTGGTGCCCTGCCGTACAGAGAGGCATTGGGGACCACAGCATCAGTATGCCAGTGGAAACGAATGGGGTCTAGATTCTTTCCTTACCTAAAAGAAACTTGAAGCCCTGATTTGTGTTCCTTTGCATGTTTTGATATAATTAGAATGTACGTGCAGTATTTTCATGGAATTTAGTGCTTATTTTTAAAGGTCTTGTTTTTAATTTTTCACATTTTTCTTAAGTTATGTTATGAAGTATGTATTTTTGGAAAGAGAATCATAATTAAAAGTTTAAAGCATAGTCATAACCAAAGATTTTTATAGTATAAGAAGAGAACTGGTTATAAATTAAGATCTTGAAAGATATGTAAGAGAAAAAAGTCTAATTCGTTTTTTCTAAGCCCATATAGCTTCCTAGGGAGGGTGGGCCTTAGCAACTGAAAGGCTCTTTGGTAAACACAGGGATGGATGTGACCATTTAGGGGAAGGTGCTAAGCAGGAACTGAATTGTTCTCTACAGCAAGAATGACAAGATTTTCTAAGGAAATCCAAAGAAATTCAAGGAGAATCCAAGAGGCAAAGATACCGATGCCCAAGGTGCTGGGACACCCTCCCCCAACAGTTGCTACCTTACCTCCCCTCACTACCCCCATACCTCATACATAGCGGGGTGGGGTTAAAAGAGATTTTTGAAAAGCCAAAGGTTGAAGAGGGATTACAAGCTATTTTCTATGTGGTATATGATACAAACCCTGTCCTCCTCTTCCATTATTATCATCAGTAATTTCTACCTTGCTCCTATTTTGCTTTTTCTTATAGTATCCCAAAAAATGGGATGAGGTAGACACTGACTTCCAAGTTTTATGTGGGTTAGGGAGACGCTTACTTGGTTTTTGTTAACAGAAACTGGTTATAAATGACTAACAGATATCAAACAGATGTAAATATGCCTAAGCCTTGCTTTGCTTTAAGTATTGTGAACATACACTAATACACTCAAATATACACAGACCATATGTTTTTAAAAGACCATGCAAAGAGACAAGCTTAATAATTCATGTCACATTTACAAGAAATTTAATTATTTCATTCCAAGGTCTGGGTAATGTCAAGGTAATCTGCCAGACTGGCTAATACTCTGAGGGTTTCTAAAGTGTTAAAATTTGATGTATCAACTTTAAGTCTCCCTACTTTCAGACCATTTTTGAGGAAACTGAATTGCATTTGAAAACGAAACTCAAGAGTTTTATCAAGCCCGTCCAAAAAACAGAATTTGAAAACAACTTTGCTAGGTGATAGGGGGCTGTAGGTAGTCCAACACATACTACCTTTCTTTCTACCTTTGCTCTCTGTAGATTTCAGAGTATATCGGTTCCAAGAGTCGACTGTCAAGACAAAATGCCTGGGTTTATTTAAGTCTCAATTCTTTTATGAAATGTATGATCTTGGGCAAGTTTCTCAACTTCTTGTTTTGCTTTCTCTCTCTCTATGAGATGGAAATAAAAACAGGACTTCTCTCGTAGGGTTGTGGTGAGGATTCAGTAAATTAACATACATCAAGTGCTTAGAATAGAGCCTGGCACATTTTAAGTCCTATATTTATATTCTTACTTGATTAAATAGTCACAGTCACTAGATTTAAGTTCTATGGGGACAGTGGTTTCCCTTTTCCCTTCTCCCTGGCCCAGAACTCTGGTCTGCAGAGTGAACTCTTGTTGTTACTCTGCTCTTTGGAAAGACAGCCATGCCAGGGACTGCTACCATCAAGGGCAGAGGCTTACCCTCTGCGCAGAGAACTTAGCAGTCTCAACGTGACGTGATTTACATTTAAACCATACTTTAGAGATAAAACTGTCCAGTTTGAAAAGATAAGCAAAGGAAATTGCAATTTATGTCACAATCTTACTCCAGAGTAAACTCAACCTACAAGGGAATTAGTACTGAAAGTACAGAATAGGATTATTAGAGTATCTCTCCCATTTCACGTACATGATACGTCCTCAAATCACATAGTCATGCTCTATCAGACATAAGCTGCTGGTGAGCCAGCAGGTCTTACTGCGGATGGGCACGTGACCCAGTACTGACAAGCCACACAGACAAATTCGGAATTGAGTATGACATGAGGCTTTTCAAACAGGGTCCTCCCTGGGTCTTTGCAGTCATGGCTATCAAGACATCTTCTCAACTATTTCCTGCTTGCCTACTGTCCTAATTGTGGGTTGGAAGACTTGGAGCAGCCAACAGCCATCTTTCCCATCAGTGAGAATGAAGACCTTCTTCAGAATGAGATCCATGTACAGAGGAATGCAGGGTCAAGACATGGAGAGGGAGAGAGAGGGGGAGAGAAAGAACTGACATTGCGTGAAGCCCTGGATACAACCAGGTCTGAAGCTAGAAGCACTCAAGTTTTCATGTATATAAGTCAACGAGTCCCATTTTTTAGAGAGGCTATTTTGGTTTTTGTTATTTCTGCAGCATGCAACTAAGACTTCTGATTATATGCAAGCCCATCTTCATGTGGCCAGCAATTTAATTAATGAATAAATAAATGATCACAACAAGTAGTTTTCCAGAACATCTTGGATAGGAATAGAGGTAAGATGCAGATCAACAGTATTACAGCTTCTCTAAAGGATCATTGTCTCCAAATCCCTTTTCCTGACTCAAAAATGTAGATAGCAAGTGAGAAAAATTCTCCGAAGACTGTTCTTTCTTCTCTTCCTGCTTGCGACCTGCTCCCACATCACTGTGACAACAGACCCTCGCTGCTCTCAGCCCCACCAGGAGAACGGGAGACCTGCCACATCACTGCTGCTATGCCCAGGATAAGGCTCCCCAGAGTAAACTCCCCACCCTGGATGGGGGCCAGACCATGGGGACACAGAGCTTCTGAAGATCTGGTGTGCTGGGAGTCTGGAAGATGAACGTGTCTCAGGAGGCATTCCTAGGCTCTTCTCCACCAAAGCTCTCTTGACTGCTCTGCCCTCACTCCATCTGCCAATACACCACCCACTTTCTCTCAGGAAGCCTATGGTCTCTCTCTTGCCCTCTTGACAGCCACATGTTTGTTCCTTTGCCTGGTGACCAGGGAATGGCTGGAAGAAGCCTGAGCCTCAAGCTCTAAGTCCCAGCTAGGACTGAGGCTCTTTTCTCTTTTATTATTTCTCTACCCATCCAACGCCAGATCAGCACATCCAACCCCTTTCATTTTTCCTTACAGGCTATGACTATTTTCTAGTCCCTACATTTAGATCCTAAGCAATTGCTCCTAAGTATTATTACATCAACATATTTTTTTTGTAGAGGCTTCTCCTACATATTGCTATAAACATCTATATTCATCAGTGAGTGGTATGAAGGAACCCGAAGTATTTAAACAGTTCCTGCTTTCAGTTCACAAGTGTAACTGTCAAAAAAAATGAAAACAGTCCAAAAACAATGGTTCTGTCTTTTCCATCTACAAGCTCTATGACTTTGGAGAATTAAAATTCTTAGAGCCTCAATTTGCTTCTCTGTAAAATTGGGCAATAATGCTTACCCAGACAAACTCACAGGTTGCTGAGGAAATCAAACCAGGAGAGTACATATATGAAAACATTTAGTATACCAAATATTTCATATATGTGAGGCACCCAACACATTAGCTGGCCCATAGTGACAAATGGATTATTTCTTTCAGTATACAGATGTGAAGACTGAAAAAGGAGTCAGCGGTGAAGACAGTCCCAAAGTTGTCATGGTTTGTGTACCCCGCTCCACACGTGATGGTCTGTCCTCTCTCAGGAAATCCATTGGTCAGCGTTTCCCCTATCAGCACTGATAATCCTCCTTGGAAACAAGTGAGAATATCCTAGATTTAAAATTTATTACATATATAATTTGCTTTTCCCTATACACTTCATTTTCCTATGGATTTGGGTATTATCACTTTTTAAAACACCTTCTAGCCTCCTTTTGCAGTGATCAAATGAATATTTTTACAGCTATATATAATTTTCTTAAGTAAAATATGTAGGTAAAAGTAAAGGGCATATTAGTTGAGACTGTCTTTACATTATATTAAATATCATTACAATAAATGCTTCCGTAATGAAAATGAAGTGTTTCCTTGAAACAATGTTTTGTCCAACTAGTTGTTAAATGTTTTTGTAAATTCTTTCTTATCTCTAAAAGACATTGTATAGTACATTAAAACTCAATTTCTGAGCTACCAAAATTTCCTCCAAATGCACAGAATATGAAAGTAAAAAAACAATAACAGAACTAACTATTCTCAGCCTCCTGTCATGTTCTTATGGTTTAATGTTCTCTCCTAATGACTAGAAGCTTACTAAGGGCAACCTTAGTATCTATCTGATTCACTGCCAAGGTCTAGCACAGTGCCTTCTAAGTAGGGAGTGCTCAACATTTACTGATAGAATACAATTTCATTTTATGTTTTTGAGAGGTTTTTTAAAAAAATTTTAATTTATATAACTGAGCACACAATTCATTATGGAGCAGATGGACAAGCAATCTGTTTCTTCGAAAAATCATGCTGTTGCCACAGCAAGGTAAATGTCTGTGAAGGACTGGAAAAATCCCTGGGGGGGGGGGGGCGCGGTGTGCAGAATCCAAAAACCTGGGTTTTCAAGCTCTTTCCCAATTGCTGTGGATCCTCAGGCAAGTCGCTCGGCTTCCCACAGACCTCCGTTTTATTATCTGTGGAATGCAGTTAACGCCTGCCTCACCTATCCCGCAGGACTGCTGTGTGTACAACATAAGTAAGATCACGTGTCACGGTACCTAAATCTTCATCTGGCCCCTGACTGAGAACTAATGTGACTTGTTACAAGCAGAGATGTGTTATTAGGCAGAAAAATACGTTTCGAAAGACCGTGAACACCCTTGTCCTTTTTCATTCCTCTAAGTCAGCAGAGGTCATGAAAGTTCTCACTGTACCCTAACACAACGTAGCACCCAGAAGCTTGAGTTATAATTGATTCTATATAGTCATGGAGTTGCATGGTCTCCTATAACTCAGGACTGCAACTGGGATTTAGGATGCATACTATTTTGGTAGTTACTCAATTGATATTCCTATCTATTCATGTGTAGGAAGAGGAGTACCAAAGCAGTCAAAATGAATTGGAACTCTGAACAAAATATTGGTCCGGAATAAAATTCTTCCACTGTTAGAATGTTCCGGGACAAAGTTTTCAGGGAGCTGTTTCGTTGGCTTCATTCTACGGTACCCACCATTCTACCTTTTTGTACATTGCGGTCCTTGTGGTTTTCTACTCAAATATCTAGGAACCAGCAAATAATGATGCTCCCTGGAGTAAATAGGAGTCCAAAGAGCTGTATCAAGTACCCGCTTGTTCATACAGCAACCCTCAAGAAGTTGCTCCGGCAATCTCCAGAAAAGAGATTATGCTTTCCACATCTGTTTACTGTCTCTCTACCAGATGCCAAGCACTGTGCCAGGTGTGAGAAGGCAGAGATAGAATGTGACATGCCACGTGTCTTACACTGCCAACTAGCCAGGCTATTATAATATGAAATCATAATCAGGGCTAGTATTTATTGATCACCTATTAAGCCAAGTGCTGTTCTAAGCACTTTATATGTATTGACCTTTTTCAGTCTTTGCAATAATCCCATGAAATAGATACTATTATCCCCACTTTACAGACAAGAAAAACAAGGGGCAGCTATGTAACTTAGCAAGTACCACATCATTAGTTCGGGTTGGAGCTGGATTCAAACCAGGTGCCTGGGAGGAGAGGGCACACTCTTACTCTCCGAGTCCCATGAAGCATAATTATCCCTCCCTCCTGGCAAATGTCCAACATCAGTCCTCAGGGGAATCTGGTCACAACCTATGGCTTATCTTATGACTCCCATGGAGTATGAAGGGGTGTATGTCAATAAAGAGAACGGGAAGTAACCTTCTGACTGCCTACTGAGAGCTTTAGATAAAACAACCCTAAGGGTTCAGTATCACTTCCACTAGTCTACAAATCAGGGAGCCTCAAAGAAACCTAGGCCAATCTCATTCTAACAATCAGACCCTTTACATGAAACACGATCTCTTTCAAAACCTCAGAGTAGCTATAATAATGTATAGGATAATAACGCATAATAATGTAAATGAAACTCCAATGACAAAACTTCAGTCGCCCATAGAAAAAGACTGATCACGTTGTTCCAACTGACACTTCTCCAGCAGAGCTAAAAGTGTGCTTTAGAAAGGACTCAAGCAGGCGTGCACTTCCTCCTTGGCACTTGAGTAGCAAAATAGGTCACAAATCAGGGTCAAGTAATAAATTCAATTTGGGCCATTTTTATGGCTTTTCTACTCCCTGTGACTGTAAAGAGCCCTGAGGACTCCAGATGGGCTACCAGTTTCTAATACTTCTCCTTGCTCATGGACCAGGGAGTGGTCTCTGGAGTGTGCCAGACTTCAGCAAGGTCAGGTTGCCAAGGCAGGATGTCTTATACCCAAGATGCTAGTGCTCGACCTCCCTGGGCCCTGCACCAGTCAGAACTCCAGAAGGAGGTAGAATCACATCCAAGTAGTTCAATTCAAAATATTTTGATGAAAGGAATATTTATAGAGGTATGGCCAAGATTAAAGGAACCCACAGGGGAGGCTGAAGCTCCCAGAGGCTAGCAGCAGAAGGAAGCCAATTCCCCCACTAGGCCTAAAGGAGCAAAGGGAGGAAGTAGTTTTATAGGAGCCAGTAAGAGCCAGACCATGGGGGAGGGGCTGCTCCTCAGGTCCTCTCGCCTGCCATTGTCCCATTAGCTGAACCTGAGAAGAGCACAACAGGTTTAAGGAGAGCAGCTGACAGAGGGTGACAAGCATGGCTCCTTTTTGAGCCATTCTCAGAATGCTTCCAAAAAGACCAGTTCATCAAACCCTGTCAACCTTAATACTGTCCTTCTAGTCTCAGGGAAATTATTTCCATCCTATGTGTTCTTTAACTCCAGGCTGCAGATTTCATCTTTCTCTATATTACACAGCAACGCTAGTCTCTCCCTCAAGGACCTATGTCTCCCTAAGGGCTATTTCCTTGATGGCCCCTTAAACAAAATAAGTTGTTCATAATCCAGGGTACAAGGAATTTCGGAAGAGAAATACCTGTTCTTTTGTCTCGGTGAGTATATAAATTTGAGTGTGTTTGGATTGGGATTCAGATGAAAATCAAACATTTTCCCCCCACAGGAGTGAGAATAAGATAAATTGGCATCTCTCGATATGTTTAAAACAGTTCTACAGGAGGATTTGCAGAGGGCTCTGTTTTCCTAAGGGTAAACCACTGAACCTACACGCACGGTAAGAAGCTCATGTGGTAGAATGTAAAGAAACACTCAGAGGGATGATTGCACAGTATAGATTTTCCATGAGCTTCCTAAAGGTGTTAAAATATATAAATCCATCTCACAACGCTCTCAAGTACATCGAGAGTTTTGTTGGTTGACTTTCTTGAAGCCCTCACATCTTCCTGCAGAGTTAGTAACAACCTACCATTTTACGTGTTTTACCTTGTGATAGATTGATTTTGACCAGTATTTTGAAAATTATTAAGCTCCCATCTCTACAGAAATACACACAGAGGTAAGGTATTATGGTCTAAGTGAAATTGGCATTTGGAACTCAAGTACTGCATCGCAAATCAGGAATGAGTCCAAAAGAAAAAAATTAAGTTTCCAAAGGCTGTTACCAAAACCAGGGCTAAATTCCCCAGAATTTGAAAAACTAATACCTTCAACAGTTACAAGGGTTTCATGTTCAAATATATACTTAAAAGTGAAATTACAGATGTTAACAATTTTAAAAAGCAACATTTCTTGTGGCCTCTTCTAACAGTAATACTCCAATATATTGGAGAATCTATATTGGTTTATTATATACTGGTATACATTGGCTATTCTATACTGGTAATATATATTAGATATTAAATACCAACAATAATATTCCAATTATATTATTCCAATGGTCTCTTATTCCATCAGTAAAAAAGCTCTTAATAACTTATAAGTTTATAAGTTATTTATAATTAACATGCACAACTATCATCTGTAAATATCACAAGGCAAAATATCAATTTAGGATGAGAACCATCATATATATGGTAGTGATTATAAAAATCTACATATAAAATAATATTTCTTGACAATTTTAATTAAATGAGAAGAGCAAGTGTGTCAAATCTTACAAGACTGCTATTCATTCACTTCTTAATAAGGTGCTCACCAAAAAGCTCATGCTACAACTAAATTTGTGAGCTTTTTAAATTTTTTTTTGTTCACTTGTATTTTTTGCATATTACAAATATCATCCCATCCTTTGTCTGTTTTAGAATATTTTTTAAGCTCTTTACCCATGTCTGTGAGGGTTCATTTAAAGTAATATAAAATGACACTTAAGTCCATTTAATCGGATACACACCAGCTTTAATAAATCACTGAATGTTGACAGTTGAACATGGGCATCATTGCCAATCACCAACTCCTGAGCACACAGACCAAGGAAAACTGGCAGTGTCAGAATATATTTCAAAAATTAACATTTTTTTGAATTCACACAGTCAATCCCCAGTATACACGGTAGTTAGGTCCTACAAAGTCACTGTGAACACCAATTCGCAAATATTAAGCCACTGATCCTGGGGAAAATAAAGGGTTAGGTTTCTGCAAGCCTCTGATCACAGTGTTTTCATCAATCAATACATAACCTTATTCTAAGAATGTTTCTGTTTAAAGATTCTTATTTAATCCATATTGATTCATTTATATTGATCTCATGGCCAGGTATGCATATAAGAGAGAAATTCTGGGGTAAGATGGCAATAGCATTTTCTGGGAAAGGCTGTGCAAGATGACATACTAGGCAAAGAGTGATGGCCAAAAGCAAAGAGAGTTTTTCCAGAGCGATGTTGTGAGACTCTGGGTACAAGAGCCAGGGACCACAAATGGTGTCTGGAGGCTGGAGGAGAGGCTGCCTCTCCCTGTTCTGGTCATTCCTGCTGCATATAGCTCAGCAGCATTTCTGCACTCTGAGGCTGGGATGTTGGGGGGCATGTGGAATCAGCACCTTGGAATAAACATTACTCTTCTCAAGGTAGACAGGTAGAGTAGAGAGGCTTCACCAAGCCTTCACTCTGCTGAGTGAGAAACAGAACAAGAGCAGAAGACCAGGTAGGATGCCAAGTGGTACATTCTGGTTTTTGGAATTCATCCCTAGACAGACAACCCTTTGGGGATAAATACTGGGAACATTTTTGAAGTTGACTGCCGGACAACCAGGCCACAGGAAGTTTGTACTACCATAATTTGGTCCTTTAAGTAAATACAGAGTCGCTGTACCTGCAATACAAAGAGAAAGTTGTTCCTGGTATGTGATGATCAGGATTGAGAACAGGCCTTGAGCTGCGGCAAAGAGAACCTCACCTGTTAAATACTGAGAGAGTCCAGTTGATGGAATTTTAGATCAGGCAGCAGAAAGTCAAGACTGCTCAGGCAATGGATCTAGCAAATTGTATCACTTAAAGAAATTCGGCAAAACCCACAAAGATGCATCTATTAACTGACAAGAATTTATACTCAGGAGAAAAATTTACAATTAAAATTCAGAGGATCTATTTATGTGTCAGAGTGACAAGCAGCAAGTTGTTGATACAGAAGAAGAGGTTAAAAATATAAGAAGGGAATAAAAATAATTACTGGATTATCATATCTTTTTTAAGTGTATGTACTTCAAACTTGATGAAATCACACAAAGATGTAAACTTTCATCTATGCATTCACTCATCCCATGTTCAGAGGGCACTAATTTGGGCTAGGCATAGCGACATCAGAATAAAAGAGACACAGAATCCCTGCTTCAGTGGAGTTAAGGGGTCACGAAGCAATAAAGAGGCATGTGCAATGCAGTGTGAAGGGTGTTGGGATACCAGATATACCAGCCCTGGAGGCAAAGAGGAAAGATATCGATCTCACCCGGGGGACCAAGGACAGGAAGGAATATGAGCCCTCTAACTTGGTCAAAGGTAGGAGTGATCCAGGCACAAAGAAGGAAAAAGAGGTTTCTGGATAGCAAATCTGCAGTAGGTCAGAGGGATGAGGGCAAGGTCTACTAGAAAAGGATGACAATTGGTGTATTGGGAGGAGGAACTCCAGGCTTGATGGAGAGAGAGGAGTTGGGGAAATGAGCAGGGGCCATGTGAGGCCCTATCAACTATGTTAAGGAGTACGGATGTCATTCAGAGAGCAATGGGAAGCTCTTTATGGGTTTTAAATAGGGAAGTAACACCATCAGTCTCAGGGTTTAGAAAGGTCACTGCCCCAGCTCTAGCACTATAGGTTCCCAGTTCGAGACCTTTGTTGAAAATGATCCTTTATTTGAAAGCTCTGCATGTTTGAAGAATATTTAATATGTATTGTGTTAGTAACTCATCATCAACCCTTGAAGAGTGTTGTCAAGGAGTATAGGAACAAAGTGAAGAAGACACTAGTGGTTAACAAGAGTCATAATTAACTCCCAAGGGTCCTGCCTAGCAGGGTCAAATGTGAACACATTTTTCTGATAGATTGCTACAGTAAAGCATTTTTTCACATCCTCACAGCAGTGTGATGCCAAGTGTTGCAAATTCCCATTATATGACCCTCATCTCAAAGTCAGGTCCTTGACAATGAAAAAAAAGGTGAAAAAGTCAAATGTTTACAATATACCTGCCTTAAACAGATCTTAAAAGGAAAAGTAGCGATGCACTGAGTTGAGGTCTTTAGGAAATGTCCTGATCCTGGGACCCTGGTAGAGATCCTTGGATACCGTCCCCTGTCATCTTATCTGTGTAGTCTTTGTCCTGTTTTTTTTCTTGTTTTGTTTTTTTAATTTAGTATTAACTGTTTGAAATATGGGAATCAGTATGGACAGCTCACATAGTTTCACAGAGCAAAACTACTTGCTGGAATTTTTCTTAATTATTTAAACTTGTTAATTAGTTCTATGATTCTCCTGTAGAAATAGCTAGAAAATCCTAATACTTAAGTAACTATGCACATATTTGATGTGTATGGCCCATGGATTTAATGAGACTTTTCACCTATGTTTATGTTGTGATTCTCTCCCTTGTACACTACCCTGCCCCTCCCACTCTTCACTTTGCCATACACACACACACGCACACGCATGCATGCATGCACCATTACATAAAACAAACCATTTCTACAAAGACATCACAAGAGCTGGAAATCAAAGTATTTCTATGGTAGTCTACATCTAATTAGCGGATTGTGATGGAGAAAGGGGACAGAGCTACTCTTAAAACTTTGAACCACAGATGTTTCTTCTCCTTCCACACTGAAGATTGAGAGCTACGGATATACATGCGGCCAATAAAAATTCGGATGTGGAAAGGGGGGTGGAGCAAGATGGCGGAGGAGTAGGAGACCTGGATTTCATCTCCTCTCAGGAATTCAGCTGGATAGGGATTAAACCATTCTGAACACCTACAAACTCAACAGGAGATTGAAGAAAAGAATAGCAACAACTCTCTGAACAGAAAAGCAACCACTTTCTGGAAGGTAGGACGTGCGGAGAGGTGAATCCGAGGCGATATTCGGGAGGACAGATGGCGGGGGAGGGGCCTCTGTCGGCCGCTTCTGGCAAGTGATAGAGCCGCGGAGCACAAAATCGGAACTTTTAGAAGTCGGATCCGCTGTGGGACGTCACTCTGGTGGCTAAGTGGGGGGTGGAACCCTCGTGGGACAGTGTGGTCTCAGGACCCTCGGGGTCACAGAAAGACCGGGGGTGCCTGAGTGCGGCAGAGCTCCCAGGTATCGGAGCGGGGAAGCCGGCTGCAGAGACGGAGCCCAGGCGCGGGCTCTCAGCTCGGGGTTGCCATAGACCGTGATCCGGGGCACAGTCGGGCCACTGCTCCTCCAGCAGGGACCCGACAAGCGGCAGATCCGGGGAGACTCCCCTTCCTCCCTGGGGAGGAGCAGCATGGGAGCACACCGCAGGGATCTGCTGGGTTTGGAGACTCCACCCGGGGTTGGGTGCCAGAGATACAAACGCGCGGTCACAGGCCAGGTGAGCACGGAGTGCGGCTGGAGACCGGGGACACGGGAGTGACTGACGGCTTTTCTCTGGGGGCGCACTGAGAAGCGGAGCCCTGAGTTCTCGGCTCCTCCGGGGCGGAGACTGGGAGGCCGCCATTTTCACTCTCCGCCTCCAAAGCTGTACGGAAAGCTTGTAGGGAACAAAAGCTCCCGAGAGCAAACCTGAGCAGATTACTTAGCCCGGACTGGGCAAGGGCAGGGCAATTCCGCCTCCGGCAAAGACATTTGGGAACCACGGCAACAGGCCCCTCCCCCAGAAGATCAGCGAGAACAGCCAGCCAAGACCAAGTTTACCGATCAATGAGAATGGCAGAACTCCAGCGCTAGGGGAATACTGCACATAGAATTCATGGCTTTATTACCATGATTCTGTAGTCTTTCAAAGTTAATTATTTTTTTTTAACTGTCTTTTTTTTTTTTTTTTTGAATTTTTCTTTTTCCCTTTTTCAACGAACATCTTATCAATCCCTTTTTTAAAAAACATTTTTATTTTTCATTTTTAGAGTCATATTCTATCCCTTCATACTAGTTACCCGTATTTTTGGCATATATATAAGTTGTTCTCTCTTTAAAATTTTGAGAGAGTTTCTTCTAACAGATCAAAATATACTCTAAATCTCTAGTGTATGGTTTTTTTCTACTCCCCTGTCTGATCACATTCTCTCCCCTTTTTTTTTCTTTTTTTTTTTAACTCCTCTTCTTTCTTTTTTCAAACTTATCAATTCCTTTTATAAAATTTTTTATAATTTCCATCTTTACACTCATATTCCATCCCTTCATCATATCAACCCTTATTTTTGTACATATGTAAGTTTTTCTTTCTTTAAAATTTTGGGAGGCACTTTCTTTTAACAGACCAAAATACACCCAAAATCTAGTGTGTGGCACTGATCTATATACCAGCCTGATCATATTTGATCACATTCTGTTTTTGTTTTGTTTTGTTTTGTTCTGTTTTTGTTTTTATCTTTATCTTTTTCTTTTTCTTTTTCTTTTTTTCTTTTTCTTCTTTCTCTCTTTCCCTTTCTTTTCCCACTGCTTCAGGTCTTTTCTGATTTGTTTAGAGTATATTGTCTGGGGACATTGTTACCCTGCTAGCATTTTGTTCTCTCATTAATCTATTCTCCTCTGCACAAAATGACAAGACGGAAAAAATCACCTCAAAAAAAGAACAAGAGGTAGTACCGACTGCCAGGGGCCTACTCAATACGGACATTAGTACGATGTCGGATCTAGAGTTCAGAATCATCACTTTAAAGATACTAGCTGGGCTTGAAAAAAGCATGGAAATTATTAGAGAAACCCTTTCTGGAGAAGTAAAAGAACTAAAATCTAACTAAGTAGAAATCAAAAAGGCTATTAATGAGGTGCAATCAAATATGGGGGCGATAACTGCTAGGATAAATGAGGCAGAAGAAAGAATCAGTGAGATAGAAGACCAAATGATGGAAAATAAAGAAGCTGAGAAAAAGAGAGATAAACAACTACTGGATCACGAGGGCAGAATTCGAGAGATAAACGATACCATAAGACGAAACAACATTAGAATAATTGGGATCCCAGAAGAAGAAAGAGAGAGAGGGGCAGAAGGTGTATTGGAGCAAATTATAGCAGAGAACTTCCCTAATTTGGGGAAGGAAACAGGCATCAAAATCCAGGAAGCACAGAGAACCCCTCTCAAAATCAATAAAAATAGGTCAACACCCCAACATCTAATAGTAAAACTTACGAGTCTCAGAGACAAAGAGAAAATCCTGAAAACAGCTCGGGAGAAGAGATATGTAACCTACAATGGTGGAAACATTAGATTGGCAACAGACCTATCCACAGAGACCTGGCAGGCCAGAAAGGACGGGCAGGATATATTCAGAGCACTAAATGAGAAAAATATGCAGCCAAGAATACTATATCCAGCTAGGCTGTCATTGAAAATTGAAGGAGAGATAAAAAGCTTCCAGGACAAACAAAAACTAAAGGAATTTGCAAACACAAAACCAGCCCTACAAGAAATCTTGAAAGGGGTCCTCTAAGCAAAGACAGAGCCTAAAAGCAACATAGACCAGAAAGGAACACAAACAATATACAGTAACAGTCACCTTAGAGGCAATACAATGGCACTAAATTCCTTTCTTTGAATAGTTACCCTGAAGGTAAATGGGCTAAATGCCCCAATCAAAAGACACAGGCTATCAGATTGGATTAAAAAACAAGACCCATCGATATGCTGTCTGCAAGAGACTCATTTTAGAACCAAAGACACCCCCAGATTTAAAGTGAGGGGGTGGAAAACCATTTACCATGCTAATGGACACCAAAAGAAAGCTGGGGTGACAATCCTTATATCAGAAAAATTAGATTTTAAACCAAAGACTGTAATAAGAGATGAGGAAGGACACTATGTCCTACTTAAAGGGTCTATCCAACAAGAAGATCTAACAATTGTAAATATCTATGCCCCTAACATGGGAGCAGCCAATTATATAAGGCAATTAATAACAAAAGCCAAGAAACACATCGACAACAATACAATAATAGTGGGGGACTTTAACAGCCCCCTCACTGAAATGCACAGATCATCTAAGCAAAAGATCAACAAGGAAATAAAGACTTTAAATGACACACTGGACCAAATGGACTTCACAGACATATTCAGAACATTCCATCCCAAAGCAACGGAATACACATTCACCTCTAGTGCCCATGGAACATTCTCCAGAATCGATCACATCCTAGATCATAAATCAGGTCTCAACCAGTACCAAAAGACTGGGATCATTCCCTGCCTATTATCAGACCACAATGCTTTGAAACTAGAACTCAATCACAAGAGGAAAGTCGGAAAGAACTCAAATACATGGAGGCTAAAGAGCATCCTACTGAAGAATGAATGGGTCCATCAGGAAATTAAAGAAGAATTAAAAAAAATTCATGGAAACCAATGAAAATGAAAACACAACTATTCAAAATCTTTGGAATTCAGCAAAGGCAGTCCTAAGAGGAAAGTATATAGCAATACAAGCCTTTCTCAAGAAACAAGAAAGGTCTCAAGTACACAACCTAACCCTATACCTAAAGGAGCTGGAGAAAGAACAGCAAATAAAGCCTAAACCCAGCAGGAGAAGAGAAATAATAAAGATCACAGCAGAAATCAATGAAATAGAAACTAAAAGAACAGTAGAACAGATCAATGAAACAAGGAGCTGGTTCTTTGAAAGAATTAACAAGATTGATAAACCCCTGGCCAGACTTATCAAAAAGAAAAGAGAAATGACCCAAATCAACAAAATCATGAATGAAAGAGGAGAAATCACAACCAACACCAAAGAAATACAAACAATTATAAGAACATATTATGAGCAACTCTATGCCAGCAAATTAGATAATCTGGAAGAAATGGATGCATTCCTAGAGATGTATCAACTACCAAAACTGAACCAGGAAGAAATAGAAAACCTGAACAGACCTATAACCACTAAGGAAATTGAAGCAGTCATCAAAAATCTCCCAAAACACAAAAGCCCAGGGCCAGATGGCTTCCCAGGGGAATTCTACCAAACATTTAAAGAAGAATTAATACCTATTCTTCTGAAACTGTTCCAAAAATAGAAATGGAAGGAAAACTTCCAAACTCATTTTATGAGGCCAGCATTACCTTGATCCCAAAACCAGACAAAGACCCCATCAAAAAGGAGAATTACAGACCAATATCCCTGATGAACATGGATGCAAAAATTCTCACCAAAATACTAGCCAATAGGATCCAACAGTACATTAAAAGGATTATTCACCACGACCAAGTGGGATTTATCCCTGGGCTGCAAGGTTGGTTCAACATCCGCAAATCAATCAACGTGATACAATACATTAACAAAAGAAAGAACAAGAATCATATGATCCTCTCAATAGATGCAGAAAAAGCATTTGACAAAGTACAGCATCCTTTCTTGATCAAAACTCTTCAGAGTATAGGCATAGAGGGTACATACCTCAATATCATAAAAGCCATCTATGAAAAACTCACAGCAAATATCATTCTCAATGGGGAAAAACTGAGAGCTTTCCCCCTAAGGTCAGGAATGCGGCAGGGATGTCCACTATCACCACTGCTATTCAACATAGTATTGGAAGTCCTAGCCACAGCAATCAGACAACAAAAAGAAATCAAAGGCATCCAAATCGGCAAAGAAGAAGTCAAACTCTCACTCTTTGCAGATGATATGATACTTTATGTGGAAAATCCCAAAGACTCCACCCCAAAACTGCTAGAACTCATACAGGAATTCAGTCAAGTGGCAGCATATAAAATCAATGCACAGAAGTCCGTGGCATTCCTATACACCAACAACAAGACAGAAGAAAGAGAAATTAAGGAGTCGATCCCATTTACAATTGCACCCAAAACCGTAAGATACCTAGGAATAAATCTAACCAAAGAGGCAAAGGATCTGTACTCAGAAAACTATAAAATACTCATGAAAGAAATTGAGGAAGACACAAAGAAATGGAAAAACGTTCCATGCTCATGGATTGGAAGAACCAATATTGTGAAGATGTCAATGCTACCTAGAGCAATCTACACATTCAATGCAATCCCCATCAAAATACCATCCACTTTTTTCAAAGAAATGGAACAAATAATCCTAAAATTTGTATGGAACCAGAAAAGACCCCGCATAGCCAGAGGAATGTTGAAAAAGAAAAGCAAAGCTGGAGGCATCACAATTCCGGACTTCCAGCTCTATTACAAAGCTGTCATCATCAAGACAGTATGGTACTGGCACAAAAACAGGCACATAGATCAATGGAACAGAATAGAGAGCCCAGAAATGGACCCTCAACTCTATGGTCAACTAATCTTTGACAAAGCAGGGAAGAAGGTCCAATGGAAAAAAGACAGTCTCTTCAACAAATGGTGTTGGGAAAATTGGACAGCCACATGCAGAAGAATGAAACTGGACCATTTCCTTACACCACACACAAAAATAGACTCCAAATGGTTGAAAGACCTCAATGTGAGACAGGAGTCCATCAAAATCCTAAAGGAGAACACAGGCAGCAACCTCTTCGACCTCAGCCGCAGCAACTTCTTCCTAGAAACATCGCCAAAGGCAAGGGAAGCAAGGGCAAAAATGAACTATTGGGACTTCATCAAGATAAAAAGCTTTTGCACAGCAAAGGAAACAGTCAACAAAACCAAAAGACAACTGACAGAATGGGAGAAGATATTTGCAAATGACATATCAGATAAAGGGCTAGTATCCAAAATCTATAAAGAACTCATCAAACTCAACACCCAAAGAACAAAGAATCCAATCAAGAAATGGGCAGAAGACATGAACAGACATTTTTCCAAAGAAGACATCCAAATGGCCAACAGACACATGAAAAAGTGTTCAATATCACTCGGCATCAGGGAAATCCAAATCAAAACCTCAATGAGATACCATCTCACACCAGTCAGAATGGCTAAAATTAACAAGTCAGGAAATGACAGATGTTGGCGGGGATGCGGAGAAAGGGGAACCCTCCTACACTGTTGGTGGGAATGCAAGCTGGTGCAGCCACTCTGGAAAACAGTATGGAGGTTCCTCAAAAAGTTGAAAATAGAGCTACCATATGATCCAGCAATTGCACTACTGGGTATTTACCCCAAAGATACAAAAGTAGGGATCCGAAAGGGTACGTGCACCCCAATGTTTATAGCAGCAATGTCCACAATAGCCAAACTGGAAAGAGCCAAGCTGTCCATCAACAGAAGAATGGATAAAGAAGAGGTGGTATATATACACAATGGAATATTATGCAGCTATCAAAAGGAATGAGATCTTGCCATTTGCAACGACATGGATGGAACTGGAGGGTATTATGCTGAGCGAAATAAGTCAAACAGAGAAAGACATGTATCATATGACCTCACTGATATGAGGAATTCTTAATCTCAGGAAACAAACTGAGGGTTGCTGGAGTGGGGGGTGGGGTAGGAGGGATGGGGTGACTGGGTGATGGACACTGGGGAGGGTATGTGCTCTGGTAAGCGCTGTGAATTGTGCAAGACTGTTGAATCTCAGATCTGTACCTCTGAAACAAATAATGCAATATATGTTAAGAAAGAAAAAAAAAAAAGAAGAATGTAGCAGGAGGGGAAGAATGAAGGGGGGGAAATTGGAGGGGTAGAGGAACCATGAGAGACGATGGACTCTGAAAAACAAACTGAGGGTTCTAGAGGGGAGGGGGATAGGAGGATGGGTTAGCCTGGTGATGGGTATTGAGGAGGGCACGTTCTGTGGAGCACTGGGTGTTGTGCACAAACAATGAATCATGGAACACTATATCTAAAACTAATGATGTAATGTATGGGGATTAACATAACAATAAAAAAATTTTTAAAAAAAAGTATGTTCCCACAAAAAAATAAATAAATAAAGTGCTTCCATCATGAAAACAAAAACAAAAACAAATTCGGATGTGGAAAATTATAGCTTAGCAAACTCTTTAGGCTGTCCTCTGTTTATGTGTATATATACCTACTTTCTCTGGTATCCTGACCACCCACAGAATGTTTTATGTGTTCTTAATCTTTAGACCCCATTTTGGTATTTGTTACATTATGAACACATATGCATTTTTTGGTTTAGGCTTGGAAACTTTTAGTTATATGTATTATCTAAAGAGAGATTAACCTAAATGCTCTTCAACTCCAATAACCATTGTGTTTCCCCAAGTAGATATAAGCAATATTTTCAAAGGCTCCCCTTTGTCTTAGAGGAACAGATGAAGATCTGGTAGTTGCGTAGTAAAATTTAAATAATCTCTGTGGAGGCACTATTTTGTAACATACCAGTTCATGTTTTAATTGAAGAGAACAGCTGACAAACTAAATTGTTGCCAAAACATTAACAGGACTATTGCTCTTTGATGAAATTTTATTCAGGTATATTTTGGTTTGGTTTGGTTTGGTTTTACCTACAATGTACTATTTCCCTGTTTACTTCTGGAAGGCATGATTAATACTCCATAAAAGTCAGATTGGAACAGTTATCACCACCACACTAGCACATGTTTTATGTTAACCATGTGCCAATCCATTCCTCATCCAGTTTAAATACAAGTCCAAATTCCTTTTCATAACCCACGAGGACACATCTAATCTAGCCCTGACATCCTTACTTTGGGGCGCACCCTCAGGCCTTGAAGATTCCGTCTCCCCAGTCAAGAAAACTCTTTTCCTAACAGGCTGAGGACAAGAGGTTAAGGGTAAAAGGCTCTTTTTAATCAAGTTAAAGGTTCATCAGCCTGATCATACCACCTGTAGAGGCAGTGACTATGACACGTTACAGCTATATCATGTGTTGTTTTTCTTCCCAGTTAAGAAAATAACTCATAATTACATTATTTATTTGCTTTTTCACTTGTTTTTTTGTCTGTTTTTAACCAGACTGTAAGCTGGTTGTACCCTAGTGCCTACGTTTGTGTGTGGCACATAGTAGGTGCTCAATATTATCTGTTGAATTAATAATAAAGGGCATTGCTCTAGGCACCTTTCACATAGCACCCTATCTGCAGATAAGAAAACTGAGGCACAGGGGAACACATGACGCGCACCCTATTTAGGTAGTTAGTGGGCAGCACAGCTGATATGGGGGTGCCACAGGTCTCTTTGCCCCAAAGCCTCGGCTCCTCTCACTCTACCATAGTACCTCCAAGTAGAAAGGCCTTGCAATGATAGCCCAGGGGAAAATGGTTTGGCAGGAAATATCTGCAGCTGGATTTTGAGCTCCCCTGACTTGTCAATCACTATTTTGTGCTGAAAATTCCCATTGCTGTTTCAGTGTGGACCCTAATCCATATTCAGCCGTGGCAACAGGAAGGCTTTGACTACCTTTTTACCCAGAGTTTTGAGCTGGGACAGCTCCTGACCCTTGCTGACCTCCCCTGGCTTTTTGTTCTCTACTGAGGCCTTGGCAGCTCTGGGGCTAGCCAAGCCCTTGGTCCGAGTCAAACCCAGGGGACAGAAGTAGGCGGATCGGGATCGCATACTAACTGCTATACATGGACAGCCTCTCATTTCAGCATTAACTATTGGCTTATTTGCCAATTTCCAAATGGTGTTTATTCAACAAACTAGATTATCTTCTTTCTCATTTGCATGTCCTTTCCTTCCCTAATACTTAATGCATGGTCCATGGACGTCACCAAAAGCAAATACAGCCCTGTAAATGCAACGTGACAGGGGCAGGATACAGATCAGTTTACAAATAACACTTAATTCCACGGATTAAGGACATAATGAATGATATTTGACAATTATGTATTGAGCTCTTTTCAAGCTTACCTACATCAAAGAAAACCAGAGTTGGACAGTAGTTAAAGCTGTAAAACCACATTTTATTCAAGAACTGTTGTAGTAAGGGGGAAAAGACTTCAGTACAGAACTAGAGCATGGACAAGTGAAGGTTTATAGGCAAAGAGCAGGATGGGGGTCAGTGGATGGAAAATTCCTAAGAGGAAACATCAGGCATAAGGGGAGATACTGGCGAAACCAGCTGGACAAGATTCTTGCTGGAAGGTGGCCAGGGTGATCAGATACCAAGGGTGGCAGATGAGAAAGCGGATTGTATATCAAGGCAGAACAATTATCAAGAGTGAGGGAGTCATGCTAAACCAACTTAGCAGGATTCTTGCTAGACCTGAGCAATGCAAAGAGAAACATGGAAGCTCAAAAGTCAAGGTCGAAGTGGGAAGAGTTGAGAGGAGCCTGACCCAAGTCTGGCTAAGCAGAGGGTCTGTCACTTAGCTTGTGCTCACAGATAATAAAACTTGCTGGAGCAGTAGGACGGTTTTCCTTTTCATAGTTTCCAATTGTCTTGATTCTGTTATTTGTCTTTATTAATTTATATAAGTGAAATAAAATGTTTAGTATATTACATATGCTTGGGCACTGGGTCAGTTATTTTAAACTTGGCAAACCTACCTTCTGGTCATTTAGGGTCTACTGAAAATTTTAACTGCTGTAATCTAGATACTCTTAAAGGAAAATTGTTACTTTTATGCATAAGCAGCAATTGAAATCAGGCCTCCCAAGGAACTTGTATGCTGATCCCAAGTTGCCAGCATTGATATGCTTTCCTCAAAGAAATTTTCATTCTGCGAACTCCTAGTTCCTCTAATCCGTGGGCCTATCAGGGACACAGGATGCACCCTGGCTCACCTCTCTAGCCACAGGTTCTGGAGAAGAGAGTTGGGATATGTATTTTTTCTCTCTCAGAAGTCCCCAAAGCTGATTTGAGCTCCCCTTTCTCAAGTTTCAGCACACTTAGGAGAAAGAAACCCTTCCCAACCCGGACAAGAGAGAATGTCCAATACTTCCTTCTCCCCATGGCCACAGATGGCTACTCAACTGATAATTTTCACAAGCAATGAAACCACACTAGGAGCCTTTCAAAGGCAAAGACACTCGGCTCTAAGGTGAAAGTGGCAAACCTCTTTAAACTAGTTCTGTATTTTATAAAATAAAGCTTATGTTGAATGTAGAAGTAAGGTTTAAAGAAGTCCTATGATAATTTCTTTGTAGGGGGAAAAAAACCCACTCGTCTTAAAGAAAACAACCTACTAAATTTATATTCAACAAAAGCTGAATATCTTTTTTTTTTAATTATAGGCTGACATACACCAGTAGTCATCTAAAAGGCAAAGAACTAAATACAAAATCTTATTAAAGAAAGTCACCTATCATAAAAGGAGCCCTCATGAAAAATTCAACCCTATTTCCTAGATCAATATCCAAGTCCTCTCATTTCAGATATACCACCAAGTGGAGTGTGACAGAAACCCCATCTTAAATTTTGAATCCATACCCACTCTAATGCCTGACAATTACAAATGGGTTCATAGAACATCATGTCTAAAACGGTAATAAAGGGCCCCAACTTCTGATTGTTACCTTAAAGAAATTGATAAAAAGGAGGAAAAAAAAGTGAATTTCCTTTTAGAGTGAGATAAAGATGAATTTTCAGTGAAGTTCTTCTCGTAACTAACATCTACCATATTCTGAGGAAATTTTAATCCTATTAAATTTATAGCTCCTAAATACAAGTAAATATTCCATTTTTTAGACCTTCAAAAAAATAAGATAAAGTCAGACAAATAGTTACCTAAAATCTTTAATATTTCTTCTATAAGGAAATGAAGAAAGTGAGGGAGAAAATACTGTACTTGACTTTCCTAGATTATTACCTAAGAGTTATCCTACCTGGCAAGTAAAGTTAACTTGCAGGTATCTCTCTAAAACAATCTCCTAATGTTTCAGTTCCATGCTACTGAAAAAGAGGGAAAAGACGCTTAGCGTTTCCCAGAGTTTAACAGTTTGACATTAGACTTCAGAATGTCAATTAACCACACCACTCCACGAAGCTGGTTTCTGGGTAGCTGATAATTTCACACTACGAAGGCCATGCTGACTCCTACTAAACTCATGTCCCTTTCAAGCTTTTTAAAACTCTCTCCCAAGGCTGTATTTTGAAAAGGAAATGGGAAATAGCTTCTGAAAAATTTACAAGACACAGAGGTTCAGTGCAGACCACTTGCTGAATAGGTAGGTTATAGCAAATCCACCTCAGGTTCCTCTCAGCTAGGATATGGTCAACAGCATGTATTTGTCAAAGTCCCAATGTCAAAGTCCCACTAATCAGTGAGTGCCTGGACTGTGCACTCAACTTATAGCCCTATCCAAGACACAAAATTAATCACTACAGATATTTAGCTAGTATTAATGGTTAATATTTACATAACACATACAATATGGCAAGCACCATTTTAAATCTTTAATTCATATCCTCATAACAACTATGAGATAAGGTTACTATTAAACCCATTTTGTACTTGAGTAGTCTAAGGCATTGACAGGTGAAGTAACTTGATTAAATTCACACAGCTAACAGGTAGCAGAGATTTTAACTTAGGCAATCTGGCTCTAGGGCCCATGGTCTTAACCAGTATATCAGCATAGGGCATCCTTCCTTCTCTGGCCTTTCTAACTTTTGTTCTCCACCAGTGAACGCATAGGCACGTGGCTTGCCCTTCTCATTTTGTCTAATTTACACTTGAGAACCCTCCTGCTGAGAATCTGTTATGGCAAAGGTGATCATACCTCCTGTTTGTCCAGGATATTTGGAGTTTATCCCTGTTGTACTGGCATAATAATTAATAGCACACATTCCCCCCGCCCCATTAAATCTTAAGTGTCCCAAGGTGATGATAAATTATATGACCAGCTTAGTCATGACTGACTTGAAAACTCTATTAAGATGCTTTATCTGGAAACTGCCATCAGGCTGCATGCTTTAAAATTGAGGCTGCAAACCACCACCCACTGCCAGGGTTCTGTGATACAGCCAGCAGTGCCCTTGAGAATGGTCATATAATAGATTGTTATTCCTCTTGTCTACGAAAATGAGGTCGTAAGTCAGGAGAGGACAGTGTGGAATATAGCATGTTATTCAATCCACCTTTACACCTAAAAAGCCAAAACTGGATCAAGTTTACACACACACACACACACACACACACACAGCTGCAGGAATAAGAGAAAAAGGATAGCATTCTCGTAACATTCAAAGCCTGAGACTCCCACAGAAACCTATTAGAATAAACAAGGCTAGCAGAGTTGAAGCATACAAGATCAATACAAAAAATTAATCATATTTTGATACACTAGCAATGAACAATCTAAAAATCAAGAAAATAGTTTTATTTACAACAGCATCATAAAGAATAAAATACTCAAGAATAAATTTAACCAAGGAAGTACAAGACTTATACATTGAAAACTACATACTATTGTTGAAAAAAAAATCAAAGAAATGCAGATACACTTATTTGGGGTTCATGGATTGGAAGACTTAATATTGTTAACTTGGCAAGACTCCCCAAATTGATCTAAAGGTTCAATTTAATCCCTATCAAAATTTCACCTGTCTTTTTGCAGAAATTGAAAGCTTATCCTAAAATTCATACTGAGTTGGAAGGAACCCAAAATAGACAAAACAATGTGTATGGTGGGAGGAGGGGAAAAACATATTTGGAGGACTCACACTTCCCCAATTTTAAAACTCACTACAAATCTACCATCATCAATACAGTGTGGTACTGGCTGAAAGACAGACATATAGATAAGTGGAATAGAACCGACAGTCCAAAACTGAACCTTCATATTTATGATTGATTTTTGACAAGGATGCCAGCACAATTCAATAGGGAAAGAGTAGTCTTTTTAACAAAGGGTATGGGGACAACTGGAAATACATACACAAAAGAGTGAAGTTATACCCCTTCCTCACACCATAAACAAAAATAAACTCCAAATATAGATTTAACTGTAAGATCTAGAACTGTAAAGCTCATAGGTAAAAACTGAGGTAAATCTTCATTGCCTTGGATTCATTACTGGTGTTTCTTAGATATCAAAATCACAAGCAACAAAAGAAAAATTAGATAAATTATACTTCATCAAAATTAAAATATTTTGTGCTTCAAAGAACACCATTAAGAAAGTGAAAAAACCCACAGAATGGAATAAAATATTCACAAAGCATCTATCTGATAAGGGATTAGTAGCCAGAACACTAATTCAACAAAGACAACCCACATAAAAATGGGCAAAGGATTTAAATAGGGAATTTTCCCAAACAAGATATATAAGTGGCCAATAAACACATGAAAAAATGCTCAGCATCATTGGTCATTTCTAAAATGCAAATCAAAATCACAATGAGATATCAACAGTAATAAGCAATAAGAATAGAGAGAAATTAGAATCCTCATACACTGCTGGTAGGAACATAAAATAGTTAACCACTTTGGGAAATATTTTGGCAGTTCTAAAACAGAATTACCACATACCCAGCAATTCAATGTATGTTTGTGCCTCAGAAAACTGAAAACCTAAGTCTAAAAAAAAAAAAAAAACAAAAAAACCACACCTGTACATGACTGTTTATAGCAGCATTATTCATGACAGCCCCAATGTGGAAATAACCCAAATGTCCATTGATTGATGGATGCAAAATGTGGTACATCTATAGAATGAAATATCATTCGGCCATAACAAGAAATGTACTGATACATGCTAAAATATGAGTGGAACCTTGAAAATATCATGTTAAGTAAAAAAAAGACACAAAGGACCCTTTACTATGTGATGTCATTTATATGAAATTCCAGAATAAGCAAAAAATCACAGAAACCAGGGAGTAGGAGGAGGAAGGAATGGAGAGTGACTATAATGATTAGAAGACTTCTTTTTGGGGTGATGGAAATGTTCTAGAATTAGATAGTGATGGTTGTACATATATACTAAATGGCATGGAATTGTACACACATCAAAAAATAAACTAAAAAAAATGAAAATAAGCTTTATCTCCATAGCAAATGGTCACTTAGGATCCAGGAAAATCAATTAGAAGAACAGGTAACATTGGGTTTGAATTTTTTGAGCATTTTTGTAGGCCTCATAAAAACTCTGGAAGAGATCATTTTTCCTAAGCCTTGAGGATGGTAAAGAGAATAAAGAGTTCATGCAAAACAATGGATCCCAGGGACTTTAGGGTCCACTATCATGAAAAGAGGGTTCAACTACTTGAACTGGGAGCAACTTCCCCTACTTTGAACACTAGGCTACGTGGACCACTCTTCTTTGCTGGTCCTTCAGGAATACCACTTTTGGTCTTTTATTCTGAATTCTACTCATTCAGGAGGCTATTCTTTTACTGCCTTAAGAGAACCATTTTTCTTACAATCTAAAATGTTATTGGATCACTGATTTCAGTAATAACCTGAATACTAAAGAGAAATAAATAGAAATCTAGAAATACAAAATAGTGTTTCTTTAATTACAGTTTTGGCTACAAAAACATTTTACTTCCTTTTTTTTGTTGTTTTTAACAGAACACTGGGCTTTATATACTTTTGGTGGATAAATCACCACAACCAAATTATTTACCCATTCACTATTAGTTTTTACACACACACACACACACACACACACAATCAACACATACACATTTAAGTTCACAGAACTTATACATTAGAGGCACAAAGAGGAACACAGGTAAAAAAAAAATATATATCTTTCCCATTCCTTTCCTTCAGATACTTAGTTCCTCACACTGGAGGCAAAAATTTTTAGGTAATTTCTTGAGAGCAAAATTATTTTTCAACTTCAGTCTAGCATTTAGAAGTCTAAATATATAAAAATCTGTGAAAGAAGTTTCATAAAGAAGAAATAACTGATAGAAAAGATTTCTTTTTTTTTTTTCCATTTACCTTAAAGGTCTATGATTTGCACAGCTAACAGAGTCATTAAAAAGCTGTTAACATTTCTGTAGTCAAATGAATCGTGGTGCTGGTCAAACAGCCAGACCCTGTAATTTTATAAATAATGGTGCTTTGGGCCGTGAAGCTAAAGGCACTGGGATGTTCTGCTTCATCTTCAGGATTACTTCAAAAAGATTCATTAAACTTCAAAGAATTTCTTTTGCTGGCTTCATAAAATGAGAGAGGCTCTTTCATATTCCAAATTGGCAAACTATAAAGATGGAGGGCACTCCTGAACCATGTTGATACACTAGTCTAGGTTATATTTTGAGACTGACCAGAATATCCAAACACTGATTTATAAACACCCCCTAGAAATTATTGCCAGTCAGGCAACGATTAGTGGAAATATCAGGTCTTAGGCCTACCACAAAATTGTAATATGTAAAATACAGCTACCATTCATTTAATCTTCTAAACCCTAGGAAAATTATCTATTTAAAACATTCTTAATGTTACAGTTTGATAAAATTTGGAAAAATTTTTCACTCAGATTTTTAGAATGATCAACTTTCCAATTTCTAAAGAGTTCTCATGTGAACAGATAAAATACAGGTTTCCATCCTATTTTAAATGAGAAGAATGTCATTTCCAGCTGTACCATGGCTTATGGAAATTAATTTAGCCAAAATTAAATTGTTCACAAGTTACTGCATGGCATCTCTCTAATTAGACTGTAATCACTGTATTTCTCCAGAAGATTAAGACATTGCACACATCATTCAGTGCTGTCCTTCACACCAGGGTGGGCATAAATGAATCCAGAAAATTGAACACACCCAAAACACAAAACTAATCATTCCTGGAGAACCTACAATGTTATTTAAATGGTTTGTATTTGTGTTACAGACATCACATCTAAAACCACTAGCCTAGAGCAAAAACCAGAGAAATCCTGAAAGCTTATATGTCAAGGGACCTTAGCAAACAATTCATTTTACATACAAGTTTAAGTCAAGGCAAGGTAGGTGATTTACTCAAGGTCAAGAAATTGCTTTGTGGCACATCCAGATTATTTAAAGAGAGAAATAAAGTGAAGTCAACAAAACAGCCCTCTAAGCCCTAGGTTTTCAGTGGTGTGGTCTACATATACTAATAACTGTGATTATTTTGATCCTACCTTGTCACAAAACTGGTTTGTCTTCAATTCTTCATGAAAATACACACGCTTTTAAAACACACTTCAGTACGGTAAATATCATATTTAATATCAGAGGAAAATTCTCCCATTCCCCTTTTAGACTTCACTCATTTTGGAATAGTTCCTGGTACACAGTGGACACAATAAAAATTAATTGAATGAAGAAATGCAGCCTTTTAAGTAATTAAATCTTCCTGATTCTGATTATTAGCTATTTTCACTTGCTTAAATGGAATGTAAGAAATGCCATGCAAAATTATTTTTTGTTAGTTTACTGTGGGAAGATTATCACAACAGAACAAATCTCTGTTTTTAGGCTTTTCTAAAACCACAATTTTATATGAAAGATTAAAAAAAAAACTACAGGATTTGAAACCTAATATAAACGTGCCACAGGGGACGAGCAATAGGAAAGGAAAAAAAATTTTTAAGTGTGATCAATAGCAAAAATTATGAAGTTTGCATTCACAAAATACATAATGGCCCAAAGTTACATTTTCTTTTTACTTCCAAGGATACCATGCTGAGGAAAACAGAGTTCAAGTTTTGACTTTAGTCCACTGTCTCTATTCTTTCCAATATCAGGCTGTGATGTACACAGAGCTTCCAACACATAAATGATAATTCTTTAAGAAGCACAATAATTCTTCACTGAAATTACAGTATTTTTGCTAAACAACAGGATGGATGTGTGAAAAGATTTGATAATAAAAAGCTTACCCAGAAGTAGGTTGTACACCTCTCCTACTAAAGTCTAACTTAATATGGTGGCTTCCATACTTCAAGATCTCTTGGCTCCCACAGAAGCCATATAAATTTCCCTACTGTTTCAAAAATGTCCTTCGTGTGTGTGTTGGCGGGGGGGGCGGGGGGCGGCGGAGGGGGGGAAGCAGAGAAAAAAAAAAAACAGAGACAAAGTATTTGTGCTTAAACCTGTCCAATTACCAAAACTGTATGATCTCAAGTACTTTGACAAGGATACTAATGTTTCATAGGCATACCAGATCATGGAATATCTATCACTAAAAAAAATAAACAGTGACATAAATTCCATAGACATTTCCAACATGGGTCATTAGACTCATCAGACAGCTCTCCAAGAACAAGCTGGCCTTCCTATCCCCTAGGACAAAGTTCCTAAAGAAAGGTTTCTCTGAAAGGCCAATATGTTTCCATAGTACATGTTGGAGACAAGACTCCAAAGAAATGAAATAAGCATCATGAACATTAAGTTGACGGTTACTATGTTTCGAATTATTTTCAAATGCTACAGTTCTGCCTCTCAGTAAGCAGTATAAAAAGGACATTCAGAAGTATTAAGGATATAAATCAGGAAAAATGCCAGCAAAAATATAATTCATTTCAGATCTCAAGAAGTGAAATATTCAGGATTTTATTCTTTTCTATTTAATTGGTTCATAACTTTAAAAATCTCAAGACTAGTTAAGATCAACTCTCTCATTACATTAGCTGTTATGAATTGAATTTCCTTTTAAAAAATATGTTCACCTTATCTAATCGTTTACACATGTGTATTTTTGTATAATACTGAAAGTCTTGCCTAATGATTCTATTTTTTAAGAAATTATATTTCCTTAAACTTACCTAAAAATGACCTTACAATGGAGGAAATATAAGGAAATTTATTATTTATAATATATCTCAGTTTGACAATATAATGCTATTTTTGAATTTCGAGAAAATTTTTATTTTTGAGAATGTTTTATTTCAGGAAAATTATATTACAAATTAAAATATCCCAGGATCTGACTTAGAATATTTGAAAGACTACCCAGTGCATATTAGAAGATACAATGAAGACATACAAGACGTGTCAACCATAGCCATAACCAATTACACAAATTCTCCAGGGTTCCCAGGTTACACCCACAACGAAAAAAGCAGAGAATGACAAACCATACTTTTCTGATCTCCTATCACTTTTCAGAATGTGTTAAATATCTCAATGAGGAATCATTTTAATGGGGTTTCACCTGGGCATTCTCCTATTTCCTTTCAAGGACATAATGCAAAATTCACTAAAAGCTCACATTATAAAAGCTATTAACAGGGCAAAGTCTCCATGAACGTAAGTTTCCAAATGACCAAAGACAAGAGTGCTGGTCTTGCAGTGGAAACTGCAATAAGAGAAAAAAGAAGGATAGTTGGTTAGAGAATCTCTTTTTTGTTGTTGCCTTAACTTGCTGTTTTATTTTGAAAAATTTAAAACTTACAAGTTGAAAGACAGCATAATGAATTCCTATGTACTTTTCTTACTGAGGTATAATTAACATACAATGTTATATTAGTTTCAGGTGTACAATATAGTGATTCAACAATTCCATACACTACTCAGTGCTTCTTATGGTAAGTGTACTCTTAATCCCCTTTATCTATTTCACCCATCCCCCCACTGGCCTCCCTTCTGGTAACCATCATTTGTTCTCTGTACTTAAGAGTCTGTTTTTATGTTCGTTTGTCTCTTTTTTCTTTGTTTCTTCATTTGTCTTATTTCTTAAATTCCACATATGAGTACAATCATATGGTACTTGTCTTTCTCTGGCTGACTTCACTTAGCAATATTCCCTCTAGATCCATCCATTCTGTTGTAAATGCTAAGGTTTTGCAATCTTATCATTTTTTTTTAAATGGCTGAGCAATCTCCCAGTGTGTGTCTGTGTGTGCATATACACACACAACATCTTCTTTATCCATTCATCTACGGATGGACACTTGGGTTGCTTCCATATCTTGGCTATTGTATATAATGCTACAAAAAACATAGGAGTGCTGGGAAAATTGCACAGCTATCTGCAAAAGAAGGAAACTGAACTGGTTTCTTATGCTATACACAAAAATAAACTCAAAGTTAATTAAAGACCTAAATATGAGGCCTAAAACCATAAAACATAGGCAGTAGTTTCTTTGACATTGGTTGTAGAAACATTTTTCTAGATATATGTCCTCAAGCAAAGGAAACAAAAGCCAAATTAAACTATTTGGACTACACCAAACTGAACAGCTTTTGTACAGTGAAGGAAACCATCAACAAAATGACAAAGCAACTTAATGAATGGGAAGAGATATTTGTAAATGATACATGCAATAAAGGGTTAATATCCAAAATATATGAAGAGCTTATACAACTCAACACCACACACACAAAAAAGATAAAGAAAATAGGCAAAGGACCTGGATAGAGAATTTTTCCAAAGAAGACATACAGATTACCAACAGACCATGAAAACATCACTCATCATCAGGAAAAATGTAAATCAAAACCACAATGAGCTATCACCTTAAACCTGTTAGAATGGCTAACAAAAAAATAAAAATAAAAATAACATGTGTTGGCGAGGATGTGAAGAAAAAGGAACCCTTGTGGACTGTTGGTGGGAATGCAAACTGATACAGCCACTATGGAAAACAGTATGGACATTCCTCAAAAAATTAAAAATAGAATTACCATATGATCCAGTAATTCCACTGCTGGGTATTTTCCCAAAGAAAACAAAACACTCCTTCTTTCTGTTTCCGTTTTTCTTTCTCTCCACACACACACACACACACACACATATCTACACACACATGTACATATAAATACCTGCACACACACACATACACACAGAAAGATCCTTCCACTTTGCCAAACCATCTTAAAGTAGGTTATAAGTGGGGTAGCTGGGTGGCTCAGTCGGTTAAGCGGCTGCCTTCGGCTCAGGTCATGATCCCGGGGTCCTGGGATCGAGCCCCACGTCCAGCTCCCTGCTCAGCAGAGAGCCTGCTTCTCCCTCTCCCTCTGCCTGCCACTCTGCCTACTTGTGCTCTCTAATAAATAAATAAAATCTTTAAAAAAAAAAGGTATTTTGAAGTTTTTAATTCTTATTAATTTTATTTTTCAGTATGTGAAATGTGTTCATGATTCATAACATAAAGCTATATATCTAGGCATAATTCTCCCTATACCTATAAGCATCAAGACATTTTATCCCCAAATACTTTGGTATAAAATCTCAAGAACATTAACATTTTCATAGACAACCATAATACCATTATCACATTTCAGAAAATCAACATTAATACATTATCATCCATGAAGAAATCTATACTAAAATTTCCCTATTGTTTCAAAAATATCCTTTATATCTTATTTTTCTGTCTCTGAAATTCAATCAATATGTATGCTCTGGATTTGGCTATTATGTCTCCTTGGTCTCCTTGAATCTAGAACAATTCCTCTTCTTCCCTTTGCTCTTGATACAATTGAATCCTTTTGAGTTCAGGTCAGTTGTCCTACAGAAGAGGTCATTCACATTATCAATTCATCGGTTAAGATTCAGGTCAAACTGTTCTAGGAAGAACACCAAATTGGTGATATTATGTACCACTGTATCACAGCAGAAATGGTCTCTCCATGGGCAATGGAAAGTTTCATTTTTCTGTCAAGGTAAATTTACCCTTCGTAATCAAGGAGTAACAGGGGAGGGGGGTGGATTGATTTTCTATGTTTTTAAACAAATTAGGAGTTACAAAATAGTAATTTTGTAATTTTATCCTCTTCCATTTGTATCAGCTGGCATTTATTTTGTAAAGAGCCTTCTACCTTGTCTCTTTCTTACTCTATCTTTACTGCTATAATTCACATTTTCTGTAGTATCACTATGAACCCATGTTTATTATGTATTCAATATGTTAAAATCTATTACCATCATTATTCTCTTTGAAGCTCAACCATGCCAGATTTGGACTGCTTTGTGCTGGCTCCTACATCCTTCTGACCTATTTTTGAGCCTTTTTCATGCTCTCTGTCACAAGATGTTTCAGGCTCGATTTGTCCTTTCCTTGCCCAGATATGAAATCAGTCATTTTTATAAAGAGTCCAAGATCCTTTTAGCAGGGAAGAGTATTTAGAAATCCCTAGATTCTACTGCTGGTTGCTCATTGAAACTGGGTTGTCATCGCTTCTGAACACTTTTAGGAACAGAGCTAGGAGAGCACCCACACACATTTGAATTAGATGTGTGTATTCATATACCTATTGTTGAATTATATATATACACACAAATGTATTGAATTATGCATATTTGTTGAAATGGATATGGGATCATATATATATAAGCATTACAGAGGAATATATATATGCATATGCCTATTCACAAATAAATGCTTTCAGTATAGAGTTCTTACCTTTTATCATTCCATATTTGATTCTCCTTTTACCCACAATAAAAATCCAACAAGAGCCTACACGTTTGCTCTATCCTACAATCCATAGGGAATAGTTTTAGAATACGAGACCAATACCACTTTAACAGCAACCATACTAAGTTTAATATTCTTTATAGTTGTTGGGTTTTGTATGTGACCTAGAATATATCTCACTAAAAACACACAGCAAGAGTACCGTGTTTAACTACTTAAAAAACTATATGTTGGCTAACTGAACACAATAATTTTTTAAAAAGTATCATATTCAATGGTTACTTGAATTATTTACTCTGGTTTTATCATCATTTTGAGTACATTTCTTTTTGTGTATTTCTGAAGTTTTTTAATTCTTATTAATTTTATTTTTCAGTATGTGAAATGTGTTCATGATTCATAACATAAAGCTATATATCTAGGCATATTCAGAAAAACTTCACTTCTCTCCCTATACCTTCTACATTCTGGCCCATCCCTACCTATCTCTACACATAACCATTTTCTTTAGTTCCTGGTTTAACATTCCTGTGTTTCTCTATGCAAAAGTAAACACATATGTATATATTGATTTCTCTGTTTGAAAAAAAAAAAAAAAAAGGAAGGAAAGGAGGGAAAGAAACAAACAAAGAGGGGCACCTGCATGGCTCAGTCATTAAGCAACTGCCTTCAGCTCAGGTCATGGTCCCAGGGCTCTGGGATCGAGCCCCACATCGGGCTCCCTGCTTGGTGGGAAGCCTGCTTCTCCTTCTCCCACACCCCCTGCTTGTGTTCCCTCTCTCACTGTCTCTCTGTGTGTCAAATAAATAAATAAAATATTAAAAAAAAAAAACAAAGAAACAAAGTCATATGCATTCTTATGAACTTTTTTTTTTGGACTTAACTATATCCTGGACATCACTCCATTATCAATTCATAAATGGCATCTTCATTCTTGTTACTGCTGCATCACACCCAATTTTATGAATGTAAGTTCCAAACAGAAAGATGTTTAAGGTGTAGTCGATATTTTGAGGTTAAATAATACCACAGTAAACAACACTTTGTATATGTTTTTTTAATATTTTCAATATGGCCATTGGGGTAAATTCCTAGAGAGATGGAATTGCTTATCAAAGGGTGTGCATATGCAGAAAACTCACAAAGATAATACAGTTTTATTGTTTCAGCCACTCCACTACATTTTCCTCATTAGTAACGTCTTACATTAGTATGGTACATTTGTGACAATTAATGAAGTGATACTGACACATTATCAACTAAATTCCATATTCATTTGTATTGCCTTAATTTTAGTTCTTAACCAATGTACTTTTTTTACTCTGGGAGACCATCAGATTCTACGTTTTTGTTTTGTTTTGTTTTTTTTGAGAGAGAGAGAGAGAGTGCTCGCGAGTGTGCACATGCATGTGTAAGCAGATGTGGAGCAGAGATGCAGAGACAGGAGTCAGAGAATCTTAAGCAGGCTCCATGCTCAGTGCAGAGCCCAGAGCAGGGCTTGATCCCAGGAGATCACGACCTGAGCCGAAATCAAGAGTCAGTCGCTTAACTGACTGAGCCATCTAGGCACCCCAGATTCTACGTTTAGATGTCATGCCTTAAGTTCCTATTAGCAGTTTATTTCTCACTTTTTTTTCTTTTTTCTTTTTTTTTAAATCTTGTCTTGGTTTTCTTTTTACTTTCATTTCTCAGACTTTGATTTTGGAAAATTTTACCTTAATTGGGAAAATTGGGATTGAGATTTGTCTGATTTTTTTCTTTTTCATGATTAGACTAGAATTATAGATTTTAGAGAGGAAGACCATAGAAATAAATGCCATTCTCATATTATATCACATCATGTAAAGGAGACATTATCGATATGACTTATCACTGTTAATAGTAACCTCGATCACCAAAGTGTTTATCAGATTTCTCCACTGTAAAGGCATTCTCCCATTTCCTCTTCTCTTATCATTCTCATTGGAAGGAAGCTACTAAGTATGGCCCCTACTTAAGGAGTGGGAACTTATGCTTCACCCCCTTGAGAGTCAACTACCTACAAAAATTAGCACATTTTTATTTTATACTTTGACTTATAATCCAATAACATTTTATTAATTTTGTTGTTCAGACTGTCCCACCTTTAGCCATTGGGAGCTCTTTCACTTGATTCCTGTGTCCCTTCAACATACCCCCAGCATAGTATTTTCTTGAGCACTTCCTTTCTGGCTCTACAAAATACTCCAGGGTCATCTCATATATTTATGGCTGCAACTCTAGAATTAGCCATTTCTCCAAAGGCCCTGGTTCTTTTTTTTTTTTTTTTGAGAAGGTTATTAGAAACCAAGATCTGGGTGCTAGAAGCACCACTTCTCCCACCACTTGCTTCTCCCTCTGCCTGCCTCTCTCCCTGCTTGTGCTCTCTCCGACAAATAAATAAATAAAATCTTTAATAAAAAATAAACCTCCTCTCTGTCTTTTCATGGCTTGGCAGTTCATTCATTTTTAGCTCTGAATAATATTCCATTGTATGGCTGTACCACAATTTGTTTACCAATTCACATATTAAAGGACACCTCGGTTGCCTCCAGTTCTAGGCAATCACATATAAAGTTGCTATAAATGTTTACGTGCAGTTTTTGTGTGGAATGTGGACTTAGTTTTCAAATCAGTTAAATACCTAGGTATGTAATTCTAGACTGTGTGGTGACAGTATGTTTAACTTTATTAAAAAAAAAAAAAACCTGCCAGATTATCTTCCAATATGGCTGTATCATTTTGCATTCTCACCAGCAATGAATGAGAGGGACAGTCGTTCTCCATCCTCACCAGCAATCAATATTTTTAGTTGTTCAGATTTTAGCCATTTTAATAGATATATTACTATCTTATTGTTTTAATTTGCATTTTCCTAATGACAAATGATGCTGAGCATCTTGCTATATGAATATCTGTCATTTTATTGTTAAGGTGTCTATTCAGATCTTTTCCCTACAGTCCATCTCATCAATTTTTCTCTTGTAAGAATTGTACTTTTAGTGTTTTACCTAAAAACTCATCACCAAACCACAGTCATGTAGACTTTTCCTACATCTAAAAATCTCATACTTGTGCATTTTACACTTAGTCTATGATCCATTTTGAGTTCGTTTTTGTGGAAAGTATAAGGTCTATATCTAAATACATTTTTGCATATGAATGAACAATATTTTCAACACCATATGTTGAAGACTATCTTTTCTCTGTTAAATTGCTTCCGTGTTTTGTCAAATATTAGTTGGCTGTATTTATGTGGGTCTAACTCTGGGCTCTCTATTCTTTTCCATTGATCTATATAAATAGCCTTTGCCAATACACCATCTTAATTACTATAGTTTTATTTGAAATCTTACAATGCAGTACTGCGAGTCCTCCAACTTTGTTCTTCTTCTTCAGGATTGTATTAACTATTCTAGGTCTTTTGCCTTTCCTATATAAATTTTAAAATCAGTTTGTTTTTATTCACAAAATAGTTTACTGGAACTTTGTCAGGGATTGTTCTGAATTCAGAAATCAAGTTGGAAAGAGTATCTCAACAATATTGAGTTTTATACCAATACATGCATATATCTCTCCATTTAAAATTTCTTTGATTTTTTAATCAACATTTTATAATTTTTGACATATAGGTCCTATATATATATTTTCTTAGACTTGTATCTAAGTGGGTTTTGGGTGCTATTGAAAATGGTATTTTTTTCTTATTTCAAATTCCAGTTTTTCATTGCTGATATATAAAGAAGCAACTGATTTTGTATATGAAGTCTTGCTATACTTGCACGTTCATGAGATTTTTGTAGATTTGAGATCTTCTACATAGACAATCTGTCATCTGCAAATAGAGTTTTATTTCTTCTTTCCAATCTGTATATTTTTTAATTCTTTTCCTTCTCTTCCTGCACTAACAAGGACTTCCAGAACCATGTTGAATAGGAGTAGTGAGAGAAGACATCCTTGTCTTATACTCAGCCTTAGAAGGAAAGCACCCACTGCCTCCCCATTCATCATGGTTTATTCTTTTCTAATGTGTGTTAGGTTGTGTATATTAATATTTTATTGAGAATTGTTGCAATTTCTTTGGCATTCTTAGCTCAGGAACAATGTTAGACTTGTTTTGTGAAAATAATTTGGCAGTTTTCTATTTTTTTCCTACTTACTGGAATATTTAAAGTACAACTGGGATAAAATTTTTGATGGTTTCTTCAATTCTCCCATGAAGTCATCTTAGTGTGAAGTTTTCAGTGGGATAGTTCTTCATTGCTTTATTTATTCCATAGAAGTTCAGCCTATTTTCAACCTCAATTAGGGTAATTTAGGAGACTGTATTTTCTTAATAAATTATACTATTATATAGAATTTCAAACAAATTTTGAAAGAGGTGTTTGAAATTTCTTCTTTCCCAATGGTGTTTCCTTTTATACTTTATTTTGCTTATTTGTGTTTCCCACTTCCCTTATTTTAAAAAAAAGGGGGGGGGGGGTTAGGGCTTGGTCTATATTGTTGAATTTTTCTTGAAGAAAGCCAGCATTTTATTGTTTTAATGTTTTGCTTTCTACCTCATTGTGCTTTTATATTTATTCTATCTTGTACCTTTCTTTTTTTCTAGCTGTTTGAGCTAGGAATGTATCATATGCATGTCATTCTTTTTTATTGATAAAAGAAGTTAGGGTTAAGAATTTTCTTCTAATCAATGCTTTAAGTTGTGCCCAATAGATTCTAATATAGAGAGTTTTATTATTTTTGTTTAGAAATTCTTAAAATGCAGTTTCTATTTTCCTTTTATCCACGTTTAATAGGGAGTTTTTAAAATTGCAAATTAAAGAGACTTTTGCTTTTTTATTTTGTTACTAATTTCTAGTTTATTGCACTGTGATATGAGATTGCTATTTACACTTTTTCTGTTGTACAGAACTTACTGTGGTCAGTTTTTGTATGTTTCTGTGCTCTTAAAGAAGTTTGACATCTGTAAGATCTACCTTACTGGTGATGTTGCTTTGACCTTCTAAAGACTTATTCATTTTTGTCTGTTTAACCTGTATTAGACTAAGAATGTCATTTTAAAGTCTACTTCCTATTGCTTTGTGTCTGTCCTTTCTTCTGCCTTGTGAATTTTTTGCTGTTTGGTGCAATGAGATCCATACTGTTTTATCATCAATGTGAATTTAAGCCCTTACTTTCTAATGTTTCCTTCTCATCTGTTACTTTTGGCCTCCTTTGTCTGATACCAGTATGACAACTCCTGCTTTTTTACTGTTTACATTTATCTGCTGTGCTACCCTTGTCCATTACTTTTTAGCCACCCTGAAGCACTTTATTTTACAGTTTAACTGTGCTTGTAAGTCAATATGAAAATCCTTCCCTTTTAATAAGTGAGCTAGGCCCATTTATATTTGTTGGTATAATTCTTATGTTTGGCCTATTTTATGCTGTATTTATTGTATTTACTTTGTTATATTACTATTTCTAATTTATTTTTTAATGTTTCATTGTATTTCTTTGTTACTTAGTAAAGTTTTTATTATTGTTCTAACCGTTATCTTTGTCCTTATGCATTTGATAATTCTTTAAGTCCTCTTGTTTCCTAAAGAGGCGTCTAATGCTAGGGTTAACTAGCTTTTGATAATATCCTTTTACAACTATTTATTAACTACACAGCAATCAATGAGTCCATTCTACATTCCTCTTTCTCCATTTATTTACCTCGCAACTTTTAGTTGTGTTTTCTGCTCATTACAACTTAACATATTGGCCTTCGGCATTTGTCCTCACTTTAAGTTTCTTAAATTCCCCCTTAAATAAATTGAATGATTACCTTTTTTCAAGGCCCCCAGTCATGGCGTTGTTAAACAGCTTAACAATAACCCACAACCCTCGGACCAACTTCATGGCGTTGTTAAATGAAGGTCTCAGTCTCCAAAAGCCTCAAAAAGGCTATTAAGTACAGTATTCCTTCATCTTCTCCATGGTTAAAACATGTTATACAGCCTTGATACATTAAGGAAACCACAACAAAATAACCCTTGAGTCAAACTTTCTTTCCTTTAATTTCTTAAAAATGTTGCACCATTATTACCTGGTAATAACTGTGAAAGTTCTGAGAATTTACATACTGGGAAACCAACAAGCTAGACAGTCCCTGTTCGATGGATGCTTAGAGAAGACATGAGACTCTTGAGCCAGAGACAAAGTGCCTTATTACCCTTGGCACAGCAAGAAGCATGAACATCAGTGTATTTGCATCACTTCCTTCTGTCCCAAGTACTACAGGGATGATGATGATGATGGGCACAGCTAAATGCCTGAATACAGAGTGGCTTGGATTACTGGAGAAAAATCCTGAGCTTAGAGAACATATAACTTTCCCAATGGTTGGTAAGCATGCTTGCTTGCCCTTTGTTCCAGAGACAGATACTACATTTGTCTTCCAAAGCTATTCACTTTACAAACATCCTGGAAATAGAGTCTGGGACAAAGGACAGTGCTTCTGCTTTTAAGATATGAAGACACATAACAGATGCAAAGAGAATTGTCTTCCAACATTACCTTGATTTGTATACTGCCAACGAAACTTTGTTGGTATACAGAATCCTCAGAGATTTACTGATGTCATATTTTTTTACTTAAGTCATGGATACAAATCTATGATTCTACAGCACAGCTTAAAGAGGGCTATTTTGGAAAAAGCTCATATGGATGACAAATCTTTCCCACTGTAACAGTTAAAAAAAAAATCTATTGTTTTCCCTTCTCTTTTGACTCCATAAGACTTGGGGTCATGTATGTCATGACAAAAAGTAGGAGCATCACCATGAGAGTTGAAGGGGTTACCTAGAAGCTTCATCTTAGCTTCCTCTTACAATCACTCAACCAATGGCCAAGACATACCTCAGAGCAATTAATTCAGAAACTGTGGGTCTGGGATCTAGAGGCAAGGACATTTTAAAGCTCCTCAGGTGATACCGAAGTACAATCAAGGTTGAGACTGTACTCTGGTTTCAACCCGTAGATAAAAACCTGACTACCCAAGGAATAAAACCTGAGGGTCATAGGAGGTAATATTTATTTTAGAAGAGTGTTTTTTAATTCCTTTTTTCTCCTTCATAAAGTGCAGACATTGAATACTTGTCTCTAAATGTGTAACAAGAACTTGAGAACAGAAGAGTGATTATTTTCTTATTTAATACACTTTCAGATATTACAAGCAACCTCTTGAGTAGTTTAGCTAATAGCAGAGATAACAGTATTAAATATTCAAACCAAAGTTTTCATGTGGGTGGGGGGAAGAAGATATTTTAAGCTTCACAATGAATATGGTTTTCCCTGGAAGTCACAGCTATTGCAAAGCACTTTAAATTATTTCAGACAGCTAGTCTATTAGATCACTAGGATGGCTAAACATTCCTCAGTCTGTAATTTGGAAAATAAAAAGGGGGGAGGGGTACTTCAAGATAAAGAATTCACTCTTTAGCTTTTAGCTTTAGATGAAGACTTATATTGCTCCCTTTAAAAAATAAAGTTCTCTATGTGCTTCAAGTGTATCTTACAGGACGCTGGCCAACTCACTTTGGCAGAGATACATGCAGCTAAAACTGCTTCCCTCTTGCTAATATCATATATTCAGCATTTTCCTGATAGGCATACTCTTGGAAGAAACCTTCAGACATACACTGAATTACTCTTTGAATAAAATATTTAGTCTCCTTAGAGACCACAACACAGCCCTGACTTATCGACTTCAATACTGCTGACTCTCCACAGTTCATACCAGCAGATTTCCCATACAGCCTTAGCCTTTAATGATAAGTAATGCACTTAGTTACCCCTGGAAGACTATTAGACATTATTATGAAATGTATAAAATGTCTGTTAGGAAACAGAAGCAAAAATGCTGCAAAACCCACTGAAGAAGTATACCCAGACCATCAAATTCCATTTTAAGAGTACTGGCAAAGACAGTGAGGCATTTTTTTTAATACACTGATGTAAGATGATTTGGCAAAGGCAGCTAAAATAAGTGTATAGTAAAAATAAGGAATATATACAGTATACATATTTGTTAGCAAAAACCACCAAGCTCATTACAAATACACAAGAAAATGTTGATTAAAAGAGTTGTTATTTTGAAGAATTTTTGGTTAAATAAATATCCTTCCTGGTTCAATATCCACAAATCAATGTGATGCACCCCATCAACAAAATGAAGGATAAAAACCATATGATCATCTCAATAGATGTAGTAAAAACATTTGAAAAATGTGACATATATTCATGATAAAAACTCTCAACAAAATGGGTTTAGAGGGAACATACCTCAACATAATAAAGGCCATACAGGACAACCCACAGTTCACAACATAGTCACTGGTAAATAACTGATAGCTTTTCTCCTAAGATCAAGAACATGACAAGGACATCTACTCTTGCCACTTTTATCCAACATAGTAAGGGAACTCCTAGCTACAGCAATCAGGCAAGAAACAGAAACAAAGACATCCAAATTGTTAAGGAAGAAGTTAAACTGTCCCTATCTGCAGATGACATGATACTATATATAGAAAACTAAAACTCCATCGAAAAACTACCAAATAAATGAATTCAGTTAAGTTATAGGATACAGAGTTAATATACAGAAATCTGTTGCATCTCTATACACTGATAATGAAATAGCAGAAAGAAATTAAGAAAACAATCCCATTTTACAGCACACCAAAAATAATGAAATACCTAGCAATAAATTTAACCAAGGAGGTAAAAGACTGAAAACTATAAAACACTGATCAAAGAAGCTGAAGATGACACAAATAAATGGAAAGCTATTCCATGCTCCTGGGCTGGAAGAATTAATACTATTAAAATGCCCAGACCTCCCAAAGCAATCTACAGATTCAATGCAATACCTAACAAAATACAGTAGCATTTTTCATATAACTAAAACAAATAATACTAAGATTTGTATGAAACCAAAAAAGAACCCAAATAGCCAAAGCAAATGAATAAGAACAACAAAGCTGGAGGTATCACAATTCCAGATTTCAAGATATGTTATAAAACTAGAGAAATCAAAACAGTATGGTAGTGGTACAAAAATAGTCATATTAATGGAAGAGAACACCCAGAAATAAACCCATACTTATATGGTTAATTTATCTACAACCAAAGAGCCAAGAATATATGATGAAGAAAAGACAGTGTCTTCAATAAATGGTGAAGAATGAAACTGGACCACTTTCTTACACCATACACAAAAATAAACTCAAAATAGATTAAAGTCCTAAATGTGAGATCTGAAACCATAAAACTCCTTAGGCAGTAATCTCTTTGACATCAACCCTAGCAGCATGTTCATAGTTACGTCTCCTCAGGCATGGGAACCAAAAGCAAAAATAAACTATTGGGACTACACCAAAATAAAAAGCTGGGAAAAAAATTCTTCCTCTATGTCCTCTTACTTGTACTTAGATTAAAAGAACTGCATAAAAATGCTGTGACAGAACAATACTTTGCTTTCTATCATTTTACAGTCAATGCAAATACCACTGAGGACTATTTTTACCACATAGTGTTCACACTCTAAAGTGCGCTCTAAAACCAGTCTTTTTCCTAATGAACTATACTGCCTAAGGATACAACTAGGGGTAACACATCAGTGTAAATAACACAGAAAATGAACTGAAGACTGGCAGAACAAACTCCACAACTAAAGGCAGGGAAGAGGCCAAGTCGAAAGGGTAGGAAGGGCAAAGACACAGTTGGGAACTAAGTGGACTTACGGAACTGTACAGGAGGGTGGGATGCTGTGGGCACACGGAGAGGGGAGAGAAACAGGCCTACACACCAGGCAGCTATATGGGGAAGAGAAATCCCCTAACATTTGGCTTCAAGAACCAGAGGGGGGAATTTCATGAGTTCTTATAACCAGTGAGTCTTAAAATCTAGGATTTAAAAAAAAAAAAAAAAAAAAACCCCAGTGGGCGTGGTTCTGGGAGGGCCACTGGGCAAGAGGACATTGAATCCCACCGCCCTTAAAGAGACAACACAACTGAACAGCTCATGGAGATACAGCATAGAAGCAGCAGTTTGAAATGTGCCTGGGGCATATTTACTAATCTCAGAGCTTGTCCTGGAGGGACAGAAATCTCTAGGAAAATCCTCCAGGAACAAAGGAACTAGTAGTCTCCATTTCCCTCCCCCACCCCCTCAGAGTAAACACACACAGCCACAACAGGACTAACCTACCTTGCTAGCAATGCAGCCCTAGCCCCCCTCTCCCTACCCCCATTTCCACCGATTTACCCCTCCCAATAACCTGCCTCCATCCAGGCACCACAGGGCCCCTCCCACAGAGAACCAGCACACAAAGCTTGCTAGCACCATCGCTCTGCCACACCACCCACCCGCTATGCTTCAGCAGATATATCCTCTCCAATACACTCTTGGCTGGAGCCCATTTAGGGTGGTGCCACAGGCCTGGCAGTGCACAAACAGCCCCTACAGCGGCCAGCACCACTCTAAACTGACTCCTACCCCAGAGAGAGAGAAGGATAACACACACCAGTCAGATGGAGGCCCAAACAGTGGGCTGGAAGCAGACAACTGGTCTGACTACAGACTGTGCCCACCAATGAAAGCTTCTCACAGGACAACACAGGGAAAGCACCCTGCAGCCTGATGCTCCTGCATCTCTGGCAAATACCTGGTCTGACTCAACTCAAGCTCAAAGTGTCCCTAGACTGGCCCACCAACACCATGGGGACCAAACACTGTCTAATAGAGGCAAAGAGAGCTATTGCAGGTGACTGCACTGAAGGAAAAAGTGGTTTAGCCACAATAGCAGGGTGCAAGAACCACACATAGGACACACCCCTCAAGTGCCAGGTTCCAGTGAAGAGGGGACACTGCACATCAGGACACTGTAGGATCTCTTCCTCATAAAGCCATTACTTTCAAGTGCAGGAGATGTAGCTGTCTTTCCTAACACACACAAACAGACACAGAGAATTAGATAAAAAGAGGAGACAGAGAAATAGATCCCAAATGAAAGAGCAGGACAAAATCACAATAAGAGACCTAAGCAAAACAGAGATAAATAATATGCCTGATAGAGAATTTAAAGTAATGATCATAATGATTCTCACTGGACTTGAAAAAAGAGGAGGACAGGGGTGAGACCTTAAGAATTAGATTTAAAGAACCAGAGATGAAGAACACAATAAATGACATTAAAAATACACTAGATGGAATAAATTGTAGACTTAAAGGAAGAAGAAGAACAAATCACTGACCTGGAAGACAGAGCAATGTAAAGTAATCAAGCTGAGCAGGTGAGAAAAAAAATTATGCAAAATGAGGAAAGACTTAGCTCAACAACACCATCAAGCATAATAACGTTCGCATTACAGGAATCCCAGAAGGCAAAGAGAAAGAAAAGGGGCCAGAAAGTTCATTTAAAGAAATAATACCTGAAAATGCACTGAATGTGGGGAAGGAAACAGAAATCCAGATCCAGGAGTCACAGAGATTCCCCAACAAAATCAACCCAAAGAGATCCACAGCCAGACAAACAGTAATTAAGATGGCAAAAAGGAGTGACAGAGAATTTTAAAAGCAGCAAGAGAAAAAAAAGCAGTTACATACAAGAGAAACCCCATGAGACTATCATCTGATTTTTCAACAGAATCTTTGCAGGCCAGAAAGGAGTGGCATGATATATTCAAAGTGCTGAAAGGAAAAAATCTGCTGCCAAGAATACTCTATCCAGCAAGGCTACCAATCAGAATAGGGGAGAGAGAGTTTCCCAAACAAAAGTTAAAGAAATTTATGACCACTGAACCAGCCCTACAAGAAATGTTAAAGGGGACTCTAGGAGTGGAAATAAAGAGTAAGGAAAGCAGGAAGCACAAAAGCAGAAGAAGTAATATATACCTGTAAAATATACAGTATATTACAATATATACTTATTATACCTGTAAAAATCACTCAAACTATGGAAAGAGCCCAGATGTCCATCAAGAGATGAATGGATAAAGAAGATGTGGTATATATATACAATGAATCCTACTCAGCCATCCAAAAAAAAAAAAAAAAAAATGAAATCTTGCCATTTGCAATGACGTGGATGGAACTAGAGGGTATTATGCTAAGCGAAATAAGTCAATTGGAGAAAAGCAATTATCATAGGATCTCACTCATGTGTGGAATTTAAGAAGTAAAACAGGATCATAGGGGAAGAGAGGAAAAATAAAACAAGATGAAATCAGAGAGGGAGACAAACCATAAGAGACTCTTCATCATAGGAAACAAACTGAGGGTTACTAGAGGGAAGGGGTTGAGGGGATGCGGTAACTGGGTGATGGACATTAAGGAGGGTACATGATGTAATAAGCACTGGGTATTATATATGACTGATGAATCACTGAACTCTACCTCTGAAACTAATAATGCATTACATGTATCTAAATACATATAATTTTATGTGTATTATATTTAAATACAAATTTAAATTTTAAAAAAAGGAGCATGTTTTAGGCAGAGGAAATGGCAAAGTCCAGTAGCCAGAAGCACCTGCTATAGTCCAGGGAGGGCAAGAGGGCTGGGAGGATGTAGTGTAGTAAATGATGAGAGTTGTAGGAAATGAAGTGTCAGGAAACAGTAAATGCAATTGCCTTGGGCTTTGCAGGCTGTCATAAGGACTTCGGCTTTTTCTCTGAAATGGGGACCCACTGGAGGATTTTGAGCAAAAGAATGACATTGTCTGGTTTAGGTTTTAAAAAGATCATACTGGTTACTGTAGGGAACAAAGAGGAGAACCAGGGAGACAATTAAGGTATCGTAGTGATTTTCAGAGAAGAGATGGTGGCCACTTAGGGGGTGACAAGTGGTTGGATTCTGGATGTCTTTTTTATTTAAAAAAAATTTTTTTTTTAATTAAAAATTTAAAAAAAAATAAAGAAATGGAAAATTTGAATGGACAGATTACCACAAATGAAACTGAATCAGGAATCAAAAAACTCCCAACAGAAGTCCAGGACCAGATGGCTTCATAGGGGAATTCTACCAAACATTTAAAGAAGAGTTAATACATATTCCTCTCAAACTATTCCAAAAAATAGAAGAGGAATGAACACCTTCAAATTCATTCTTTGGGGCCTGCATTACACTGACACCAAAACCAGATAAACCACTACAAACAAAGGTAACTACAGGCCAGTATCTCTGGTGAACACAGATCGCAAAAATCCTCAACAGGATGCTAGCAAAGTGAATCCAATAATACATTAAAAAAAATCATTTGCCATAATCAAGGGGGATTTATTCCTGAGATGCCTGGGTGGCTCAATATTCACAAATAATTCAGTGTGATACATCACATCAATCAGAGAAAGAATAAAAACGATATAATGATTTCAATACATGCAGAAAAAGCATGGGACAAAGTACAACACCCATTCATGATAAGAACCCTCAACAAAGTAGGTTTAGAGGGAACCTACTTCAACCTAATAAAGGCCATATATGGAAAACCTACATCTAGCATTGTACTCAATGGCGAAAAACTGAAAGCTTTCCCCCTAAGATCAGGAACAAGACAAGGATGTTTACTTTCACCACTTTTATTCAACATAGTACTGTAAGTCCAGTTGTAGCAATCAGACAACAAAAAGGAATAAAAGGCATCCAAACTGGTAAGAAGTAAAACTTTCACTATTTGCAGATGACATGATACTATACACAGAGATCCCTAAAGACTCTGCCAAAAAATTACTCGAATGGATAAATGAACTCAGTAAGTTTGTAGAATACAAAATCACTGTATAGTAATCCATTGCATTTCTATACACTAATACTGTAGCAACAGAAAGAGAAATTAAGAAAGCAATCGTATTTACAACTGCACCAAAAATAATAAAATACCCAGGAATAAACTTAACCAAGGAGGTGAAAGACCCATACTCTGAAAACTATAAAACACTGATGAAAGAAATTGAAGACAACACGAACAAATGGAAACATATTCCATGCTCAAGGATTTGAAAAACAAATACTGTTTAAATGTCCATACTACCCATAGCAATCTACAGATTTAATGCAATCCCTATCAAAATACCAACAGCATTTTTCACAGAACTAGAACAAATGATCCTAAAATTTGTATGGAACCACAAAAGACCCCAAATATCCAAAACAATCTTGAAAAAGAAAAACAAAGATGGAGGTATCACAGTTCCAGATTTCAAGTTACATTACAAAGCTGTAGGATGCCATAAATGGTATTACGGTCTTTGTAGCCTCGACAATCAAAGCACAAAATTATTTATTGGTAATTCATTATTTTCCGATACTACCTCTTATACAAGACCAGAACATCTTTCTCTGTGAGTCAGTAAGACCTAGAAAATGTTGGAGCTGTTTTCACATTCTGCATCTCTATTTATCTACCTCATTTCCCTAATTCCAGTACCATTTCCTCTGTGATGTAGAAGGAGGGGATGGTATATCCCAGTTCCGGTTCTGATTTCATTCCTACACCTTACAGAGCTCAGAACTCATACAGCAGCCACCTGCATGGAATCTACTGGAGGTAGACTGTCCAGAGCTGGTACTTTGCTTTCCCAAATCCTGAGGGAATCAAGCTCATTTAACCTTTCTGGCCAACCACCCCTCTGGACCCAATCCAATTCTTTCCAAATGGCAGTTTTTACGCACCTTTGCTTCCTAGGCAACAAGATAAATGAGGGAATATCAATAGAGAAAAGAGCATACCCTTGCCATCTTTTAAGGAACAGTCATAAAAACCATCAAACATTTCTGCTAACACCTTCTTGATAAGGATTAAGTTACATGTTCACACCAAGTGTAAAGAAAGCTGGGAGGTGTAGTCTTTATTCCAGAGAATTACATGCCTAACTAAAATTAGGGGGGGTTTATTACCTTGGAAGAGAATAGATGTTGTAGAACTAACTAGCACTCTTGCCACAGAGGGATTTAGGTCACATTTCTAACACAGTATATCTAACCATTTGTCAAATAAGAAATGAACTATGAGAATGACACACACCAAAGGAAAAAAAAGGAAAAGAAAAAAATTAGCAATAAATTTCAAGAAAAAATCTCCAAAGTGAAAATGTTCTGTTCAGTGAGGTATATTCAAGAGATGGATACAATCAATCAGATTATAGAACCACAAATTTTAAAATAATTAGAATAACTTAGAAGTCTGTAAAATTTAATAAACTGTGTTAGTTTGACACTAAACTTGACACTGAAAGTATAATTCAGTCATCCCTGCACTCTGTACTGAAGACAACAGAACTCAATGGAGCTATAGTCTCCTAAGAACTGAACGTAGATAATGTGTATAAATGTAGTCTTGCTAAGTCTGGAAAATGTTTGCCCACTACTTCATCAAGAGGCTAAGATATAATGGGGAACTAATGCAAGACTGGAGAAGGAAAGGACTGGCTGGCTGGAAAACAAAAATGGAGGTCAATCATGCAGCCACCACCCTCCTTCTGCATTACTTCTTCATAGGTTGTGATGCAATTATAAAACACACTAGGGATTTGAGAAGATAGGGTCCAATTCCTACGTATCATTCTTGCAGCAAATTTTGCAAGAGTACTACCAAAGCAATCACGCTGCCAGCATGGGGTAGTGGGAGCCATTTTGCAAATCCATTTGCACCCACCTTAGTCTCCTCAGAGATGCAAAGAGGGCAGAAATGATTTCTTTCTCTCTTATTTTCAAGGTTGTCTATAGGATGATGAGTAAGGGCTGAGCCTTCTCAAGCGTAGTTATCATCCCATTATACAATTGGAAAAATGTGGACAGCAGGAATATTAAAAATCCTATCTGCATTTACAATCTAATTTCCTATGAATAATCTTCCAGATTTGGCTGAAAAGTCAAGCATAACGAGCATCACATCTGGTGGATGCAGTACATCAAGTCACCACCCCCCTCAGCATGCAGGCTTTACTGCCAAATGCCAGAGCCTCCTGCAGCAGGGGCAGTGGAAAGAGCTACATTCTATTGTTCTACAAACTCATTGTGCAGGAAAATGACAATTAAGCTGGCTCTGTCCTCATCATCTCTGATGGCACAGGGCAGGTGATTCAAAGATAATGGCACCTTTGAAATGGATGTTTATGGTGATGCAGAGATTATAATTTTTAATAGAAAATTACATTATGCTACTAGGTCATTTTTCCACTTGGATAATGGTATTTTTCATCCCTTTCATTCTAATTTGGAAGTCAATGCAGTGTAAATAACTATACAGCATTTACTTATTCTCATCAAGTCCACAGAAGCAAAGATGATTGGAGTAAATTTTGTCATTTTTGAGTTAATGTGGTACAAGGGTATTTTAGTGTTTCTGATAAGTGTCAAAGAAAAAAAGAAACAAACACCAAATATATCTGTTTGAAATTGCTTTTTGTGTACTGTACAAAAGTTTACTTAAGACATACCCAATATAATTTAGTATACAAACTGTGGATAAGCACTCTAGCTAAATCCAACAAGGGTGTATTTTGAAGTAGTCAATGTCACTTGATTGTACTCTAAAGTTGTCTCTCTCTACCTTATAGAGTTTAAGTTTCATGTTAAATTTGTTGTCATTTCTCAGTATACGTATTAATGCAAATTAGAAATATCCAAGCGTTATACTCAGGTACTATTTTCAAAGGCTATCTAAAGGGGCATTGCCACAGACTGACTTGAAAGGTAGGAATAGGAAGAGATTATTTCTTAACAGTTTTTAAAAAAAAATATGATGGACTTGTTGCACAAGGGGATGGTTTTATACGCCCTGTAGACAGCAGAAAGAGAATAAGAGAACATTACTTCTAGGAAGCTGTGCATTGATCTAATAAGGCCAGTTCAGAATGCACTAAATGTCATCATGGCACAGAAAATCTTTTGCTAAAATTGTTTTGGGTAATTACATATTACTTTTCAAAGCTGTTACAAAATTCTTAATTAGCCCAGAGACAATTGTTAATACTACTTGACCATGGAGGTAATAGGACATAAACATTGGCTGGATTTTCCTGAGAAGAAACAATGCTGCTTTATAATTTTTACACGAATTTCTGGGCTACAAGAGCCATCTGCTGCATTTTGTTACTTCTATTCCCTGATTATCTCCTGTTGCACTAGCCTAGACTTTGAATTATTTGAGAATATTTTCTGTGTTTGTAAAATGAACCAAAAAGATTATGTTGCCATTATTGCATTGTACTTAGAGAGGAAAGAGTTAATATTTTATATGAAATAGTTTTCTTTAGATCAAAAATATCAAGAAGAGTTCAAATGAACTATATGCGCCAACCATGATAAACATTTTATTGACCACAAATACTGAAGAAATAAAAATCTGTCAGCATCTCCACCAATGAAGACTTTAAAAAAGCAAAGCTGGTATCCTTCAAGATGAGTTTGGGGCCTATGGCATGACACTGTATGATTTTTAAATGGAGAAGAGAAAAGGTATAAGTAACAGGGCTACTGAAAAAGAGCTCTATGTTGTGTCTTCTTAGAACTCCTCCCAGATTCCAAAAAATAAGGGTTTCAAAAGGTGCCTGCTGGAGATATTTATCTAAAATTATAAGCTTGAGAATGAAATTAGTTTGAGATTTTTTTAACTGGTATAAAAAGGGGGCTAGATAACTCAATAGAATCTATCTTCTCACCTACAGAGATCTGTATTTATATCCTGGCTCAAGCAGAAAGCACAAATAAATTTGATAAAGCAAACCATAAGAGAGTCTTAACTATAGAGAACAAGCAGGGTTGTTGGAGAGAAGTGGGCGGCGAATGGGCTAAATATGTGATGGGTATTAAGGAGGGCACTTGTGATGAGCACTGGGTGTTACATATAAGTGATGAATCACTAAATTCTACACCTGAAACCAATTTTACCATATGTGCTAACTAGAATTTAAATAAAAACTTGAAAATACATAAATTTGATGATTGGTTTCTCTTTCCCATAATAATCTCCTTATTGGCTCTACCTTGGAAAAGACCAAAGCCTGAAACAGTATATGCAAAAACCCAACACATTAAACATTTAGAGAGAGAGGATAAGAATCTTATATTAATAACACTAACATTAATAGTGATAAACAATAATAAAGCACAGGGAACAAAATCTAAACATTTTTCTTCTTCTTCCCCCTTACCCTCAATGCTATTAAATTCAATTAAATAAACAATTCTTAAATTGCACAACTCTCTTTGTGAGGAACTGAGAGATATAAAGACAAACATGTGCAAACAGAACAGAATAATATAATTCATCATAAGAAAAGAGCCCAGTTGAAGAGGATATTCTAAGATGTTCCACAGTTATCGTTCCTCTATAGAGGGTTACCCAACACTGGGTGGGGTTACATTCATGAAACCGGAGCACTGGATGGATGACTGATTTCGAGACCGAGGGAACTCTGTCCAGTGGGGAGTAAGGGCCTCTGAAATAGATTTCAACCCACGGGAGTCTCTCAGATATGCAAAAATAACCCATCTGTGGCAATAGTCTCCTGATTGGAATATACAACCAACAGTTCACAAGCCTGAGCTGCACAATCAAGAAAGGAGCTGTTTGGAAACAGAATTTCAGGCTCTGCCTCAACTCTTCTGAAAGAGCATTTAGCATGAGGCCGATGAAACACATACTGTGTTATGGAGAACGACTCACTAGATACCTATAGATCTTACAGCATCTTCTAGGAAAGGCCTAGGAAAGGCTTTCCAGGATGACCTAGGAAAGGTCAGGTTAGCGGATTTATCTACCCCAGAGATAAGAGTAGGGAGAAGAGTCAGGCAATTTGCATCATCGCAGGGAACAACGGTCATGGTTCAGTTGGACAACATCCTACTATACTATTGTCAGCTCACAGTCACTGGCCTGGACCCTACTTGCTCGCTTACAAATACTGCTCCTTGGCCAATCCTAGTAAGTAGACATTTTGAGGATTAAATGTGGGGATTCTGTGCCATGTTCTGCCCAAAGCCCCACATATTGCCAAAGTTTAAGTGAAAAGGAGAGAATTTACAGTAAATTAAGTACACCCAATTGATCAAGAAAAAGCAGGTCTTCCAGAAAAGAAGATCATGAAACATTAAGTCTGGAGATAGGTTTCCCCTTGTTCAATGGGAGAGGTCACTTTGTACACAATTGTATCATTGAGGGTAAATAAACGAGTATGTCACTTAGAGACCCCTTAGGTAGATAAATCACCTTGTATCACTGAGGACAACTATCATTAAAAGATCATGGATAGTTGATTTTTCCCATTTCCCAGGGAAAGAGACTTGTAGCAAGAATATCCTTAGAGTTTTAAAGAGAAGTGGAAGAGAGTGTTTTGAGAGTTTCACTGTGGTAAATGCAGAACCCATCATTGCTCACTGAGCCCCAGGCAAGGCCAAGGAACCTCGCCTCATCTACATTTCATCCCTCAGCTGTTTTCACCTGCTGTAAGTGAGCTGGTCCAGCTTCCCACTAAACTAGACCACTATAGCTGAGCTGATGCCATGGGTGCTCAACTGATTTAACAATATATTGGAAAAAGACAAAGAATGTATGTCCAAATTTTTAGGTGATACAAAATGGAAGGACACCAAAGACACGGGTTCACAATCGGAATTCAAAAAAGCACAGTAGCTTGCAACATTGAGCCAAATGTAACAACATAAATGTAACAAGTTAAACAGATGGCCTTGCATCTATAGAAAAACATCATCACCACAATAGATCATAGAGGTATGGATAAGTAGCAGCACCTAAATGATAAAAAGGAAAATTTAAATCAACAACGTGTCAACCATCAAGAGCTTGATGTAGGCAACCAGTAAACCTAATGTGGTCTCAAAATTCATAGTGTGGTATTTCCTCCCTAGGTAATGACAGAAGAAAATTCTTGCAGCTTTGGCTGTAACAGCCTAACTGGGCACCCTCAGCCTCAGCATGGATGGCAATGGGCAGGGGAAGCAAGAGTGAATCTCCAGTAAATATTTAGGGCATGATTGTCACATCTGATATCAAAGCTGAATCAAGAAATAGTATCACTAAGAGATGGAACAGAAGAACATGGGAAGGTGTCAAATGCAGAGAGAAACCACGAGGACTGTGGGAAATGAGACCCCTGTCTGAAGACTCTTACAATTGCTTGGGCAAAAATTAAGGGATGTTGAAATGCAGTTTATAGATAATTACCACCAGTCTTAGAAGCCATGGCCTCCTGAGGTCCTATGGTGATCATCAGTCTGGCTCATAGCACACTAGCAAAGACAGCGTCTCCTTTCAAGTCCAGCGCAAAGAATTACAACAGAAGTCTGTCTAGGTTGTTTCAGGGTACTGTAGCTCTCCCATCTCCCATGCAGCCAAGCTCCCTGCTATCAGCCTCATCACTCACACCCAGTGACAAACAGTGTGCTTACTGTGGAGAGAGAAGGAGGGAGCATGAGTCTGACAACAAAACACCTCATCCCGCGTGGACGTGTGAGTTCTTTGTGTCTCGTGGTGATTTCCGATATACACTGGCAAGTTGGAAGTTTAAAACGGACACCTGGGTGCAGGTGAGCCTGATCTCTTGGTACTGGGGCTACATTCAAGAGCCACAAAACATCTGCCATGTAAAGAAACGGCCTATAGTGTCAGTCCAATGAGAAAAGAAGACCATAGAGAAAAGAAACGGAGTGGTGGAGAGTGTTCAAGAAATGAAAAATACACTCGGCCAAACTCTTTTGCTTCCTAACTCTGCCGGGTGCTTTCTGCCTGCAGGCTTCTACAGACGCTGCTGCTTTCTCTGTTCACCCAACGAGTTCCTATTTATACATCAGGCCTCAGCTTAGCCATCACTTTCCAAGGAAAGATTCCTGTGACCTCCTCACCAGACACTCGCAACACGGCCAGTCAGCGCTTAATACCTCTGTCACGTTGCTCCCCATGGCGCCTTGTGCCCCTTCTGGCCTCGCATTTATCCCCCTGCATCAGCTGTCGGATAATATGTCTCTATCTTGCCCCAATCTATAGCTTCTTTGAGCATAGGGACTGTGGCTATCTGTTTGTAATTACTTCCCAGCCCCTGACACATAGTTGGGGCTAAGGAAGTATTTCACAAATGAATCAGAAAATTAATTTGTTTTTACTTTTCACATTATAGGTCAGAAAGACATAGCCTTTCTAGAGAAAGGAGACTCCAGAATGGCACATTTCTCTTCATTTCTGAGAAGTATCTGGGAAAGAAATTACAACATGATCTGTAACTTTTCTACCCCCATTCACTTACATTAGTTACTAACTGCTCCACAATTTATAATTTTTTAACAGTTCACTGTTGCCTTTTATATATTAACTAAATCTGTATGAATTCAACCCCCCACTTCTCTTTTCTTTGCTTGAAAAGGAAAAACAAATTTATTTTTTGGCAAGAAATTCAAGGCAAGTGATTCCTTATTCATTGTCAACTATCAGTCACAATTAGCAGATGAGTGATCATACTAAGTCATCAGTAAAATATTTTTATTCAGTGCTTGTATCAAATTGCTAAAGTATTTGTCTTATCTCTGGAATATAATCCTCCTAAAATTGCCTCACCCTTCTTAGATAGAAAGCTTTACTGGAAAAAGCGGGGGTGGGGGGTGGGGGAAGGAACACATTAACATTTAAGTTACGAGGAAAAGATTATTTAATTATCACATTTCCACTCAGAAGCAGCCGTGCGTAATACATTCATTAAAAACCAACAGTACTAGGTCTCTTTTAGTCACTTTATAACACTGACAGAATTATTAGTTAAAATTAGACTTCTCATTTTCATATCAGGGGAGACATCAACATTAGTTTCTATATTAAACATAAAAGTTATTCATACAGTCTACAACTGTAGAAAGCTTTTTAAATGGATTTAAGGTGATAGATGCAGGATTGTCTGAACATTTATTTAATAGAAGTTATGATTATCGACCAAATTATATTTTGGAAAGGCAATCACTTCTTCACAGCAATGCAGTAATACATTTTCCAGTCTACCAAAATACTATGTATAAAGAAGTATTTTACAGTACTTTTTATAGTTCTACAGGGTACCACATTACTACTTGTCAACTGGCAACTGCATAATTCAACCTGCCGCAACTATAAAACTGTATCTTGACTTGATTAAGCAAAGGACACCACAAGTGTATGTGCTATACATGTACACGTGTATACAGACACACCAGGGATGAGAAGGGTACCATTTTAAATGCTGAGCATATAAACAGTGTCTATGCAGTGAGAAGAAAGCGTAACATCTAATGGGAAATCAAACAGATTCTGCTTTTAATTTTCCATTCCACTTGGTGTAGGTTTTTGGAACAGTATCTGTCTATAGACAAATACAATGAATTTTCTGCAGAGCGTTGACTGTATTTTTATCATCTAATATAGCAAAAACCTGAAGGAGAGAGGAATACTATCCTAAAAGTGCTTCCTCATCTTAGATAACGGTGTTCATAACAAGAGGCAAGTCTGCACTACTCTGGGGCCCCCGCAGCCGAGACTTTAAACCGTGGCTGCCCCAGGTCCTACTGTCACCCCACCCAGGGCTGAAGGGTCACCTTCTCAATGCATGCATTACTCATTCATGGTACATGGATTGGGAAGCTCTGTCTTAGGAAATGTTGGGATTAAGAGATGAACACAAATTGTTATAAAAATTACAGATCAAGAATTTCCACAGATCCAAAATATTTTCTATAATAAAATTAGAGAAATAAAATTTTGGATGACTGATAGGATTTCAGAAACCAAATCTGAATTGCCAGGGGATGGGAAAGCTTAGTGGTTACAAAGGAGGGTTTTGCCCTGAGAATGCCTTAGTTCAAAACACAATTCTATTATTACTCACCAGATAGGTACAAGGAAGTCATCTCACTCCTCTGTGCTTTGGTTTCCTATTCTGTAGAACAGGGATGATAATAGTACCTATCTCACAGGGTTGCTCTAAGGATTGAATGACTTAATATATGGTAAGCCCTTAGAAAAGTATTAAATAAATATTGTCTTTAATAATAATATATATGAATACAATAAAATTTAAAAATGTTTATTTTGAAACAAAAATTATAGAAGAGTTGCAAGGAAAGAGAAAATTTTTATTCTCTTTTGTTTTTTTTAAAGACTATTTATTTGAGAGAGAGAGAGAGAGAGAGAGAGAGGGAGAAAGCATGAGCAGAGGGAGGGGCAGAGGAAGAAGCAGACTCCCTGCTGAGCGGGGAGCCCAATTCTGGGCTTGATCCCAGGACCCTGGGATCGTGATCCAAGCTGAAGGCAGATGCTTGACCTACTGAGCCACCTAGGCATCCCTGTTCTTTTTTGATCTGGAAGGAATCCTCAAGTCTTTGCCTGACTTTTGAACCTTACCATTCAATTATTTTGTAAATGCCCCTCAATCTGGCTTGGACTGATGTTTTCTCACAATTAAATTCAGGTTCCAAATCTTTGGCAGGAATATCACAGAAGTGATACCATGTTCTCACTGCATCCTACAGGTGTGTACACATTTTCATTCTTTATTTGTGGTAATGGTAACTTTGATCATTATATTAGGTGATGCCTACCAGGCTTTTCTACTAAATAGTTACTCTTTTTTTCCTTTGTAGTTAAATATTTGGGGAGAGAAGGTCATTACTGCAAAACTATGTAAATATCCCATTCCTATAAAACTTCCAATACATTTACACACATACACACATATATACATATCAGTAAAACACACTTATGTGCAGAAGGCAAACTATCCCACACCCGCACAGTCTGGGCTTCCCTCTCTGAATCTCAGTGGAAAAAAATAAATAAATAAACAAAAAATGACTCCACTTATCTTACACCTTTCCCATAAGCATGAATCACAAATAAAAAGATAAATGTACAAGCAAATATCACCAACTTAAAATTCAAGAAATATCAACACCATGGATATCATATGAGAACACAAAGAAAAATACATATAAAGAAAAAGACACGGAGACCATGTGCCCAAATTCTTCTCATATTCCAAAACTGAGGAATAAAGAAGGAATAATAGAGAATTCCCTAAAATTGATAAAAGCACACTTATGATGTGAAGGCAACTAAGAACAGAAGGGAACTTCTTTCAGTTGATAGAGAATATCTACCAGAAACTTAAATAAGATGTGCTGAAATGTTGGACACATTCCCAATAAAGTTAAAAACAGACTTGAATTTTACAACTTTCTATAGATTCTAATCTACAAGTAAGAGCTATTCAAGTTTAGCAAGGGAGAGATGCAGAACACATGATTGACTATCTACCTGTTGGCAAAGGTCTGAGAAAACCAGTACTCCTGTGCACCACTGGGTGGGGTTTTATCCTATGTCTTAGGTCTCAGAAAAAGTTGTAAACCAAGACGGTAACTTTAAATAAAATATGTTCTTGACACATAAACCTTCATAATCTCAAAATCAAAAAACATATATAAAGCTACATTTTTACATTACTCAAAGCCAGCAAAATATCAACAGGGAGCTAGTTTAGTTATCATTGCTATTGTTTAAGTGGTCTTTTAATGGGGTGGCAAATTTGAATCAATAAAGATATGATAATTCATCAGTTATACACTTATTCCATAAAATTCATCTTTTTTTAAGATTCTATTTATTTATTGCAGTCAGAGAGAGCAAGAGAGAGAGCACGAGCAGCAGGGGGAGGGGCAGAGGGATAAGCAGACTCCCCACTGAGCAGGGAGCCCGATGTGGGGCTCTATCCCAGGACCCCAGGATCATGACCTGAGCTGAAGGCAGACGCTTAACCCACTGAGCCACCCAAATGCCCCTAAAATTAATCTTTGATTTTATTTGAAAGTCATTGGACTATGCTTTAGTCCAGACTCTCACACAATTTTTGTTCTATTCGCATTAATACCAAAGTAGAAAGCCTTCTGAAGGCAGTGCAGTTCTTACATAGTTTTTATTCATTATAAATTGGGGACATTTTTCACTGCTGAGGAAATATATACTGGAATTATTAATAGAGTTGATAATTGATTATGTAGATTAAAAATGAATAATACATTTTATATATAGTATTCAGAAACTGTAATGGACTATATGTGCTAAGTTATCATTGTTGCAGAAAATATTACCAAATATTTGAATTTAGTTGTATAAATCACTACCACAGTTTGACTTCTTTTTTTTTAAGATTTTATTTATTTGACAGAGACCCACAGCGAGAGAGGGAACACAAGCGGGGGAGTGGGAGAGGGAGAAGCAGGCTTCCCGCGGAGCAGAGAGCCCGATGTGGGGCTCGATCCCAGGACCCTGAGATCATGACCTGAGCCGAAGGCAGACGCTTAACGACTGAGCCACCCAGGCGCCCAGCAGTTTGACTTCTAATATCACGTAAATCAGTATATAGGTCCATAAAATGTTTTTTAAGTTTTTTCCACAAGAGTTTCAATGTAGAGGGACACCTAGGTGGCTCAGTTGGTTAAGTGTCTGACTCTTGATCTCAGCTCACGTCTTGATTTCAGGGTTGTGAGTTCAAGCCCTACACTGGGTTCCATGCTGAGCACGGAAAGTACTTAAAAAAAAGTTTCAATGCTAATATATTTAAAAAAAAAAAAATAGTAGCACCCTGCTCAATTTTTCAAATTTCTCTATGAAACTATACCTTGAATTAGAACAACAGAAACTAGTTTCAGGCATATTTGTTCATAAATCTTCTCCTTTATAGGTACATGATTTTGTTTTATTTATTTCAAGTGTTATTCTTGTTGCATATAACCCACAAAGTTTCTATTAAAAGTTTTCTCTAAATTAAAAAATCTTTAAAGTTTGAAATATCCACATTTAGATACTTAGTACACTTTTGCTAACATTTTTAACAAGCAATAGTTCATAATCAACTGTCATGCACAATCAAAATTAGTTTTCCACCAGTTACACTTTGATTTAATAAAATACCTGTAAGTTACAGAGATTTCTATCTGATCTGCTCAAGTTATAGGTCTGGCTTTGGTGAGGTTAATTTTCTTGCTCATTTTCTTTATCTTATCAATAACTGACCTTCAATAAATTACAAATCTGTAGTGTCCTATTAGCAATTTTCATGTAGTTTGGGACTAATAGCATCAAATTCTTAACTTCATTGTTTCAGAGTTTTAACAAATTAATCAAACTGCCACTTTGAAGTTTTGTTTTTCCTTTTCAGTTGTGTTTTTTTTCTGAGCTCCACTTTCATTTTTTCTATTATCTTGACCTCATTTATTCTCTTGAAAGAACTAAAAATAAAATACAATTATATTTATATAATAAAAAATATTTTCTTCCCAAATAGTCAAAAATGTAATTTTAATTCATGTAAAAACCATAAAAGAAAAATGTAAAAAAACCAAAAATTTTAAAAAAGTAATTTTACTTGTTTTTTTTTTAAGATTTTATTTATTTATTTGACAGAGAGAGAGCACAAACGGGGGAGAAGCAGGCTCCCCCACTGCACAGGGAGCCCGATGTGGGACTCGATCCCAGCACCCTGGGATCATGACCTAAGCCAAAGGCAGATGCTTAACCGACTGAGCCACCCAGGTGCCCAAAGTTATTCTACTTTAAAATATTCAAAATTAAATACTAAAATTAAAAGGTAATGTGCAAATAATAATTTTTAAATCAAAAATTTTTTAAATAAAACATTAAATTTAGGTTCTAAAAATTTAATCTTATTACTTTTCAAAAAATTAAACCACTTCCAATTTTGTAGTTTAACTTCTATATAGTTGCCAATGTCAAGAATGAGTACCCTACTTTACCCCTGATACATTTGGATTTTTAAAAGTAACATGAGTTGGTTAATACAGGCACCATGGGGCGCACTGTTGTGAATACTGTGCTAATTTATGGTTATTATGGAACAGGATGACCAGTTAAAGCACAAAACATGCATTTGCAACTGTTGGAAACATTTTACTTTGCAAAAATCCATTTCATATGTTTTCAAGAAGAAACAGACACGTTAATTAGTCTTTTCTCTTACCTAGGGGATTTTATGGATACAAGTCTCCCCTACTCTCCAGCAGTGCCCATCTCTGGCATTGGTGGAGTCATCACCCACTGTGTCTTTCAGCAATAACCACCTTTTGTTTGTAGGTACAGGCAAAGAGCTATAGAAAGGCATTTCCTCAGGGCCTGAACTGGGTTAGTCATAAAGTGAGTGTTTAGAGTTACAGTTATTCCTTCTAGCCCTCAGTACAGAGAGACCCAGAATGACAAGTGCCCTTTAGTTCCTACATAAATGTGTGAATGTATTATTTGAGATTGTGATATATGAGGCCAAGAGCAGGATTCCCTTTTTTCCCTGGGTTACTAAAGAAAATACAATTCCATAATATAACCATTCTGAACAGTTTAAAAGCTGTATCTATATATACTAACATGAAAAGACATTCTGTTGTATGAAAAACATTTAAGTTCCAAATATATGTACAATACCACGTGTACATATTTTAAATTAAACATGTTTCTATGTATTGTACTACGTTGGAACTATGTACTAGCTGGAAATAAAGAATCTTATCCCTATCTACAAGATGTAAGTTTTCATAAAGAGAATGCATTATTTACTGAAATAATTAAAATTTGAAAATTTCCCTTCAAAATGAAATGTAGAAACTTTTGATTTGTAAATGTGAGGAAATGTTAAATCATGCATATATAGGATTTAAATCTTTCTTTCAATTGAGGTATAATTGACATAACATTAGTTTCAGGTGTACAATACCATGATTCAGTAGTTGTATGCCTTGCAAAATGATAACCATAGCAAGTATAACTACCATCTGTCACCATACATAGTTAAAAACTTGTCTTCTTTTTTTGTGATGCGGATTTTACCATTTACTCTTTTAGCAACTTTCAAATATGCCATATAGGATTATTAACTATAGTCACCATGCTATATATTATATCCCCATGATTTATTTTATAGTATGACATTTGTACCTTTTGATGGCTTTCACCCATTCTCCACCCTCTATCACCCCTCTCCCCTGTCAATCACCAATCTGTTCTCTATATCTATGAGCTTATTTGTTGTTGTTGTTGTTGTTTTAAATTCTTTATATAAGTGAGATCAGGTGGTATTTGTCTTTATCTGATTTATTTCACTTAGCATGATGCCCTCAAGGTCCATCCATGTTGTTAAAAATGGCAGGATTCCCTTATTTTTTTTATGACTGAATAGTATTCTATACATGTATATAATGGAATACTATTCAGTCATAACTATATATAACTATATATATATACATCTCCTTTATCCATTCATCTATCAGCGGAGTCTTAGAATGTTCCACATCGTGGCTATTGTTAGTAATGCTGCAATAAAAATGGAGGTGTGCATTGCTTTTCAAATTAGTGTTTTTGTTTTCTTCAGATAAATACCCAGAAGTGAAACTGCTGGATCCTATGGTAGATCTATTACTAATTTTGGGGGGAACCTCCATACTTTTTGCCATAGAGGCTACACCAATTTACACTCCCACCAACAGCGCACAGGGTTCCCTTTTCTCCACATCCTGGCCAACATTTATTTCTTATCGTTTTTATAACAGCCATTTTAACATGTGTGAAATGATATCTTACTGTGATTTTGATTCATATTTCCCTGATAATTAATGATACTGAGCATCTTTCCATGTGCCTGTTGGCCAGCTGTATGTCTTCTTTGGAAAAATGTCTATTCCTCTATTTAGATTCTTTGCCCATTTTTAATCTTTTTTTTTTTTTTTTTTTGCGATTGAGTTGTATAAGTTCTTTATATATTTTGGATATTAAACCGTTATCAGATATGTGATTTGCAAATATTGTCTCCCATTTAGTAGGTTGCCTTTTTATTTTGTTGATGATTTCCTTTGCAGTGCAGAAGCCTTTCAGTTTAATGTAATCCCATTTGTTTATTTTTTTATTTTGTCGCCTTTGCTTTTGGAGTCAGATGCAAGTATTACTGCCAAGTTTGATGATGTCAAGGAGTTTTATACTCACCTTCATCTTTAATCCATTTTGTCTTCAATCCATTCTGAGTTCATTTTTTGTTTATGGTATAAGATAGTTGTCTAGTTTCATTCTTTTGCATGTAGTTCTCCAGTTTTCCCAGCACCATTTATTGAAAGACTATCCTTTTCCCATTGTATACTCTTGCCTCTTTTGTCACAAAATAATTGACATATGTGCCTCAGTTTATTTCTGGGCTCTCTTTTCTGTCCCACTGATCTATGTGTCTGTTTTTATGCCAATACCTACTGTTTTAATTACCATAGCTTTTCAATGTAGTTTGAAATCAGGAAGCATGATACCTCCAGCTTGCTCTTCTTTCTCAAGATTACTTTGGCTATTGAGAGTCTTTTGTGGTTCCATACAAGATTTAGGACTATTTATGCTACTTCTGTGAAAAATGCTATTGGAATTTTGATAGGGATTGCACGGACTTTGTGAATTGCTTTTGGTAGCATGGCCATTTTAACAACATTAATTTTTCCAAACCATGAGCATCAAGTATCTTTCCACTCATTTGTGTCTCTTTTGATCTCTTTCATAAATGCCTTAAAATTTTCAGTGTACTAGTTTTTCACCCCCATGATTAAATTTATTTCTACCTATTTTGTTCTTTTTGTTCTAGTTGCAAATGGGATTGTTTTCCTAATTTCTCTGATAGTTCCTTGTTAGTGTATAGAAATACAACAAATTTTTGAATAATGAGTTTCTATCCTGCAACTTTACTAAATTTATTAGTTCTAACAGTTTTTTGGTGGAGTCTTTAGGGTTTTCTATGTATAAAATCATGCCATCTGCAAATATTAACAGTTTACTTCTTCCTTTCCAATTTGGATGCCTTTTATTTCTTTCTCTTGCCTAACTGCTCTGGCTAAGACTTCCAAAAGTGTGAGAATAAAAGTGGTTAGAGTGGGCATCCTTGTCTTGTTTCTAATCTTAGAGGAAAGCTTACAGTTTTTACCACTGAGCATGGTGTTAGCTATTAAATCTTTAGGAGACTACTTTTCAAGCTGTTACATGCTTTTTCATTCTACCTGACATTCCATATCTCACTGCTCCTCAAAATCTGGATACATCTACAACTATGATTCTTAATTACTCCATCAGACAGAGACTGGTTATCTGGATGTTCTCTTTATGATTTCAAATCAAAAATCTTTATTTTGTTTAATTATAAAAATTCCTGGATATTCATGCTATGTGCCAACCATTGTGATGAACACTTTTTTTTACATGTTCATTTTAATCCTTACAAAAATTTTTAAGGAAATATTATTTTTACAAGAGGACTAAGAGTCATAGAGATTTACTCTACAAAATAAACGTTGTGAGCAAAAAGACCTGGATTGAGAAAATGTAAAAGTAACAAAAGTTGAAAAAAATCAAGCTGTAATCCAAGCTAATATGTTCTGGGTAGGCAAAAAAAAATTAAGTAAATGAGTAGCGAACAGGGGACAAACTCATTTTGGCTCTCATTCTCTCCTCAGGAGAGGAGAGAAAGAGGAGAGACTCATCTAAAGAGTAAAATGTTTATCCACAATGTCTACGTTGAGTTGAGCTGGATTCACCCTTGAGAAAAAGCTGAACAAATGTGTATTTTCAGAACCACTCTAAATAAAGTATCTATAGAGCTTTCCAAGTTTGACAGCAAATAGTCCCAGATAAGGGCGTTAGTTAAGAAATAGAATAAGTAAATAAGGAAAGATTTAGTGCTGGAAGGAAAAAAGAGGAACACTGAATGGATCAGCTTTCACACCTTCTGGATGGCCAGACAAGACAGTTTTTTGTTGTTGTTTTTGCAAAAACACCAAGCCTAGAAATGCAGACCCTTCCAAGCCTCTATAGGCTAAAGCAGTTTGATGCCCTCTATGCCAAGCTGCTAGCAGATTACAGTTAAGGAAATGCCAATACTCAACGTTGTTTCAAAAGTACCAAAAAAATTTCACTGGAACTTTAAATAATATGCAACACAAAATATAAGATCAGTAGTTAAGTAAGGTTAAAATTTATAGAACACATCCAGTGTGTTCAAAATGTTTGTCTAATTCTTGCTCAAAGGAGGACTTATGCATATTTTCCTAGAGAAGTATATATTTTCATACTGATTTTAATACATATAATATATAGTATTCATATATAAATACATACTAATATATTTATCAGAGGACTAAAAATTATTGCAATTTCTTTAGTAGGTGTATAAAAAGATTGTCTATATAATCATTCCATTTTAGAACATGATTTTACTTTTATTTGTGACATTTAATGCAGTTTAATGTTCATGTCTATTTAACAAATCTATTGTAACATCTTGCCATAGTCCACATTTATCCCTTGCCTCCCACCATAATCCATTCAGCCAAAAATAACTAATTCTACATAAGCATATGGCCCTATGACTTAGCAAAAGGGCAATGTATGTCATCTATGGCTTTCTCACTGATTTTTGAAGCTTTGGCTTACAAATGCACAATCTTCTTAACACTGTATTAAGCACAGTCATTAATATTATCTATGTAAAACTGAGCATCATTTAGACCATCAATCAAATTCATAGGAAAACTTCAACAAGCATCATCCCTAAAATGAAAAAGCATTTAAGCACCTAATCATGCATGAAGCTCTCAGTGCTGAAAAAATTAATTACATAGCTCTGGGCCCCTGACCTGTAGTAGTTTTACAACCTGAAACAGACAATGAAATAGAATCATGTCTATGTAGGTCATACGGTCAACAGAAAAGGAACCATAACCTCCAAGGAGTTTAGACATTCACATGTGGTGATTTTAGGGGGGAAAAATTTAGGGTAAACATCCCCAATGAGATACTTCCTTGTTTTCTTGTTCAAGAATGGAATAACTCACACCCAATTCACAAGAAATTTCTCTTTCAACATAATCATGTGATGGATATCACAGAGAAAGGCAACCTGGCATTGTCCAGTATGGAGATTTCCCTGTGATAATAGATGTAGCATCTTAAGTAATGATGTCCAATCTTTCACAGATTTACCACCACAACCTTCCACCAGCCAACCCCAGCCTCTCAGTCAAGGAACTGATCACTATTGCAATGAAATCATGGAGTACTTGCTTTATTGCATGTTTAATGTCTGTTTCCCCTGCTAGACTACATACTCTATGATCCCACCTACCTACTTGCAAAAACTAGCACATGGTAGTTGTCCTGTTAATGTTTCTGAAAACAAGGAAGTGAGAGAGGGTTGAAAGGAAAAAGAACTCTGACCATAAAACATATATGTATAATCAACATAAGACTTAACACATTTAGCAAATGCTTAACAGCTAGACTAATAGATAAGCACTTTGAGACCCTCATCTGGCAAACTTACTCACCTCAAACCATAACCATTACATTTTTACATTTACTGAGAAAGTATTTAAGACTTAGGAATCCTCAGCCTGCACTTAAATCCTCAAAAGACCCAGAAATTCCTTTTCAATTCTATCATGTCAAATCTGCATCCCTTCATTGGTGTGACTCTTCTCCCTGGTTATTGGGCTGTGACCTCCTCACTCCCCACTTTCTGAGAAGCACTTGCTAAACTGAAATGATTGACTGTATAAAATAACCTCCACTGCAGTCACCATTCTAGCTCTTTATTCACTGGATAACTCTTCATGTCTTACCCAGAGTTGCATCACATCCCATTGACTTTTCAGGGCCCAGGTGCGCCTTACATCAAGGCTTCTCAAAATGTGATCCCTGAGCCAGAATCAGCACCATCTCAAACTCAGAAATACAATTCTTTGCGTCCAATGTCTTGAAGCAGGAGATCTCAAAATGAAGACCATTTTAGCATGCTCTTCATGTTTCTTATGTGTAGTAAACTTTAAGAAGCATGCCCTGTAACACCATGTTTTACTAGCCTATGGCATAGACAGCTGTCTCTCATACTTAGGTACAGTTTGTTGCTGGGAAATATGAAGCAGCTAGCCTAGACATTCCAGTACTCTCTCTCCCTGTGCCCCATGCTCACCAGCTTCCCAGTGAGAGAATTAAGAGAGTGCTTTCTGGACTTGAATTGCCAATATTTGACATCCAGCTCCATCATTTGGTAGCCGTGTGACCTCAGGTAACTTACTTAACCTCCCCATGACTCAGTTTCCTCATCCATAAACAAAGAGTAATAATGTCACAGCTAGACCCCAAGACATGACCTTTATTGCTCATCTGCTTTTTCTCACCAACCTTTGTCCCACATTTTTCCTTAAGCTCTTCTTTCCAGCTTCTCTCTTAACTCAGGCAAATGCAAACCAAAACCACCCCTCAAACAAAAGTGACTGCCCTGCCAGGAACTTCAGCCAGCCCAGACAACCCAGACCAGTTTGAGCTGAAACCTTGACACATGACTACATAGACGGACCATGGAGTGATCTCCAGAATGGCCAACAATTACTGTTACTTCATTATAATCCTAAAATCTCCACCTGAGAAGGAACACAATCCTGATTTTTCATAACATACAATGTAAGCATAGGCCTGTTCCCTTAAGGTGCATGTGCAACCTTATGCCCACCTCTACATAGAACGACAAGGCTTCCCTATCTAAATATTCATCCTAACCCAGAATCGAACCACTCTTGCTTGGAGACTCATGGCTGTGTAAGTTATTCCCCATGATCTCCTCCTGCAAATAAAGTTTACTTTGTACGACTACTCCACCTGGTGTACCTGTGACTCACCAAGGAGCAAACTCACATTGGTTCAGTTACAATAACAGTATCCTTCTCATGCAGTTGTGGAAAGGACGGAGTTAATATATATTCAAGAGCTTAGAAAAATACGCGGCATATAATAAGGGCTGTGTTTATTATCATTTAAGGCCAATTGAACTCAGTCTTCTTTTACTATCTAGAGAATGTAATTATTTTGCCTATCCTTTTTCCTCTGGAAAATAAATCCATGCTGAATGTGTCACGCAAGCTAAATTCTAGTTTCCCTGATGATGACAAGGGTTAGACTCTTTGAAAGTACCTTCCTAGTCTGAAGTGTGGTATGGCAGTATAATGGAAGAATTACACCAATGTATTTCCTTTTATTTCTGAGTATCTTTGTTAGCAAATAAGTTACAAACACTCCTTATCTGTCATGAACTGTTGATATGCACAGACAGGACTGGCAGAATATATAAACTGGAAGGCAAATTCCAAAGAGAAAGGGTAAAGGAAACCTCTACTGGGTTGATTTATAGTCTCGATAAAATACAAATATGGGTAAGATCCCATTATAAGGAACTCCACTGGACCTATAATTTGCTTTTGCTTTAATTAAATTTTGTTATTGTGAATATATTGCTAGACATCCTAACCCTAGTCAGAGGAGCTAGAACTGAAACCCTGCTGATAGGTAGTCACTCTGGCATGAATTAACAAGTGAAAAGAAGTTCTGAACCCAAAGTAGGAAGAAAAAAGTATAATGAGCTCATCACCCTGTACTCTTTTCTCCTCCAATTACTGCTCAAATCTTTGGTTTGGCCTTAGATGGCATTTTACTTCCTCTGTGGATGGTTGTATAGATGTGGTTTTGTTGGTTTTTATTTTTTTATTTTTGAGTAATCAGGAGATCTACAGTGTTGAGAGAAAGAAAATTGAATATTGTTAATTTTATCAGCATAAAAGAATTAGAAACCTTTTAACTCTTTTGTTTCACCTCTTTTCAATGCAAATAATATATTTGGACATAACTGGCACACAAAAAATTATCAAATAGGATCACTTGTTGTCAAGAAGTATTTGTAATAAAAACAAGACCCTGTTGGTTTGGGCCACATGCCACCACATGGAAATCTCTCTTGTTCTCTGGAATGCTTATTTACAGTGAAATATTTGAAAGACTGTAACCCAATCTGTGCCTTGAATCTTCTATTTAAGCCTAATTTCATGTATTCAAGATTCAGTATTAAACTATAAAGTCAATATTGGATATTTGTACATATACATATTTTACATACATACACATATATATATACACACACGTATATATTTAGGGTAGTTTGATTCTTTTTTTTTTTTTTAAAGATTTTATTTATTTATTTGACAGAGAGACAGCGAGAGAGGAAACAAGCAGGGGGAGTGGGAGAGAGAGAAGCAGGCTCCCCGCTGAGTAGGGAGCCCGATGCAGGACACGATCCAATCCCAGGACCCTGGGATCATGACCTGAGCCGAAGGCAGACGCTTAACCGACTGAGCCTCGCAGGTGTCCCAAGGGTAGTTTGATTCTTAACAGTGGAATTTTTTGAATTTTAAATTTCATTGATATTATTATACTATTAAAATAGATAAGTAAAATGTGCTAGTTCATTCTATTAAATCCACACATTTAGCTTAAAGGAACATGTCCTTAACCATTCCTATTGGAATGGGTTAAACAATATACATCTGAGTATTTCCCCTTCAACATCATTTGTAAGTGAAAAATTAATACAAAATGAATGTCAAACAAGAAATTACTTAGTGATGGATAAACATTTAGTAGAATATTTGTAATAATTAGAAATTATGCTTATGAATAGCATGAACCAACATGAGAGGCAAATTACACAATCAAGATAAAGGAAAAACTGGGATCCAAAACTGTTCATACAGTGAGACTGAGAAACAAAAAGGATGTGTGTGAAAAAGATAAATACAAGATTAATAATGGCAGAATGATGACTTTTTTTTTTATTTCAAACTTTGTTAAGTTTTTTTTTTAAGATTTTATTTATTTATTTTAGAAAGGGAGACAGAGACAGAATATGAGTGGGGGTGGGGGGAGGAAGGCAGAGAGAGAGGGCAAGCAGATTCCCTATTGAGCACTGGAATCTGCGGGGCTTGATCTCATGACCCTGAGATCATGACCTGAGCTGAAGCCAAGAGTCTGACGCTTAACCAACGGAGTCACCGAGGAACCCTTGAAACTTTGCTTAGCTTTTAGAACCAAAAAATCTTTTTTCTTTCAGTATAACCCAAAGATGAAAGCATTTTTTGTTTCACCTAGAATCTTACATAAGTACCACTTGAAATGATTGAATTAAAATGGCTTAAATACTTTAGTAGAGATTTTCATTACACTAAATGAAATAAAAGACTCTGGCTTAAAAGAATTCTGAACAACAAGTGTGTGTTTGTGCAGTGATTTTACAATGGTGTTATACTATGTGAGGTCACACAGAATATAACAGCCTACAAATTATGAGCTATGTTATAAACTACCATGCATATTGTGTCTATTTTAAGTAAATACTTAACAGGCAAAATTATTGAGTGTCATAGGGGAAAAAAAGCAGTTGATTCAGATGAAATTTTAAAGAATGTAGTTTAGATCTGCCTGACCAGACATTTATATACTAAGTTAACAAAAATATTTTCATCTAAATATTATATACTTTGATTTTCTAAAAATACTTTCCATTAAAAATTACTATATTTCTTAGAATATGAATCTTTTCACTGAAATTCTCTTTTTAAAAGCCATTGTTTAATGAGTGTAGTAAGAAGTTTTTGTTTGGAGTTTGATTTTCCTGTGTGATTGAACTCATCAATTTCCATCTCAGTGATCTTAACAAATACAGGAATGCTAAGAGGATTGTACAGTCTTTCTGTTTATTCTTCCCTTATGACTTGCTTTCCTTTTAATATAGGTATGGTAAATATAACAAATTAGAGTGATTTACTTTCATATAACTCAATTCTTGAAATATGAGCCTCTGAAATATAAGAGAGCACCATCATTGGACAGAACCCCTTGTAAATGCAAATCAATCCAATTTTTTTCTCCATGAGACATTGGCACAACCCTCTGAGAGCAAAAGGAAGGGAACAAACCTGTCACAGTAATGAATAAAAATTTAAATGAGTAATTAATTTCCTACAATAGAATATTTGGTATTTTTTTAATTTTTTATTTTTAAGTAATCTCTACACCCAACATGGGGCTCAAACTTACATCCCGTAGATCAAGAGTCACATTCTCTACCCAACTGAGCCAGCCAAGTGCCCCCAAATACTTGGTATTTTTAATCAATTATATTTTAATCTATTACTATTAACACCATAAAATAGGATTTTCATTGTAGCATTATTTTGTGACAACAATAAACTGTAAATACTTTAAATGGTCAAAATGAAATGGTAATTTCAGGGCGCCTGGGTGGCTCAGTTGGTTAAGCGACTGCCTTCGGCTCAGGTCATGATCCTGGAGTCCCTGGATCGAGTCCCGCATCGGGCTCCCTGCTCAGCAGGGAGTCTGCTTCTCTCTCTGACCCTCCCCCCTCTCATGTACTCGCTCTCTCTCATTCTCTCTCTCTCAAATAAATAAATAAAATCTTAAAAAAAAAAAAAAAAAAAAAAAGAAATGGTAATTTCAATTACGGCAGAGCCTAACTATGGAAAGTGTGCAGTAAAAAAGAATGAGTAAATATAATCTACTGAGAAAGATGTCCATGATATATTATTTTTAATAAAAGTAACCTCTATCTAGTTCATTATGTTGGCAAGATTCCATTTTAAATTTTTAAAATTTATTGTAGGATAGGTCATTAATGGTGGTTATACTTCTGAAGAGTGAAGTTTAAGATGTAGAGAAATGTTCAATTCTTAATTTTTAGAATTATCAACATAATGGAATTATAGGCAATTTCTACTTTTTTTTTTGCCTTACCTTAATTTTCTTATAGTTTTCTAGTAATGAAATTTGTATTAGGGAAAACCTTGATAAATACAAAATATTCTGAAATTACCTTTAATTATTTAACCAACAAATTATCAAAGTGAATAATTTGGTTATCTTCTAGTATTTTTTAATAATTTTTTCATAATTTTTATCCGTGGTCTCAAACTTTCACAAGTATCAGAACTACCTAGAGGTCTTGTTAACACACAGGTTGCTTGCCTGCATTCCCAGAGTTTCTGATACATTAAGTCTGAGGTAGGCCCCAAGAATTTGTATTTCTAACAAGATCCTAGGTAATGCTAATGTTGCTGGTTTGAACACTACACTTCAACAGCTACTATTTGATATTTTAGGAACATTCTCTATTTTACATCATATATTTTGAGTTATTCTATTAACATCGCATTATAAATAATTCTTATGACATTAAAATTTCTTGAAAATATTTGTGTTGCTTATATTATTTCATGCAAATAAACCAAAATTTAACTCATCATTTTTATGTGAAAATGTGTATTTATCTATTTTTATTATGACAAATAATTCTGAAATAAGACTTCTCATACCAAAACCCCTATTTCCTCTGGGAAATTTTGTAGAAGCAAAATACTATATCCTAGGTCATGAACAGTTTAGGGTCTTATGATCTATTTCCAAACTATTATCTATTTCCAGAAAGTTTGTACCAAGCTGTAACAGCAATCTGTGAGACCATCCACTACCACATACCTGCACTAGCAAATTCACAGTTTGGCTAAAGTTTTTCCTCCAAATTGATCTTGTTCAATTTAACAAGGGAGATCAAAGGGAAAGATGTTAATTTACAAATAATTTTTATGATACTTGTCCACTCTATAAAAGAATGTCAGTACTAATTGTATCCCACATTAAATTTAAGAGAAGTTCTCTTAGGCCACTATCACAGAGGGCAAAATTCGTCTTCTGACATGTTTGAAAGTATATCAAAAGGAAACCAACTAAAGAAATACATTCAACAACTAAAAAAACAAATATTTTTGGCATTTTTTAGACGTTATTCCCTCTCTACAGTTCTCTACCTTTTAAAGCAAAGTTGATGCATGGAAATGGCCAAGCAGGGAAACTTTTGAAATATGAAGGAGTGGCACCATCCCGTAGTTTTTTTTTTTTCCATCTGACCTTCGGCACTGACAGGTTCACCTTATATTCTGATTAACACTGACTTCTTTCACCCCACTGGAGATTCCTACAGTAATAAAGAACCCTTTCTATGAATTTCATGAAGGGAGGAAAAGAAAAGAAGACATTTACAGATCATATATTCTTAACCAATTTTATGAATATCCCAGGATTCAGATCCCTGACAAGTCCCTTTCACTTACTATCTGGTGATTTGGGGCAAATTTACTTCTTGCTGTGCTTCAGTCTCCTCATGGAAAAATGAGTAATTCTTGTACCTTTGGATTCTTGCCAATACTAAGTAAAATATCCTATTTAAAGCATACTGCAGATGGTAGGCACTCAATAAATGGTAGTTATTACTATTCTCTTTCATCCCCCAGCACTTGGAATACAGTAAGCATTCAGTGAATGAGGGAGGGAATGAGTAGATGGATATAGGTATGGATGCATAACTCTACCTCCAATGTAAAATCCGGCAAAAGTTTCCAGATGCTCTGCTTCCAGGCCCTTAGACTAGGAAGACATAATGTAATATATTATTCTTTCCTCTGAGTTCCTTACTCTACTCTCACCTGAAACATGTCTGCTCATGTCTCTTTCACATGGCACAGCAAAACCCTCCCTCAGAAAAAGGCTGGGAAGGATGAAAAAGGGGCCTGAGTTTCTGGAAAGAGAAGACCTTCATCAGAAATACCACCATATTTAACCAGTCTTCTTTTTGGACTGGCAGGGTACTTTGTATTGATGCCTTTTGATGTGAATTCTCATATTTCCCCAGTAAGTGGCATTTCAAAGCCGACAGCTCCAGCTGTCCACCGTTCCTCCCTCCACTAACTCATGCCCAACAGATGGTGCAAATAGCCTGGCATAGATTCACTGGATCAGTGTTAGGAGAAAAACCTTGCCAGACGGCTGATGGGTTCTTTGAAGTTGTTCATTCTGGCAACAATGGATGGCTAATAGCATAGCCTTGGCCAAACAAAAAGATATAAACTGAAGTTTTAGAGCAAATTTCGAATATGGGCTTTTCTATCTTTTATGGGGCCTGCAATTATTTTCTATTAGGAATATCTTTTTTCTTAACATTGTGTTACAGCCATGTCATTCTCTCACTTCAGATTCCCACTGCCCGAAGTTAAACTCGTTAATACTGCTCAGATGACAGTGGAAAAAACACTGGGTTGAAGATCACTGCACCCAGATCCTACCCTCATTCCCCCCTTTAAATTTTCTGGGTAATCTTAGCCAAGACACTGATGTACTTTGACCATCAGATTTTTCATCTTTTAAAATAGAGATGAAAATATCTTTCTTGATTTCATACAGTGATTTTGAGAAGCTTATAGAATAAATGTATAGAGGTTATGTAAAGTATTATAAAATTTTATGAAGTTTTAAGTGTTAAGAACACCATAAGGACCCACATAAGCAGGTATGAACTCTTAAATGAACAAAGATATGTACTCTCACCCCTCTGGATGGCTACTGTGAGACTTAGGACAGGATCGGAGGACAGAGGGCATCATGGAACGATGGACTCTTACCAGCTTGCACTTACCAGCTCAGCAGCATACCTTAGAACCGTATTAATTCCACAATCCTTTAAAATCTGCTCAAATCTTGATCTAAAAATTCTTGCATAATGTGAATAATTTTAGGAAATTAGATGGTATTATTTTCAAAAAATAAAACATTTTTTAGTTTGTGGTATCATCAAACCAGTCATTACCATCTCAAATAATAGGTCCTAAACACAGTCTCATAAATATGATACTAGAATCTGAATTAAAGTTATTTTTTCCCCTCAGCAAATTGTAGTTTCCAGAATCAGAGATTTTTATCAATTCATTTCTGTATCCTCAACTCTGTTTTAAAGTTAGTCTGAGATGGCCCAGCTATTTAATAAGGATAGCCAATTCTGAAGTACAATCCTTATAGATTTTCCTACCTGAACCAATTTCTAATTGTATCTGTGTCTGAGAAACAGAATTATTGAAATCACCTTGTCTATTCTTTCTAAATCCTATGTGTCTATATTTCCCAGAAAACATCCTAGAATATTTTATTTATGTATTCACAAGCTACAACATCCGAAAATGCATTGAAGTATCTCCTAATTTAAAAAAATTATTATTCAGCCATCAAAAAGAATGAAACCTTGCCATTTGCAATGACATGGATGGAGCGAGAGTGTATTATGCTAAGAGAAATAGTAAGAGAAAGACAAGTATCATATCTCACTCATATGTGGAATTTAAGAAAGAAAAGAGATGAACATATGGGAAGGGGAAAAAGAAAAGAGAAAGGGAAAGAAGCTATATGAGACTCTTAATGATAGAGAACAAACAGGGTCGATGGAGAAAGGTTGGAGGTAGATATTAAGGAGGGCATTTGTTAGGATTAGCACTGGGTATTGCATTTAAGGGATGAATCACTGAATTCTACTCCAGAAACCAATATTGCACTGTAATGTTAACTACCCAAAATTTAAATTAAAAAAAAACACCTTAATTTAAAAAATGAAAATAAAAGAGAAGCCTGAATCTTTTTTCTTTCTGCTTACCAAAAGAAGTTTCTCAAATTAATTATTAGTTTTTTTTCTCTTTCTCCTTTTCACTAAAAATTGGTTTGTGGGAAGGTGGAGGATATTGAAGTCAAGTGCCTTGTTAACCTGAAACTGATTATTTTCAATAATGTATTCAAAATTTCACTTAGTTCTTACTATTATCAAAATAATCTATTCAAAATTGAAGGTAATGTGTTGTTAGCTTTTTTCTTTCAAATGAATTTGAACAAAGATATCAGGCTAAACTTTAGTCTGTTGGCTCATAAAAATGGATGAAAAGTTTCTTGAGGCAGCCGTTAAACTGAAAGACTGTTGTACTAGTCATCCATTAAAGTTTGATCCAAAAAATGGAAGCCACTCTAGACATTTTGAACTCTCCCAGGAAATTTAGTCTTGGGTTACAAGGAAGCTACTACCATCAGTGATCTCATCTGCCTGCATCATCAAAGGAGGGATTTTGAGGAAGATATCCCCAAATTGCCGGCAAAACCCACCTCAGCCATCTGATACCCATGTACCTGACCTGGTCCATCTGCAGATGAACAGTTTCTCCTCTTCCCCATTTTCAATCTTCAAGACAGACTCTAATTGGCAGAACAAAACCAGAATCCTGCAGGCAGTGGAGTCCTGAAAGTGTGGTTTCCAAGCTGCACAGGGTACCCACAAAACAGGAATCATCACTCACACTTCATCTTATCCTCTCTTCTCCATCTTGAGCCAAAGAAGCCAAATCAAAGAACACAAAGCAGTTCTATCTAGTGTAAAGTCTCATGCATCCTATCTTTTCAGACACCACAACTCTTGTAAGAGCTGTGCCTTTGCCAGGAAAGGTATCTTCATAAAGAGAATGTAAGAGCACAAAGATTTATTCCTACACAAAAAAAGCCCAGCACAATTCCTTCCCTCAAGCACATGATGCCTTGGTTAGAAATATAAGACTTATTATTTTTAAATGCCTTGAGCATCTACTTCATACCAGGGACCTTGCTTAAGACCTCAGAAAATTTATTAAACCCTTGCAACTTGCGTGTGATGATACTGTTCGATTTTGCAGCTAAGAAAATTGAGATTCAGAGCGGGTAAGAGGAAACAGTTCAAGTCCTATAGCTGACTAATGCTAGACATGACCCAGGTGTATCTGGTTCCAACGTTTTCACTCTTTCTGCTACACAAGGAGGGTGGTAAGGTAGTATATTCTGAGGGTAAATTAATCACTGTAAGAAAATAGATGCTAAAAGCATTCAGAGGGATGAACAAAAGGAAGTTCCTACTGCATAATCATAATCACCAATTTTATTCGGCCAGGAACCATATTATTATTCTGTGAAAATCTGACATTTGTAACAATCACAATCATTTATTTATCTCACAGAATACACACTTGAAAGCCTAAAAATTCAGGAAAAATAAATTCTCCCCCCAAATCTGCAGAGTAAGTTATATTTAGACTTAGTTTAACTCTTACTTTTACCCCCAAAGACAATTTAGGATGTATCTCTTTAAAACTTTAAGCCTCTCTTGCTAGTTAACAGGGACTTGCTGACTTGGGGGGTAAAGATTTAAACTTGAGCTAAAATGCTTCTCAGGGACTTTAACCAGCATCAATTTTTACTAATAATCCCAACCTTCAGGAAAAAAAAACAAAAAACAAAAAAACTTAAAAACACTTCAGCAGAGACTGTCCATTCATTGCCTGATGCCATCTGGGAATATAATAGCTCAATCTTTTTTTGCCCTCAGATTAATGAAGCAAGCTCATGCGTATAAAGAGCACTTTAATTCCCTCTGATATTTTCATTATAGATTTCTTTGTGGCAGAACTCATTTGCAATAATGCATATGTAATTTGGTAAACAGAACCGAAAAATCTGGCATCTTAAGGACACTCCTTCACTAAGAGAAATACTGAATACACAACAAATTCAAAGGTAAGACAATCCTATTCCTCAACTTTCTCAATTCTTTGACAACAAAAGCAAATGTTTCAATTTGGTACCAGACTGTAAAGAATAGGTAACTCAAAATTCAAGAAGAAATTTAATGAGAGGAACAACACTAGTAAAGTTGCCTTAAGCTCCCTAAGTACTAAAACATGTCTTGTAAAATATCCTCTCAAGAGTTTCAGTTCTTTGTGACTTAAAATTAAATCAATGTAAAAACTCATGAAACCACTAGCACAAATATTTCTCTATTTGGAATTTTTCATATGTAAATATCATGCACTAATTCTTAGATTAACTGGGTATTACAGAAAGGCAACAAGGCTGAACCAATGGGAAAGGCCTTTCATAGGATGCGTTTTTTTGAATGATCAAAGTATATAATGAACCACAACACAGGCAAAAGTCTGTATCACTATCTTTGAAGTAGTAAGTCAAGGGGTTCATACAATGAAATTGAATGATTTTTCTCTATCTGATCTGAATAAAGAAAACCAAAATGAACTTATTTTAGGTTTTGGTTTTTATGTTCAATTAGTTCATATTTTAGAAATTCTAAAAGGATTTTTGTTTTCATTTGGATGTAATTCAGCTATATTTTCATTTGAATTTATGACAGGATGGCCTTGTTTTCCACATTTCATAGAAACATATGCTCCAAGGATTTCAGTATCACCTTCAAGATCCTATGGGGTCAATAAATAATACCCCTTTCTTCCCATCTTAGGTTCAGAACCAATTAAAAATAAAGCACAGTGGATAGACAGATGGAGATTTAAAACAGATTTATTGCTGATAAAGCAGATTAGAGAATGTGGCTTTAAACTTGCACCTAAAGGACTTCCCAATACTCCATCCCTTATGTAGACAGGGTCACACAGCCCAGTGACAGGCAGCAATGAAGGCTTTTGCCATCTCTGGGAGTTTACCTGAGTAGAGGAGAAAAAACAAAAGTGTATGAAGCTACTCCTAAAAATAGAAAGCTAAAGTCTGAGTGAGCTTTTCCTATTCTTTCTCCCCAACCTGCAATCAGTGAGGAAGGGTAAGTGATGTGTCAGCAAAAAAGTCAGTAGCATTATGCTAGTATAGACCCTCTGCACGGTAAAGTAACACGCTCTGCCTCCAAAGTTACAATGGAATAAGAAATCAGTGAGGGCACGTGGCTTATAGATTAATAGTGTACCTTCATCCTCCTTTACTTATTAAATGTCTTTGTCTTTTCCTGCAAATAGTACATACAAATAATTTGTATTCCATTTCTAGAAAATGTTTCCTATTTTATCTGCTCATGCATTTTGATCATGCCATCGTTGTAAGTGGGATCACGTGAGACTGACAGCACAGGGGATTTGAATTTTGCATTTTTCAAGATCTAAAATGGTCATGATTAAGTATTTGGGAGACACTAAAACTAGTTTTAAGTAACCATTATTTTGATGGGAGGAGGGGTTCTATCATACCAGTTATGGGAAATACAAAATGAATTATCCAATCTCCTTAATTATGTAGAATATCTTAAAATATTAAAATTAAATTTTAAATGATTATTCAGTGACATTCATTAATCACTATTTAATCGTTGCTCATAGTTGCTAATCCATTGTAATTCAAGTCAAAGTTAAAAGAATATGCTAGACTTGCAGTTTAGCCTTTTACATTTTTCTGATATTGTGATCCAAAAAACGATCAGAAAAAAATAAAATCGGCATTAGGATTTTCCTGTCTACTTCTCTTAATATTCCTAAAAAGGTAATGACATGAAGAACTGTTATCCAAAATATGCAAAGAAGGCTTAAAATCCATTAATGAGAAATAAGCTGATTAAAGATTGGTCAAAGATCTTAAGAGACACATCACCCAAGAAGATACACAGATGGAAAATAAGCACATAAAAAGATCCCCCTGTCATATGTCATCAGGGAAATATAAATTACAACAGCAATGGGTTATCAGTACACACGTATGAGAATGACTAAAATCTTCAACATGTACAATACTAAATGTTGACAAGGAATTAGAACAATAGGAACTAGTATTCTTTGCTGATGTAAATGCAAAATGGTTCAACTACTTTGGAAGACAGTTTGTCAGTTTGTCACAAAATTAAACATACTCTTAAGATAAGATCCAGCAATCTATGCTCCTTGGTATTTACCCAAAGGAGCTGAAAACTTATGTCCACACAAAAACCTGCACACGTATGTTTGTAACAGATTTATTCCTGATTGCTGAAACATGGGAACAATCAGGATGTCCTACAGTAGGCAAATAAATAAACTGTGGTACATCCAGACAATGAATTATTATTCAACACTTAAAAGGAATGAGCTATCAAACCATGGAGGAAGCTTAAATGCATATTACCAAGTGAAAGAAGCCAATCTGAAAAGCTACATACTGTGTAATGTCAGCCATATGAAATTGTGGAAAAGACAAAACTATGGATACAGTAAAAAGACCAGGGGTCATCAAGGGTTGGGTTCAGGAAAGAGATGAGTAAGTGGAGCACAGAGGATTTTTAAGGCAGTGAAAATACTCTGTTTGATACTATAATGATGGACACATATCATTACACACTTGTCCAAACCCATAGTATGCATAATACCAAAGGCAAACCCTAAGATAAGCTCTATATATTCGTTTATATTACTTATTTACATATTTATATGTTATATATAATTATAACAAATGTACCACTCTTATGGGGGATGTTAATAATGAGGAGGCTACAAATGTATGGGGGCAGGAGGTATGTGGGAAAATCTCTAAACCTTCCTCTCAATTTTCTTGTAAACCTAAAACTCCTCTAAAAAAAATAAAGTCTGAAAGAGTGATAACTATCTTTCTCCATCCTCTGTGATGCTGATTCTCCATCAAGTAGAATCTTAATAGGTTGTATCTTAGTGTGGGCATAATAGAATGTCATAGGCTGGAACGTCTGCTGTCAGGGTGTCAGCATGGATGATTTCTGATGAGAGCCCTGTTCCTGGTTTGCAGATGGCCGCCTTCTTCCTGCAGAGCTCTCCTGTCTCTTCTTAGAAGAGCACTAATCCCATCATGAGGGCTCCACCCTCATGACCCAATCACCTCCCTAAGGTCCCACTCCAAATACCATAACATGGGGGGATTAGGTTTTCAACATATGAATTTTGAGAGGACATAAGTATGTAGTCCATAACAAGTGACATTAGAATTCAGCATTAAGGCACTTTTGGTGACTGAAGTAACACCAGACCTGTCACAATTAACAGAGGAAACTAGTTTATAAGCTACCCATAGAATCATTTTCATCATTAGCTTCCCCTACCAATAGGTTAGAAAATGATACACTGCATGTCTCTTCCCCAAACTTACACAAGTGCCTCAAAGGATCTGTCAAGAAAGCCACACCTGACTTAGGACAAATCGTAAAGACTTGCAAAAGGAATCAAGAAAAGGTAAAGATAGTATGAAAGTCCTCTTAAGAGAATGGAAAAATGAAAGGGGAATAAGGAGCTAGAAGACAAAGAATATTATCATTACCAAAGTCTCTTTAAAAATCATTTCTCCAAAGAAAACCAAGTGAGTTAGTAGGAATTAATGTATTTATAATGGAAAACAATGCAGAATTTATATTCAGACAGACCTGGACATGAATTTTAGCTCTTCCATGAGTATGTCCTAGGCAAATTTCTTAAGTTCTAAAACTTCAAAACTGAAAAATATAGTAACACTAGTTTCATGATTGTGGTGAAGGAAAATGCAATTATTTATGTATAGTGCCTGGGATGTCAAAATTATTCAATAAACACTCATTATTGTTGTTTTTGTCATGTTGTAGTTTTTTTCATTAATAGAAAGGTATTAGCTCCCATTTCTTTAAATGTAGCAGTGAAATTATGATTATTCAGCACTATTTCCACTGCTAAGACCAATGTAAGTAGATTTTCAGAATGGAATGGCATACTAAGATGGGGTCAGTGGAAGTAACCCTCCCGTTTGGGAAGGGGTATTTTATCACTAACATTACTTAGAATTGCCTGTGCATGGTAATTTAAAAAAAAGGAGAAGAAGGAAGAGAAGAAGAAAGAAAAGAAACTGAATTTAGTTTAAGTTTCCCACAGAGAAGATACCCCCCTTTACCTGTGTCCAGTGAAACCTTCCAATCACCCTCCCTTCCCCCATGGATTACCACTGCTCTTTATACAAATGAAGAGGTTGGAGACCCAGAGAATACAAGTCAAAGTCACCTAGCATCATTTTTATGTCTCTCTCTTTTGTTAATTTACATTTTGCTATTTCTTTCCAGAACACTGGCTCCCTCCTAACTTCTTTTGACTTGTGTGTCTAATTCTGGTCTTTGGTTTTCTTTGAAACCTAAACTACCACTAACAAAATCCATTCACCTTCAGAAATTCTGATGGAAAAAAAATAACAAATCTAATACATTCACTCTGTAGGATTTTTATTTCTGTTCCTGCTTCTTAGTCAATACTCCTGGTGTGTTTGTCTAATCTTTACGGGCCCTGTTGACAATTCTTGTGATGTAGTAAAATGTTTGCCTAGAATAATGTGATAAGATAGAGTAGAACCGTATTTATGTCATGTTGTATTTCAGAAGCATTCTGTTTCCTAATTCTTCCCAAAGGGAAAAAATATCAGTGATAGCTTTTTTTTTTCCTGCCAGCTGTAGAGGGCACATAAAAAAGTTCAATAATGTTGGAATTTCTTACAGACTCTATTTCCTCTTCATTGTAACTGTTGTAAGATGTTTCTCTATTAACTTATATTAAGAATCCATTCTTCTAGATTAATCACTAACTTACCACTTCTCACCAACTCACAGAAATAAAATGCCAAGAACGGAACAAATGGTATACACCTCAATTTCCACCACACAGAAGAGAGTCCCCTTGGCAGCAGAGATGAATTAATACTCTTGCTATGTAATTATGCTCATGGAAAAATTCGTTATACAACTCAAAAAAAAAAAAAAAGTCAGGTTATACAGTTTACTAGTTGCAAGTCGCAATTCTTACTGTCAAAGATCAATATTGCATTTTGTGCCCCATTGTTCTAATAAAACACTATTCTCATTTTGAGTTAAGGATAAAAGGAGCAATCTGTCAAGGGAAGCATTTCTCTTTCATTAAAAAAAAAAAAATTATGGGGTTCTGGTTCAAGATGGCTATGTAGGAAGACTGTGAACTTCACCTCCTCCATGGAACACATCAAATTACACTTATTAATAGGACAATTCCTCCTGAAAAAGAACTGAAGGCTGACTGAACAGCTACTGAACAATCAAAGATAGAATGGCAAGACAACAGCAAGAGACAGAGACATGGTAGCAAAGGGAATTCCCACTCCCAGCACTGTGGCAGTGGGGAGGGATTATACTCAGAGACTGGGAACAGATTCCTTCGTCCTTGGGCACAGAAAAAAAAAAAAAAACAAACCTCACAGTTCAAAAAAACAACTAGCATATAAAAGAGACAAGACTAGAACTCTGCCAAGTGGTGGAGGAACTGCGGGAAAGCTCACCAGGTCAGAGGGACTGGAAAACTACACAGTTTATGCTCCTACCCCACCTTAAAAGTCTAGATCAGAGCAGAGTCCCTACACCATAGTGGGTGGATCTGGTCCACTCAGTGAGCTTGCAAATTTAGAAGCCCAGGGTTTATACAGCCACACCATGGGGCACAGAAAAAAGCCATGGTTTAAAAGGGCTGAGGAACTGCAGGAGCACTCTCTTCCCCTCAACCTTAAAAGCTGACCTGGATGCTAATAAGGGGCAGGTTCAGACACCATAACTGGAGAGTCCCTACACCACAGCAGGCAGGTTCAGATGCCATAACTAGTGGGTCTGGTCATCACAGGGAGCTTGTGACCTCAGCAAACCCAGGGTCCTCAAGTCCATACCAGCCCGGGTTGTGCTGGGACACAGAAAAAAAAAGCCATGGTTTAAAAAGGGCCGAGGAACTGTAGGAATATTCTCTCTTCCTCCACATTAAAAGGCCAGAGTGGAGCAGGGTCCAGGCTCATGGTGAGCTTGGGACCTCAGCAAACTCAGAAATGCCTCAGCACCCTGTGGTGCTAGGAGAAAGAAAACAAACTCTGGTTTTGTGTTTTTGTTTCTTTTAATTTTTACTATTTTTTCATTTTTTAAAATTTGTCTTATCTTGTTTTTATTTGTTTCTCTTTTTGGTTTTGTTCTCTTGTTGTTCTTTCTTTTTCCTTTTTCCTTTTCTTTTTTCATTTTTTTTCTTTTTATTAATAAATTATTAAATTAAAATTATTAGTTAAAAAAATTATTTTTTCTGTAAAAAGCAATGGTTTAAGAGTAACTAGCATATACAGCCACAGCTCCAGCCAGCCAGCAAAGGTCACCAAGCACACGCAGTCTGCATAGGGGATACCATACACAAGACCACTCCTACTGAGGAGTAGTAGCCATTTGCCTAATGCATAGAGAAAGCACAGCAAGTCAAGCAAAATGGGGAGACAGAGGGATATGCTCCAAAGAAAATAGGAAGAAAACCTCAGAAAAAGAACTAAGTGAAACAGAGATAAGCAATATGTCTGATAAAGAATTTAAGGTGATGATTGTAAACATACTCACTGGGCTGGAAAAAATAATGGAAGAACTCAGTGAGACCTTCAATAAAGAGATATAAAATATTAAAAAGAACAAATCAGAGTTGAATAATACAATAACTGAAATAAAAAACAAAATAGAAGGAATCAACAGATTAGAGGATGCAGGAGACTATGTCAATGATCTGAAAGACAGGGTAAAAGATAGCACACAAATGAAACTAGAAATAAATCACAAGAAAAAACTAAAAAAAACACAAACACATAGACACTAAGCAACATGATACCAAACAATGGGTCAATGAAGTAGTCAAAGGATGAATAAAAAAAAAAAATACATGGAGACAAATGAAAATGAAAACACAATGGTCTAAATTCTCTGGGACACAGCAAAAGCAGTTCTAAGAGGAAAGTATATACAGCAATACAGGCCTACCTCAACCATCCAAACCTATACTAAAGGAACCATAAAAAGAAAACAAAGCCTAAGGTGAGTAGAGGAAAGGAAATAATAAAGATTAGAGCAGAAATAAATGACCTAGAGGCAAAAAAAGAAAAAAGAAAAGAAAAAACATCAATGAAACCAAGAGTTGGTTCTTTGAAAAGGGAAACAATACTGACAAACCCTTACCCAGATTTATCAAGAAGAAAAGAGAAAGAACCCAAACAAATGAAATCAGAAATAAGAGAGAAGTAACAATGGGCAATACAGAAATACAATGGATCATAATACTATAAAAAAGTATATGCCAACAAATTGGACAACGTAAAAGAAATGGATAAATTCTTAGAAACATACAATCTTTCACACTCAACCAGGAGGAAACAGAAAATGTGAACAGACCAACTGTAACAAAATTGAATCAGCAATCAAAAAACTACCAAAAAACTACCAAAAAACTCCTTGCTCAGAAGTTCAGGACCAGAAGGATTCACAAGTGAATTCTACCAGACATTTAAAGAGTTAATACCTAAACTATTCCAAAAAAATAGAAGATGAAGGAAAGCTTCCAGATACACTCTATGAGGACAGCATTACCCTGATACCAAAACCAGACAAAGACACCACAGAAAACAAAACTATAAGCCAATATCCTTGATGAACATAAATGCAAAGATCCTCAACACAATATTAGCAAACCACATACATTAAAAAGATCATTCACCATGATCAGGTGGGATTTATTCCTGGGATGCAAGGATTGTTCAGTATTTGCAAATCAATCCACGTCATACACGACACCAACAAAACAAAGGATAAATATCATATGACAAAATGATCATTTGACAAAGTACAACATCCGTTCATGATAAAAAATCCTCAACAAAATGGGGTTAGAGGGACTATACCTCAACATAATAAAGGCCAAATATGAAAACCCCACAGCTAACATCATACTCAATGGTGAAAAGATGAGTGCTTTCCTCCTAAGGTCAGGGACATGACAAGGATGCTCATTTTCACCACTTTTATTTAACATAACACTAGAAGCCCTAGCAACAACAATCAGACAAGAAATAAGAAACATCCAGGGACGCCTGGGTGGCTCAGTCGGTTAAGCATCTGCCTTCGGCTCAGGTCATGATCGCAGGGTCCTGGGATCGAGTCCCACATCAGGCTCCTTGCTCAGTGGGGAGCCTGCTTCTCCCTCTGCCTGCCGCTCCCCCTGCTTGTGTTCTCTCTCTCTCTGACATAATAAATAAAATCTTTAAAAAAAAAAAAAAAAAAGAAATAAGAGGCATCCATTTTGGTAAAGTAGAAGTTAAACTGTCAATATGAGCAGATGGCATGATACTCTCTCTATATATATATATAGAGTGTGTGTATATATAAACCCTAAAGATTCCACCAAAATCTATTAGAAGTAATAAATGAATTCAGTAAAGTGGCAGGATACAAAATTAATACCCAGAAATTGGTAGTATTTCTATACACTAACAATGAAGTCGGAGAAAAATAGAAAAAAAAAAAGATTTACAATTGCACGAAAAAGAATAAAATACACCTGTGAATAAATTTAACCAAAGAGGTAAAGACCCATACTCTAAAAACAATAAAACACTGATGAAAGAAATTCAAGAGGACACAAAACAACGGAAAGATATTCCATACTCGTGGGTTGGAACAATTAATGTCAAAATGTCTCTATTACCCAAAGCAATCTACAGATTCAATGCAATCCTTATCAAAGTACCAACAGTATTTTTCATAAAACCAGAACAAATAATACCACAATTTGTATGGAAACACAGAAGACCCCGAATAGCCAAAGTAATCCTGAGAGGAAAGAACAAAGCTGGAGGTATCACAACGCCAGATTTTAAAGACACAGTAATCAGAACAGTATGGTACTGGCACAAAAATAGATACATAGACGAATGGAACAGAAGAGAGATCCTAGAAATAAACCCACATTTATATGTTCAGTTCTCTATGACAAAGGAGGCAAGAAAATAAAACAAGGAAAAGATGTTTTTTCAATAAATGGTGCTGGGAAAAGTGGACAGCTACATGTATAAGAATGAAACTGGACTACTTTCTAACACTATACACAAAAATAAAATGGATTCAAGACCTAAATGGGAAACCTGAAACCATAAATATCCTAGAAGAGAACACAGGCAGTAATTTCTCTGTCATCAGTCATAGCCACATTCTCTGTATCTCCTAAGGCAAGAGAAACACAAGCAAAATTAAACCGTTGGGACTAAGCCAAAATAAAAAGCTTTTGCACAATGAAGCCATCAACAAACGAAAGGCAATCCAATGAATGGGAGAAGATATTTTCGAATGATTTGCCTGACAAGGGGTTAATATCCAAAATATATGAAGAACTTATATAACTCAACACCCAAAAAAACAAATAATACAATTAAAAATAGGCAGAAGACATGAGCAGACATTTCTCCAAAGAAGGCATACAGATGGCCAACAGACACACGAAAAGATGCTCAACATCACTCATTAGGGAAGATAAGAAACAAGTGTTGGTGAGGATGTGGAGAAAAAGGAACCCTCATGCACTTTGGGTGGGAATGTAAATTGGTATAGCCACTGGAAAACAGTATGGAGGTTCCTCAAAAATTTAAAAATTACAAGTACCATATAACCCAATAATTCCACTGTTGGGTATTTATTCAGGGAAAACAGTAACTCAAAAAGATTTATGCACCACTATGTTTATTGTGGCATTATTTACAATAGCCAAGACAAGGAAGCTACCTAAGTGTCCACCAATAGGTTAATGGATAAGGAAAATGTGGTATATATACATAATGGAGTATTACACAGCCATAAAAGATGAGATAATGCCATTTGAAACAACACGGATGGACCTAGAGGGTATTATACCACGTGAAACAAGTCAGAATGAGAAAGACAAATACTGTAGGATTCCACTCATAAATGGAATCTAAAAAAAAAAAAAAAATGTATAAGCAAACAAAAAGAATCAGGACTATAAACAACAGAGAACAATCTTATGGTTGCCAGAGGGGAGGGAGGTGGGGGGCTGGGCAAAATGGGACAAGGGGAGAGGGAGATACAGGCCTCCAGTTACTGAATGAGTTAAGTCATGGGGGAAAAAAAGCAGAGCATAAGGAATATAGTCTATGATATTTTAATAGCGATGTAATGGGACAGATGTTAGTTATACCTGTGGTGAACATAGCATAAGGTATGAACTTGTCAAATTACTAAGTTGTACACCTGAAACTAACACAATATTGTATGTCAACAATAGTCAAAAATAAATTTAGAAAGTACAAAATCTAAAATGTTGATTTATTTTCCCTTTCTTGGCTATACTCAGAGAAAATCCATGACAGCTAGTTTTAAGCCACCCAATTAAGGTTGACCCCATAGAAATTCTACAACAGATATTAATTATTTCCAGAATCCCATTTCCCTTCATAATTATGCTATAAAACAGATCCCACACCATAGGTACAACACATAAAATATACACTAAAATTTAGGACGCAAGGTTTAAAAAGTCTAAAACATTTCTGCTTCAACGGTCTCTATTTTTTTTCCAAGCATTTTTCTATAAATAACTATACCCATGTGTACTTTCAGAAAAGCATGTAGGAGTACCCACTTGTTTCTCCTCAGAACAGCATGACAGTACGAATGATTATTTACTTCAAAGCCAGAGGCCATGTTTAATAAAATTGGGTGGGAAAACTTCTTCATAAATAAATATTTAAAAGCCTGCTAAGGACCTTTAAAATGCTCATTCCACATTCAATTCCAGAGTTCGCTAATGATTTGACTAAATGATCAGTGGCCCTACAAGAAAAAAAACATAGTAATAACACCTTTAAATGGAAGCTCCACCAGTTAAAAGGTTTCTTTGTAATTATTAAAAGCTAAAGCTTGAAGGGATAGGAACCAAAACATTTTAGAAGCATCAATAAAGGACAATCTAAGAGTGAACATAATTATTTATTAAGGAGATTCCTAGAGATAGACATGGCATCCACTGGCACAGAAACCACAGGATTAAAGGGAAATGGAACAGCGGAGAGACAGTATGGAATGCACAGCAGTGCCCAATCCAGGGCAGCAATTTGGACTCAAACCAGGCCAACAGTGATCGAAAATTATCACTGGATGGCTGATTCTTTAGCTGTGTCTGGTTATAGATGTGAGAAAGTATGTGTGACCTGGACTTGTTAGCTACTGTTTTTATCCCAAGCATCACATGCTAATTGGTTAACCCAGAACTGCCAGGACCAGCATAGCTTCTTCTCACGTCAAGAACCTTCTCACTGATGGTTAGAAAACAAACCAGAATACAATCATTTGTTTAATTTGAAACAAAATGGTGTCTAAAGTAGAAAAGGTTAGCATGACATGCACTAGAATTAAAACTCTGTTTAGATAATAAAAATTCTAGGTATATAAGGATTTTTTTTTACTTTTTTTTATTTTATTATGTTATGTTAACCACCATATATCACATCATTAGTTTTTGATGTAGTGTTCCATGATTCATTGTTTGTGTATTTTTTTTAAGCAAGAGGAAAAGCTCTAATTCAAACTCTGAATAATCTGTTGGTTGATTCTCTATGGAAGGAGTTCATCAAGGAAAAAGATTAATCATTCACATCCTCTATGCAATATCAAAATATCAAGTTATAGACCTTAAATATATAGAATTTTGTTAATTATATTTTAATAAAGCTGAAAAAAATTCATATGGAACCACAAAAAAACTAAAATAGCCAGAGAAAGTCTGAACAAAAAGAACAAAACTGGAAGCATATTTCCTGATTTCGAGCTACAAAATTATGGTATTCACAACAGTATGGTACCAGCATAAAAAGAGACATATAAACCAAGAGAACAAAATACTCCAGAAACCAGCCTACACATATACAGTCAACTGATCTTCCACAAAGATCCTAAGTATACACAATGGGGAAAAGATAACCTCTTTAATAACGGTGCTGAGAAAACCACATGTATTTACATGCAAAAGAGTAAAATTAGACCCTGATCTCACATTATACAAAACTTATACAAAATGAATTAAAAGATTTAAATGTAAGACCAGAGGGGTGCCTGGGTGGCTCAGTCAGTTAAGCCTCTGACTCATGATTTCAGCTCAGGTCATTATCTTATGGGTCGTGAGATCAAGCCCTAGATTGGGCTCTGTGCTCAGCAGGGAGTCTGCTTGAGATCCTTTCTCTCTGCCCCTCTCCCCACTTGCACTCGCTCACCTCTCAAATAAATAAATTTTTTTTAAAAAAATAGAAAATAAATAAATGTAAGACCAGAAAGTATAAAGCTCCTAGAAGAAAACCTAAGGAAAATTTTCTGAACATTGATGTTGGCAATGATTTCTTTAATATGATATTAAAAGTCAAGGCAACAAAAGAAAAACATATTTGGGACTATATCAAACTAAAAAGCTTCTGCAAAGCAAACAACCAAATCAAAAAGGAAACTACAGAGTGGGAGAAAATATTGACAAACCATACATACAACAAACCCCTTAAAGTAAGGGGTTAATTTCCAAACTATATAGGGACCTCAAACAACTCAATAGCAAAAAGCCAAATAACCTGTTTTAAAGATTGGCATAGGAACTGAATAGACATGTCTCCAAGGATGACATAACAAATTGCCAAAAGGTATACAAAAGGTGCTGATATCACTAATGAAAGAAATGCAAATCAAAACCACAATGAGCTATTATCTCATACCAATTAAGATGGCTATTATCAAAAAACAAAAGATAACTAGTATTGCTAAGTGTACAGAGAAAAGAGAACAATTTTACACGGAAGATGGGAATATAAATTGGTGTAGTCACTATGGAAAACAGTATAGAAGTTCCTCAAAAAATTAGAACTACCATATGATCCAGCAACCCACTTCTGGACACATACCCAAAGGAAATGAAATCAGATCTCAAAGAGTTATCTGCACTCCCAAGTTTATTGCAGCATTATTCACAATAGCCAAGATATGGAAGCAACCTAAATATCAATAAATGAAAAGGATTTTTTAATGTGATATATACCTACAATATTGTATTTTTCAGCTGTAAGAAGGAAATCCTAATATTTGTAACAACACAGATAAACCTGTAGGACATTATGCTAAGTGAAATAAACCAGACACAGGACAAATACTATGAGACACCATTTATATGATGAATCTAACATAGTCAAATTCATGGAAGAGTAGAATGGCAGTGTTCACGGGCTTGGGGAAAGGGAAAATAGGCAAGTATTAGTCAAATGGTACAAGGTTTCAGTTATGCAAGAAAGATAAATATAGCCTATAGTTCATAATACCATGTTGTATACTTTAAAAATTTGCTGACCATAGGTATCACGTTAAGTGTTATGAAAAAATAATAATAAATCAGGGCACATGGGTGGCTCAGTTGCTTAAGAGTCTGATTTTTTTTTTTTAGATTTTATTTCTTTGTGAGATTAGAGAGCACACACGCAAGTGGGGCGAGGGGCATAGAAAGAGAATCTGAAGCAGACCTCTCACACTGAGCATGGAGCCTGATGCAGGGCTCGATCCCACAATGGGGAGATCATGACCCGAGCCAAAACCAAGAGTCAGACGTTCAACTGACTGAGCCACCCAGGGGGCCCTAAGTGTCTGAATCTTAATTTCAGTTCAGGTGGTGATCTTAGGGTTGTGGGATAAAGCCCCATCCTGGACTCCACACTGGGCATAGAGCCTGCTTGAGATTCTTTCTCTGCTCCCTCCCATACCTTCTCTCTCTAAATAATAATAATAATAATGAATCAACAAATAGGGCAGGAGGAAACTTTTGAAGGTGATGTATATATTTATGGCATAGATTGTTCCAATGATTTCACAGATGAATACTTATCTCTAAACTCATCAAGTTGTGTATATTAAATATGTACAGCTTTTTGTATGTCAATTTTACCTCAATAAAATGGTTTTAAAAAAAGAAACAAACTAAAAAATAACTGTATTTTACATGTTTAAAGAAATAAAAGAGAAATTTGATAATTTGACCAGCATCAAGAAACTAAATGACATGCAGATTTGAAAAGGAACCAAACAAAACTTCAATAAATAAATGCTATACTAACTAAAATTAAGAAGTCAATATATAAATTTAGCTGTGGAGTGAACTGGAATAGACCTTACAACAAAAAATACATAATAGAAAAACAGTTAAGCAGCTAAAAAAGAACAAAAAGGTTAAAGAGTAAAAAGCCAATCATTCACAAAGGGAAAGCAATTATATTGGTGGTTGACTTGTCAATAGGAAGAAAAAAAAAAAAAAACAACAGATGTCCATGACAGTTCACTCTGTGTGCTGAGATGAAACAACTATCAACCTAAAATTTTATACTTAGCAAAAATATCACCCAAGAATGAGGGTAGATAAAAGGATATTTTCAAACCAAGAGAGTTACCAAAAATGACTAAATTTTTTAAGCTATACTTCAGGAAGACAATGATTCTAGATAGAGAGCAGAGGTAAAATAAAGAATGATGGAAAATGATACTGGTAAATATGTGAGTAAATCTAAAGAAACACTGAATATAAAATAAGAATGTCCCATGTACAGGTAAGTGGGAACAGGCTCAAAATAAACTATAGCTCTATATAGTTAGGAGGAGAATGATGAGGTAAAGTTTTCTTATGTTCATGACTTTAGACTTGCCAGACTCAGCAAATAAAAATCTGTTTTTTATATATTGCTTATGTAAAACTCATATTTAACTGGATGCCTTACATTTTATATGGTAACCCTATATGAACTGCTCTGGAGGAAGAAATATATAAACATTAAGAATGCCCAGTTAGGGGCGCCTGGGTGGCTCAGTTGGTTAAGCGACTGCCTTCGGCTCAGGTCATGATCCTGGAGTCCCTGGATCGAGTCCCGCATCGGGCTCCCTGCTCAGCAGGGAGTCTGCTTCTCCCTCTGACCCTCCCCCCTCTCATGTACTCACTCTCTCTCATTCTCTCTCTCTCAAATAAATAAATAAATAAATCTTAAAAAAAAAAAAAAGAAGAATGCCCAGTTAGGGGGCGCCTGGGTGACTCAGTCGTTAAGCGTCTGCCTTCAGCTCAGGTCATTATCCCGGGGTCCTGGGATCAAGCCCCACATCAGGCTCCCTGCTCGGCAGGAAGCCTGCTTCTCCCTCTCCCACTCCCCCTGCTTGTGTTCCCTCTCTCGCTGTGTCTCTCTCTGTCAAATAAATAAATAAAATCTTAAAAAAAAAAAAAAAAGAATGCCCAGTTAGTATATTATAAAATCAATTAATGTAACTTACATTTATAGACTGAAAAGAAAAATGATATGACAATTTCAGTAAATACAGAAAAATCAGTCCTTAAAATTCAATAGCTACTAATGATAAACTTCAAAATGTAAACAAAATGGACATTGTTTTTAATCTGACTAAAGAATTAGGGAAATCCTTAGTAAATGTCATATTTAGTGGTAACATTATGAAGTCATTTTCTTTATAATCAGAAATGACATAAGAACAGTTGCGACATTATTTCTATTCAACATTGTATTAGAAGTTCTGACCATTAGAATGAGAGAAAAAAGAAAATTAAAAGTGATCACAATTAGAAAACAAGTCATTATTCTCAGATAATATAATTAGCTACTTAAAAAAAAACAAACTATATAGGCAATTGTTAGTAAGAGTGTAACAATGTTGTTGGAAATCAAAACAAGTATTTTTAAATAAAAATAGTTTTATTTCTATGTATCAATGGAAAATAGTTTTTTAATGATATCATTTTTCTATAACACAAAATATACCAAGTACCTAGAAATAAAACAAAAATAGGAAAGGAAAATTATTACAAGGAAAATTATTAATTTTCATAAAGAAAATATAAAGGGAAAGATAAGCCCTGAATCCAGGAACATACATCCTATTCATGCACATACACAATCACATAAACACAGGTCATTCTTAGTAACAGAACAAGAGCTTCTGTTTAGTGAGAAAGATGGGTTCTTCTTTTTTTCAAATTTTTATTTAAATTCAAATTAGTTATCATATTAGTTTCAGGTGTTGAATTTAGTTATTCACCACCTACATACAACAGCACCGGGTGCTCATCACCAGCACTCTCCTTAATCCCCATCACCTATTTTACCCATTCTTTCCACCCAACCACCTCCCCTTTGGTAACCATCAGTTTTTTCTCTATAATTAAGAGTCTATTATTCCATTTTCCACTCTTTTCCCCCTATGTTAGTTTGTTTTTTTCCTTAAATTCCACATATGAGTGAAATCATACAGTATTTGTCTTTCTCTGACTGACTTACTTTGCTTAGCATAATACTCTCTAGCTCCATCCACATCATTATTTCAAGCAAGAGTTCATTTTCTTTTTTATGGAAACAGGAAGAAATAGAAAACACGAACAGACTGATAACCATCAAAGAAATTGAATCAGCAATAAAAAATCTCCCGGCACACTAAAGTCCAGGGCCAGATGGCTGCACAGGTAAATTCTACCAAACATTTAAAGAAGAGTTAATACCTATTCTTCTCAAACTTTTCCAAAAAATAGGAATGGAAGGAAAATTTCCAAATTCATCCTATGAGGCCAATATTACCCTGATATCGAACCCAGATAAAGACACCACTAAAAAAGGGAACTACAGGCCAATATCCCTGATGAACATGAATGCAAAAATCCTCACTAAAACGCTAGCAAATCAAATCTAACCGTACAATAAGGAATCATTCACCACAATCAAGTGGGATTTATTCCCAGGCTGCAAGGGTGGTTTAACATTTGTAAATCAATCAATGTGATACACCACATTAATAAAAGAAAGGATAAGAACCATATGATCCTTTCAACAGATGCAGAAAAAGCATCTGACAAAGTACAACATCCATCCATGATAAAAACTCTCAATAAAGTAGGTTTAGAGGGAACATACCTCAACATCATAAAGGCCATATAGAAAAAAAATCCACAGCTCATATCATCCTCAATGGGGAAAAACTGAGAGCTTTTCCTTTACAGTCAGGAACCAAACAGGATGCCCACTCTCACCACTGTTATTTAACATAGCACTGGAAGTCCTAGCCACAGCAATCAGACAACAAAAAAAGTAAAAGTCATCCAAATCGGCAAGGAAGAAGTCAAATTTTCACTATTTGCAGATGACATGATATTCTATATAGAAAACCTGAAAGATTTCACAAAAAAATTGCTAGAACTGCACATGAATTAAGTTGCAGGATACAAGTGAACGTACAGAAATCTGTCGTGTTTCTATACACCAATAATGAAGCAGGAAGAGAAATCAAGGAATCAATCCCATTTACAACTGCACCAAAAACTCTAAGATACCTAAGAATAAATCTAACCAGAGGTAAAAGATCTATACTCTGAAAACTATGAAACACTGATGAAAAAAATTGAAGATGACACAAAAATGAAAAAAACATTCCATGCTCATGGATCAGAAGAACAAATGTTGTTAAAATGTATACACTACCCACAGCAGTCTACACATTTAATGCTCTCTCTATCCAGATACCACCAGCATTTTTCACAGAGCTAGAACAAACAATCCTAAAATCTATATGGAACCACAAAAGACCCTGAATAGTCAAAGCAGTCTTGAGGAAGAGGGTCAAAGCTAGAAACATCACAATTCTGTACTTTATATTACAAAGCTGTAGTCATCAAGACAGTATGGTACTGGCACAGAACGAGATACATAGATCAATGGAACAGAATAGAAAGCCCAGAAATAAAACCCACAACCAAATGGCTAATTCATCTTTGACAAAACAGGGAAGAATACCCAGTGGAAAAAAGACAATCTCTTCAACAAATGGCATTGGGAAAACTAGAGAGTAACATGCAAAAGGATGAAACTGGACCACTTCCTTACACCATACACAAAAATAAATTCAAAATGTATTTAAGACCTAAATGTGAAACAGGAAACCATCAAAATCCTAGAGAACACAGATAGTAACCTCTTTCACATTGGGAAATACCAACTTCTTATGAGATATGTCTCCTGAGACAGGGGAAACAAAAGCAAAAATGAACCACTGGAACTTCATCAAGATAAAAAGTTTCAGCACAGCAAAGGAAACAATCCACAAAACTAAAAGGCAATCTACTGAATGGGAGAAGATATTTGCAAATGACATATCTGAAAAAGGGTTAGTATCCAACATCTATAAAGAACTTATCAAACTCAACACCCAAAAAACAAACATCCAGTTAAGAAATGGGCAGAGAACATGAATAGACATTTCTCCCAAGAAGACATCCAGATGGCCAACAGACACATGAAAAGATGTTCCACATCACTCATCATCAGGGAAAAACAAACCAAAACCACAGTGAGATACTTCCTCACACCAGTCAGAATGGCTAAAATTAACAACACAGGAAACAACAGGTGTGGGCAAGGATGTGGAGGAAGAAGAACACTCTTACACTGTTGGTGGGAATGCAAACTGGTGCAGCCACTCTGGAAAACAGTATGGAGATTCCTCCAAAAGATAAATATAGAACTACCCTACTATCCAACAATTGCATTACTAGGTAATTACCCAAAGGATACAAAAATACTAATTCAAATGGATACATGCACCCCAATGTTTATAGCAGCATTATCAACAATAGTCAAATTATGAAAAGAGCCCAAATGTCCACTAACGAATGGACTGCGTGTGCGTGTGTGCGCGCATGCGCACGCGTGCGCGCGCACACACACACACACACACACACACACACACACACACGTAAGGGAATATTACTCAGCCATAAAAAAGATGCATTCTTCAATACATGGTACAAGAGCAATTGGTTTTCACATAGAAAAAAAAAGTGGATCATCACAAACAAAAAATACAGTTTAAAGACATAATTGAAAGGAAAATTTAAAAATTAGAATATAAAGAAAAATGTTCATTAAAGATACAAAAAGTACATATGCTAAAGGCAATTATAAATTTGACTACAGTAAAATTAAGAACTCTTGTTCATCAAAATAAGTCACAAACTAGGTGAAGATATTAACATATATAAACCACAAAAAACATAAATATCCTAAATATCAATCAATAAGGAAAAGATAAATATTCAAATAGGAAAAAGTTGACAAAAAATAAAGGACTTTTCACAGGGAACACAAAATGATGCTTGTATGTATGAAATGTATGAAAAACATTCAGCTTTATTAATAATCAAGAAATGAAAATGAAAATCACTTTCAAATACTCATTCATACCCTCAGGATTTGTAAAACTTAAGAAGTCAGATGATATCAAGTACTGGCAAGGTTGTGCATTAATGAAAATTCTCATCCAGTGCTAGGAGGGAAATTAGAACAACCCTATGGGAAAGTCTGGCATTACCTAATAAAGCAGAGCATGTGCAAACTCTACTTATCCAGCAGTGCTATGTTTGTGTGTCAAGTATAGAAACATCCTTGCAGATGTGTTTCAAAAGCACTGCAAAAATCAAGCAACAAAGCACAGTATTAATTTATTAGCACTTTGATGCTCCAGTCTCCTCATCTGTAAGTTAATAATAGTGCCTAGCTCACAGGTTTATGCTGGTATTTAAAGGAGTTGATATACATAAAGTTCCTGGAACAGTGCCTGGCTATAGTATGATAGCTTAAGCTGTTGTTATTATTATTCATAGCAGCATCATTATTTATAACAAAAAAGCCCCAAAATGCTGCAGATATTTATTACTAGAACGGATAAATAACCCATTCATCATGCATACATACATGAAAATATACTTCCGTATATTCCCATGTATACACAGATCAACACAATGGAATACTATAGGAGAGTAAAAAGCGGACTACCTCACTAACAGAAAAAAAAAAAAAAAAACTTATGAATACATACAATATGATTCCATTTATGTGATTTTTTATTTTTATTTTTATTTTTTTTAAAGATTTTATTTATTTATTTGAGAGAGAGAGAATGAGAGAGAACACATGAGAAGGGGGAGGGTCAGAGGGAGAAGCAGACTCCCTGCCGAGCAGGGAGCCCGATGTGGGACTCGATCCAGGGACTCCAGGATCATGACCTGAGCCGAAGGCAGTCGCTTAACCAACTGAGCCACCCAGGCACCCTATTTTTATTTTTTGTGATTTTTTTTAAAAAGGCAAAATGATAAATTGTTTAGAGAAAAATTTTTTTATAAAATTAGAAAAGTGAGAATTCACAATTTCAGAAACACAGAAATCAATTTCAGAATGGCGGTGCCTTCTTGGAACCTAAGAGAGGCACGGAAGCTAGGAGAATCATTTGGCGGGGGGGGGGGGGGGGGGGGGGGGTCTTCTATGGTAGTAATAATATCCTATTTCTTAGCCTCAGTGATGGAGAAATGGGGATTTATTTTGCCTCCAAAATGAATATACCTCTTAACACTTAATCTTCTCTACTTTACAAAAGTTTTTGTATGAAATACTCCACAAACTTGGGGTATAAATATGACTTATTTGCTTTCACTTTTAAATTAATTGCTTTACTTATCACTTCCTTATAAACAAGAAAATGATTTCCTCTCTCAAAAACCATATCCTTTTGAAATCTCCCAAACACAGGGTTTTTCTTCTACGCCTAAAAAAAAATGAAGATATGAGAGTCTTGGATATTATCTGTCTCCCATTCCCACTCTTTTTCACAATTACAAAGCAATGTTTAAAGCTGATTCAAAACAATATTAATGACAATGCTGATGCAATCTGACCCCGACAGGTAATTCATGTTGTACACATCTTCTTGTCAACAGCAATTTCTGAAATGAGGCTGGAGCAGCAGTAGAAATAAAGAAAAGACAGAGAAGAAAATGAAGAATGGAATTATGAGCAATAGAAAAACACTTACCCCTTAAGGGTCAAACTGAGAATAGCAAAACCAAACCAGCCTCAAATAGCTCATATCTGTCCTTAGTAATAATAACCACTATAATAACATTTCCTGTAACAGAAAACAAACTCTGGTGACATTAAGGCTGAAGTATTTATTTTGAATTTCCTATTTTCTCCATGCAAAGTAATGTGTCTCATCGGAGGGTCAGCCAACTGCACAGGGCTACTTAGGATCTGTTCATGATACAAAGAATGAGTTACTAGACTGGGAGTTTCTAACAGAGAAAGTCAGAAAGGGAGGGGGGAAATGGCATTTTAAAAATGCTTATTAGATGTGACATAAAAAATGTATTCTAGGGCCTGTATTACAAAGATTTTACTTGTAATTCCAGGGTAAAAAATGTTAGGCATGACTGCACAGAAGTGATAAGGCACTGATTTATGTATAGATCAGAGGAGACAACAATTTTTTGGTTAGACTCTTCTATCACCAATTAGAAAATGACTTTTCCCTTCTATTGTTTAGTTCAATAAATCTTGTCTAATAATATGTAAATTGCTGGCTCAAGCTACTGGCCATGATTTCCTCATTGCAGTTAAGTCTATGGGAGAGGCCCTTGGTACAAAGCAAAATGCTCTATTGAGCACACAATTTTTCTGTCCCCCTGCACACCCACTATAATATTTTACTATGTTTACTTACTAAAACACACTAGAGAAATTTCCACTCACCTTTAAAGTGGCAATAACCACCATGAAGACCCCAAAGTGTTTCAAAATTTTTTAAGTGTCTTGCAGACCCCAAATTAGTCATTCTCCCAGTCAGGACAGACACAAGAAAAAAAAAATGAGCAAAAAAAATGTTAAAATGTCTAGATAAAATAATAATTATGATTATAGTGTCAAATTTGTGGAGTTAAAGAAAATAGTGAATACTGACTAAAAACAGTATGTAAAGGATGAAACAGAGATTGAAACTCAAGTGTTCTAATACCTTAAAATTCTAAAGCCAAGGCTTTGGTAGGTGAGAACTGGAACAGCTATACCCCAGAGGACAATGAGAGAAAAGTGGAGTCAGTACTTGAGAGTCAGAGAGGCAAGGAGCAAGGAAGAGGGGGGCTTGTCTAGATGTATGGCAGCAGGAAGCAGCACAGCATCTCAGAGGCCAGGTCTTCCAGCAACACAGTTTTGGGGATACTGACTCTTGGAAAAGAAGCAGAGTCTTAACTACCTGCTCTGAACCCAAAATCTTTAAGAAGCACAAGACTGCATATAGTCATCTTGCAAAATTTCCGGAAATAAAAAACAAGCATAACGTTACAAAGATTATCACACACACACATAAGAAAGTAAACCACTCTGAATTAAATCTAGCAAAAACAAAAAGATAACAGATCAAGTAAAAATTAATACCTGCAAGGCTTAAAGATTTTGAAAATTGTAAGTCCCAATATTTAGAAGAACTATGAATGAAATGTTTACATGAACCAACTGAGCAATGGCAAAGATCAGCACAAATCAAGAAACTAACAGAAATAAATACAACAAAATAAAAAAATAGACATTACAGAAAGTGAATTTAAAATAATTATTGAATGTTTATAATCTCAGGAAAGATAGAGTAGAAAAGACAATTAGTGAGCTAGAAGACACATATGAATAATTTATCTGGAATGAAACCAGGGAGAGATCAAGAGATGAAAAATGTAAAACAAATTTAGGAGACATGGAGGACAGAATGAGGAAATCAAATGTTTGCTGGAATTACAAAAGCTAAGAATGGTGAAGGGGTGCTATTCAAAGAGCTAAAGCCAGAGGATTTTCTGAAATGGAAGAAAAATATAAATCAACACAATCAAACAACAGTGCATCCTAAGGAGAATAAAACAGAAACACAAGTCTTTGATAGCTTTCTTTCTCTAAACTCAAGTTTCTCATTTCTCCAAGATATTTGGGTTCCTAAAAGGACAGAAAATGGTATTTAGAGATGGTAATCTAAGTAATATGGGTGCTTATTGCTAGAGAGTTAATTATAGTTTCTAGGTCTAGATAAAGCAAGGATATATGCATTTTTTAAAAGATAAAATACAGCAAGAAGTGTGAATTCATACAAATAATTCCTATTCAAATTTATATTACTGTTGTTCCCTCAATCTGAAAACTTTGACTTCCTTGTGATATTAACATACCCCTTAGTTCTCTTATTCTACTAATAAGAGAATAACAATTCCAATATCATAATAAATAGCACAATTGGTTAAAAAAAATTAATTCTTATGTAATTTTTTCCTTAGAATATAATCCTGTGTCTGTAGTAAATTTACCATAATTTTAAATCACTTATAATTCTTCTCCATGTGATTTACACAATTATAATGAGTCAAAGTTAGGCTCATTAGTTCGTTTTGTTTTCATTTTATGTACTGCCTTTGTATGTATTTTTATTAATTTTCTAAGCTTATGTAAAAGTAAACACATTTAAATGGATTCAAAGTCAAACCCATAAAATGTGGCATATTCAAGCAGTTCAGCTTCTATTTATATGCCCTCCACATATTGTTCACCTTTGAAAAATCCTTTTAATATAAGGAAAAATATATAAATATGTACCTACATATTTATACATATTTTTATATAATGTACATATATGTTTACACATTATATATTCATTTATACATATGTGCATAGATGTACATATCACATGTAGGCTTATAAATATATGTATATTTATAAATCTGAATCTATATATTTAGCTATAAGCACTAATAAACTATACAGTTTTTTCTAACATATTATTTTACTCCACAGCAGTATTTAAAGAAGTTCCTCATTCTTTTATAACTTTTATTTAAAACTTCATTGTGTGGAAAAAAAATAAAAAATAAAACTTCATTTTGTGGATGTAATAATTTTTTTACACAGTCTCAAAACTCAAATATCCCATCAAAGGGGACTGGAAAAATAGTCCTATGCAAATATCCTTTTTGCATTTTTGCCTGAGTATCTGTGAGACAGATTTCAGAGGACCTGCTGAGTCAAAAATTAATATCCATAATTTTACTACATATTGCAAAGTTTCTCTTCGTAATAGTTGTATCATTTTGTATTCCCACTAGCAACATATGAGAGCACCTGTTTCCCCACAGGCTTGATCCAAGAGTATGTTGCCAAATTGGACTTTTTGCCAATCTAACAGAAGTGGAATTTCATTGTAGTTTCAAGTTACCTTTTACTTACTGGGAACAAAGTTGGGACTCCTCCATGTTTGAGTCGTTTGCCTTTTTTAATTATTATTAGGTTCAGTTAGCCAACATAAAGTAAGTACATCATTACTTTTTGATATAGCATTCAGCGATTCATTAGTTGCGTACAACACCCAGTGCTCATCACCACATGTGCCCTCCTTAATACCCATCACCTGGCTACCCCACCCCTCCACCCCCTCCTTTCTGTAACCTTCAGTTTGTTTCCCAGAGTCCAGTTTCCCATGGTTTGTCTTCCTCTCTGATTTCTTCCCATTCAGTTTTCCTCCTTTCCCTTGTGGTCCTGCCTCTCTCTTTCTATGAACTGCTCATTTTTCTCTAAAGTTATAATAATTTTCCTTCCCTACCTTTATTTCTGAAACTAATTTTTATCTAATTTATCATTTATCTTTGATTTTGTTTATAATTCTTTTGCCATTCCATTTTTAAAAGTGATCAAATATACCAGTTTTTCCTTGAACTATAATTAAATGCAGAAGCAATAAAGTTCCCTCTACTGCCAGTTTACAGAGTAATATATTCAGATTTCCTTCCAGTACATTTGTACATTTTGTTCTTTAAATTTGCATTTCTGGTCCATTTGAAATTTATCTTGACATACAGTGTGAAAATGAATTGGATTTTATCTTATTCTTTATGTCTAGTCAGTTATCCCAACATCCCTTATTTAAAAACATCTTCTCCCCACTGACTTGATACACTGAACTTTACAAAAAATTTTCACAAGGATTAGGATCTATTCATAGATTTTCTTATTCTCTTCCCTTGGTCTGAATGTCTCTTTAGCTTTCAATAATATACCACTTTAATCTTTATATATTTTAGTATCTGACAGAACTAGTTCACCCCACATACCACTATTCTTCTTATCAGGACATTCATGGCTATACTTGCTTATTTGCTTTTCCAAATGAAAGTACTCAACATCTTTACACCCAGAGAGAGAAAACTATTTGATAATTCTTGTAATTCCACTGAGACTGCATTATTAATTTAGAAAATATTAGTATCTATATGATGTTAAGTCTTTCTTTGAAGAAATGTAGTATGTAAACACACAACACAAAACCAATTAGAGGATATAATGAAAGAAAGGATCCCATTATAATAGTATTTGTTTGCAAGCTTAGAATGTTCAAAACTTTTATGAGGAGACATAACATACTCCTGGAAAGGAAGAAAAGCAGCTAGAACAAAAGGGGAGATATACCATATACATGCATATACGATTCAATATCACAAGAATGTGAATCATTGCTTGCACAGCATGACCTCAATTTTCAGTCCTAGTAGCATGACTGGACAATTGCAACCCCTTAACCATTTAGTCATAAACAACTTTGGAAGTATTTAACTAATATGCATCCTGCTTTTTGTCTGAAATCCTTCTGTTGACACTTTCTGGAAATAACAATGAAAAGTTCAACATCAAAACATACTGGATGGATATTGAACTTGGAAGGAAATTGCAGAGTATACTATGAAGCAGCCTTTAGAGAAATGCTCTATCGCTGATGCTATTGATGATACAGAGTATAATTCTGTAAGGAAAAGAAGACAGGCATCGCAAACCTTACATCTAAAAGAGCTGGACTCTAAATGCAAAGCTGTTTTAGAATACCTCAACAAAGAAGTTCTCAAGGGTTCCCAAGACCTTTTAGGGGTACGCAAGGTCAAAACTACTTTAATCATTTTTAGTATGTTATTTGTCTTTCACTATGTTGACATTTGCACTGATGATTCAAGAACAATCATGGATAAAATTGCTTTCACTTCCACATGAATCAAGTGTTACCAAGCTGTACTAGTATTCATATTTTCCACTCCCACACACTCACAGTACCAAAAAAGAAAAAAATAAAAAATAAGGGGAAAAATCCAATTTCACTTAAAAATATCCTTGAACCAGCAGAAATTATTAATATTCTTAAATCTCAACTCTTTGGTATGCATCTTTTAAATACTCTGTTTGACAAGGGGGAATTATATATAAAGTACTTTTCTGCATACTGAAGTAGGATGGTTGCCTTTGGGAAAAGCACCCATGCAATTGTTTGATTTGTGAGCTGAACTAGCTACTTTTTTACAGAACACTATTTTTACTTGCAAGAATGACAGACAAACAAATGATAGTTATTCAGATTGGGGATATTTGGTAGAACATTTTCTAACAATGAACAAAGTGAGCCTGTCAACTTCAAAAAAAGAGAACTGACTCGATTTGCTGCCAATGATAAAATTGGAACTTTCAAGTGAAAATGATAATTTTAGAAAAACTTTATCTGCCTCCATGCATGTTCCCAATCTTCAAAGACTTTATTGATGAGTTTTATGGTGATATTAGGGAGATTTTTTTTATACCATATAGTAAGATTTATCAATATTTGGAAGATCCTATTAACTTGGTAAATGAGTATATTCGAAATGACTTATGTATGATGTAATAATATCATGCATGGTAAAAGACCATTCAGATTGCAAGATAAAACAATGAATTTTAATGAAATAGGGTAGGACAAGGTTATTGATATGTCTCATTGGCTGAATGGTGGCCCCCCAAAAGGTAAGTCCTTGTCTTTATCCCCAGAACCAGGACCTTATGTGATAAAAGAGTGAATTACATGTCAAAGATATATTAAGGATTTTGAGGGAAGCTTATCCTGCATTATGTGGGTGGGTCCTAAATCCAATGACAATAGTCGTAAGAATTAGGCAAAGGCAGATGCGACCCAGAGGCAGAGACTGGAGTGATGAGGTCACAAATCAAGAAATGCCAATAGCCACCAGAATATGAAAAAGGCACAGAACAGAATCTCTCCTTGAGCTTGTCGAGGAAGCACAACCCAGCTGGCACCTGAATTTCAGACTTCTGGTCTCCAGGGAATAAATTTCTGTTATCCATCACTCAGTTTACAGTAATTTGCTGCAGTAGCAATAGGGAAATAATATGATATAGTTTCAGATTCCACATTCCAACTAACCTTTAAGAAACTGCCGTTTAGTAAGTTTCAGTGCAGCATTAAAAAAGGAATATTCACAATTATTTAAAAGGCTATTAAAATATCCCTCTCTTTTCCAGTTACATGTGTGAAAACAGATTTTCTTCATATATTTCTACCAAAACAATATATGGCAGCAGGTTGATGCAAAAGCAGATATGAGAATACAGCTGTCTTCTATTAAGCTGGACATTAAAGCAATTTGTACAATTGTAAAATAATGCTACTCTAATGGCTATTTTTTATTCTGGAAAAATAGTTAACTTTTAAAACTGTGTTTATGTTAATAAATAACAGTTTCAGTATATATAAATATTTTTAAATTTTCTCACTTGTGCTTTTTAATATGGTAAATACTGATAGATAAAACTCATGTAAACAGAAGTTCTTTGGGATCCTTAATAATTTTAAGGAGTATACAAGGGTCCTGAGACCAAAAAGATAGTTTTATAATCACCATTATACTTACAATTTCCTGTTTTATGTTTTCATAACAGTGATATCTGAAGAAAAAATATTTCTATGAATTTAAACAACTTTCTTAGAGTAAAATAGAAGAAAAGGAATTCAGAATTCTCTGTGAGGAGCATCTTTACAAAGAAGCTAAATTTCAGTATATAAATTGTGTTTATTAAAGGTCCAGAACTTAATAATAAGAGGATAAAAATCATTTGACCTTTCAATCAACAAAAGATACAGAAAGACAGAAATATAGACCTTAAAAAGAAAAGAAAAAAGCCATGGTCAGAACCTGTCTTTGCATTTCTTACACCATTAAAGGATTACAGAGACAAGAATCCTTCTAATTCCTATGAACTCTCCCATCTAATTCCCTTACACATGAAATTCTTTCTATTCCTTCCCTCTAAACTCCCCCCAAAACTCGTCCCCAGCCTTAACACATCCTTTGATCTTCTCTCCTCTAGTTTCTGCATCACAAAGCCCTCAGAAACCAGTTTAGCAACCCTCGAACATCCTCGGAGAGTAGAGGAAGAAATGAGGCTCAATGGGCAAAGCTAGAACCATTATTTGAAGGCAAAGGTGGGAGATTCTCACAGTATTAATGATTTTGGTCCTGTTACATAGGCATAGGTTTTCTTCTCTACAGATTATGTATCACCACATTATCAGTTTTCAAATTTTCCATCAACTGAATGCACAGGACAGAAAGCATAATTATAATAACCAGAAATAATGCAATTTTGTAAGTATTAACAATATAAAAGTAATGGTACACCTGACAAAAGTTGAGGTGAAAGCAATGAAGAATAAGGAGAAGGGGAGATTCACAAATTTCTTCATCTTATGTATCAGTGACTCAGAAGTCACTCACTACTTCAGCTAGGTCACGTATTACCTGGTCACGGCTGATTCTAAAGGGGTAGTTCTCAAAGTGTGGACCCTGGGACGAGCACAATCAGCATCACCTGGGAACTTACTCGGAAAGCAAATTCTCAGGTCTCACCCTAGAGTCCTGTTAAGAGTTTAGCTAAGCTGCTCCCTGATAGTGCTGCTTTGTCATTTCATCTTGTGCGGCCTGCAGGGGCCTTGAACTTGCACTAGCACTCCCTGAGTGCATGCCCTAGGTAACAGTCCGCGGAGTCATGAATAAATATGTTCCTGATAGGACTCCCCTAGCCACCTTGTGTTAAGCACTCTCCCCTGCATCCCAGGGCCTTCGCCATAGGCACCCCAAAGCCCCCCATGAAGCTTAGTAAAACACTGTTCTTTTTAGTTTGAATTGACTAATCTTGCTTTAGCCCAGGAATTTCAAAGCACTCCACCCCCAGACCCTAATAAAGGCATGTGCCCCACATCCCACCTCTCCCTCTGCCTGCACCCTGCCTTGACCACCTTTCACGGTCCCTCCGCATATACCATGTGTTTCCTCCAGGACTTATGAGTAATAAGTCAATTCCTTTTTAGTTTTTTCTTGACCAGTGGTGACTCACCATATGACAGCCTGACAGCCCAGCCCAGGGCTCTAAGTAGCAATGTTAATTTAACAAAGTCACAACACCTGATGAATCATATTCTAGGGAGAGAGCCCAGGAATCTGTGTTTTAACAAGCCCTTCAAATGATTTTGATGCATGCTTAAATTGGAAAAGCATGAGTCTTATCGGATCAAAAAATAGAGGTCTAAGTATTTTAAATAGCATAAGAAGAGCTTCTTTATATAATAATATATGTAAGAAAACCAAAAGTGGAATTTGTTGGGGAGAAAAAAGCACATATGCATTAATTGCCCTAGTTTTTACAGGAGATAGTTAACAAAGGATACCAAGAGTTGATAAATTAACAAACATTGATGGAAGTGTATTATTAGCATTATAATAACAAGAGTTAAAAACAAACAGTTAAAAGTGGCTGTATCTGAGAAGTGAAACTAGGGAAGACAGATAGGGGGATACATTCGTTCTTCATTAGAGGTTGGCACCCCTAACTCTCACGTTGTTCAACAGTCAATTGTACTCTAAAACTTAGTGGCTTAAAACAAACATTTATCATGTCACCATTTCTGTGGGTCAGAAACTCAGGTGTGGCTTACCTGGGTGGTTTTGACTGAGGATCTCTTATGAAGTTGTAGTTAGGATGTCAGCAGATATGTGAAGGCTTAATTGGACCTGGAGGATTGGTTTCCAAGACAGTTCACTAACCTGGTGCCCACTGTTGGAAGGAAGCCTCAGTTCCTCTTCACTAGCTGCTTCAGTGTCATCATGACATGAGGGTTGGCTTCTTCAAGCATGAGCAATCTATAAGAAAACACGGCAGAGGCACAGTATCTTTTATGACCTAGTCTCAGAAGTCACACGCCATTATTTTTGCAATATACTGTTGGTTACACAGGTCAGCATCATGGCATGTAAGAGGAAACTACACATGGGTGTAAATAGCAGGAGGTGAAGATCACTGGGTGCCATTTTGGATGTCAGCCATCATAACATCCTTCTTTTTCTCCTATCTCTTCTACTTACTAATCAGTGGTCCCTCTCTGGTTTTGCTCCCAGACTATTCCAACATTTGATCTACATCTTTCCTCCCCTCTTTTCCACTATTCAAATTCCTTCTTATTCCCTTCACCATCTATGGAGTGCATACCACTCCATAGAAACTATTTCCTTGAAGATTACCAGTGATCTCCTCCTGCTAAATTGATGACCCTGACCTTTCCTCATTTTTTTCAATATCTTATAATGTTCGGTGTTACAAACTACCCACTCATGAAATTCTCTCATTCTTTGGCATATTCAAGAGCGTCTCCCATCTTTCTACTGCAATTTCTCCTCTCCTGTTCCTTACTAGGTTCCTAAATGTGGAATGTTCTTTAAGCTCATCCTTCTGGTTTTCTATCTAAGTATAATTGGGCTGATATTCACTCACTACTTCAGCTATGTCATGTATTACCTGGTCACTGCTGAATCCGCATTTCCTTTCCTACTCAGGTATACTATGTCCTTTCTAGCTGCCTACAGACATCTCCATTCTCTAATCTCTAAACACCATCGTTTCTCCCTTTAATGTCTCTTGGAAGAATTTGCCTTATGCTATCCATTCCAACTACCACTACCCTAGTCTAGGTCCTCCCTATACCACAACCCGATTAAAATAGCAATATTTTAGCTGCTATACTTACTTGACTCTAACATTGACCCTGCTTCTCCTCTAATTCAACTGTCATATGTTTTGATGCTAACTCTCTGAGAAATTCCTTTTATCTTTTCATTTTCCAGCACAAGAGGACTCATTATCAGTTGCTTTTAAATCTAAACTCCTTAGACTGGCTTTTAAAGCATTTATTATTTTCCCATTTGGCTACCTTACCTAATTTCTTATTCCTCTTATTTCTCTTCAGTAAGGTTGATTCATTCACTGTCCCTCAAATACACAAATTCCGTATTTGCCTTTTTAATTCTATTCTGCCCTTAAAACACACACACAGCGTTCTTATTCATTTCTTCCATCCTCCCAATTTTTGTAGGTTTACCTCAAATTCCACGATCTCAATGAAATCTTTTCTAACTACTTTAGTTAATACTGGGCTATTTGATTTTTAAGTTCCTAATGCTTGATTAGGCATCCATATCTTTTATTCTTCATGTGTTAGTCCTGTTTCTAGAGCTAAGTTGCAAGCTTCTGAAGACTGGAGTCATATTTTACATTTCTTATTTCTTTTAAAATACCTAACATAGTCCATAAGTAACATGCAACATGCTGAGCACATAATAGGCCATGAATAAATATTTACTGGTTAACTAAGTAAGGAAAATAACTAGAAAACTCCAATGTCGTTTGGTAAAATGACTACAGGCAAAGATTCCTTCCCAAAATTTATTTTCTAAAAGTGCATTTTCCCAACGTGTCAATGAAAATAATGACTGTCTTCTAGCATAGCCCAACTTAGTTCTTAAAGCATGTGTAAAATCCAAAAGACAGAATTGTTAAAGGTACAACTATTTAAATAAAGCCAGATATAGAGAATTATTGCCTCATTTACCAAGGACAGAGGAAATCAGATCACATTTCAAAAGTAATTTGATAATTTTGGCAGTTATAGAATAATTAGGGGGAAAAAGGCAGTAAGGCTGTTGCCTTGAATTTATTAAGAGAATGGAAATTCTTATAAAACCAAGAAGATAACAGGAAAACCTACAGGATATGTAACAGCAAAAAAAAAAAAAAAAATAGTGAAGGTGATTGTATCACTGCAGAAACACTATTTTTTTTTCCAATTCAAGCATATTAAAAATTAATAGGACTATTAAAAATAACCATGACCTGTCTTTGGAAGGAGAACATATTCATATTTCCCCCAAGTCTCACGGCTTGTTGACCCCCCCCCCCCCACCTTTGGAAGCAGTATTATATCTTGGAAACAGCTTGAGTTTTCACAGCCAGGGAGACCTGCATTACTAGTTGAGTGACCTTAGGCAAGTTACCCAACCTTGAGGAAACCTACCAACCCCACGGGGGTGTTGTGCAAATTAAATGAGATTACATATCTGAAAAAAACCTGGCATGGTGCCCAACACATGCTGGTCAATACAACTTAGTTTCTTTCCATTCTGTTTAGCAGAGATAAAGAGCAAATCAGAGGCAGAACACTCGATTAGGAGGGAGGAAACAGGGATTATGATCCTAGCTCAGTCGCTGGTTAGATATTGTGGCAGGGACAGACAACGATCTTCCCAATTCCATTTACCTCTTCATTTTGGTGGTAGATGCCCCTGGGCACACAGGCAGCCAGATAGAGCTACAGGTCTTGTGCCTTCACAGGGTTTTTAATTGTTTGATTTGCAGTGCCTTTGTTTGGGTAGATTAGACACTTTACTTTTCTACCTTCACCACGCACTTCTGTCCTAACCTAGCCCAACTCCAACATTCATGACTCATTCCTGACACCTACGGGCTCTTCTGTGTATGGCCACTGGACCAGATGATCCCTACCTTGACTGATTCCTACATTCAGTGGTTCTGGGGAAACACATGGAATAACATCCATTCCTCTAGTAGTCCATATTCTAAGAACTTAAATTTTGGAATGAAGAAAAAAAACACACTAAGAAAATTTCAAATAATCCAAGCTTTAAAATTCTCCGATCTCTTCTGCATGCTAAACCTATCACATTTTTTACTTAGATGTATGGTATATCAGTTTCCTGTGCTTCTATAACAAAATGCCACAAACCTGGTAGCTCAAATAAATTTATTCTTTCACATCTCTGGACACCCAAAGTCTAAAATCAACTCATCTGTGGGACCCAATTCCCTCTGAAGGCTCTAGGGGAGAAGCTTTCCTTGCCTCTGCCAGCTCTGGTGGCTTCGGGTCTTAACTTGGCTTGTGGCTCTATCACTGTAATCTCTGCCTCTATCTTTTCTTCTTCTGTCTAAAATCTGCTTCTGCCTAACTCTGTTAAGGACACTTGTCGCTGGATTTAGGGGCCACTTAGATACTCCAGGACGATCTCATCTCAAGATCCTTAACTTAGTTACATCTGCAAGGACTATTTCCAAATAAGATCACATTCACAGGTTGCAGGGATGAGGACTTAGATCTACCTTTTGGGAAGCCACTCCTGAACGCACTACAGACAGCTACATAAACAGTCACTCACTTATAGAATACACGTGGTTTAGACATCTCACATACTGAAAACGATGGTCAAATAGCACATTTTTCAACTTTTGACAAAAGATAGCACCTTAGTGCTTTAATATATCTTGTGAAGCTACCCATTTAAATAGCAATATTTTCAATCTATCAATATGTTCTATATCATGTAATTTTCACATTACTGTTAATGATATTCTAATTTGAGCATGTACTATTTCATTAATAGATCACCATTATAAAAAAAAAATCTTACAAATGACTTTTTTCCTGCTATTTAAACAAGTAATACCTGTATACAATCTTAAAATTCACAAGTATAGAGAAAAGAATTATTCCCCTTCAATACTCTTTGCCTAGCTCCTTTCTTCCCAATTAATGGTTTAAAACTCCTTTCAGAGTATTTTGTGCACACATGAAGGGTAGTTACTTGCTTGTTTTATCATAAATAAAATCATGCTATACATATTACTCAGTCAACTGCATTTTTCTTTTATCAATGTCTTAAAGACATCTTCCTACAGTAAGCCCTATTCCTTTACTTTTCTAAACACATAATATTTGATAGAAGGAATGTATGATTTACTGATGGACATTTAAGTTGCTTTCAAATTTTTGGTATTATAAAAAGGTTGCAATGGTTACATGCCTTTAAGAATGTGCAAAGATTTCTGTAGGATAGATTTTTAGAGGTGAAATTTGTTTGGCAAAAGTTATACACATTTCCAATTTGGTTGAGCCTGCTAATTTGTTCTCCAAAAAGTGCTCTATGAACTGGCCAATTAAGCTGAAGAATAATTCTTACCTGGTCAAATAGCGATGTGTATATGTGTGTGTATGCATGTTTATGTATACACACATTTTAAAATGTATAAGAAGTATACAGCACACACTTTTTATACTATCCCGGTGTATGGAAGGCCACTCAGCATCAGTTATATGAATTAAGAAAAATGCCACTGATGCCCTTATCTTAACCCACCCAGGGTTAGGATCATTGGGCCCTCAAAGAAGGGAAAAGAGATCCCCCTTTGGGGGTGTAGTGAAGTAAAAAAAAAAAAAATTTTAATTTAAAAACAGGTGGTATCTGTCATGCTTTCTGACCCAGTGGCACGATCATCCCAAGGCAGAATACTCTCTCTCTCTCTCATACATCAGGAATTCTCCCTCAGAATAGTTGTGGCTACAAATATCTAATTGATGCATCCTAAGTCAATGTAGGAGCTCAACAACAGCATCAGACTTCATTATGCTTTTTTCCTCAAAAGTTGTAGCAAGAAAAAACTTGCTAAGAATTATACATAACTTGAATTCCAAGGTGATTTGATTAAAATGAGCACAGCACCACAAATTATGTATTTAGATGCTTTTCAGCTATGCCAGGACAGGGAGAATATCTTTTCATCAGGCTCAAAGTTCAACTGGATTGACAGTGGCATAAAGAAAACTCACTGAGGCATCGCAAAAGTGGTCACTCCTGATCAGCTCTTGGCATAATTATAACAAGATAATAATAAAGATATTTCTAAAGCATTTAACCAATTACATGCTCTTAAAACAAGCTGACTACTAAGGATGCACATATTTTGAAAGTAGAACTTACAGCTCTTTAAAATGCAGCAGGTAACTGTGTTTCTAAGTTAGAGGCGTACATAAATTTATCTATCAACCCACGAGAGGACATTTATAGACTCAGAATTTATCATGTTCCATTAGATAAAGAATTTCATTCTATTGAGCTTTTCCTTATTCAGGGACTAAAATACCCTTCATCCAAGCCCACTGAAGTTCAATCCACCCTAACTTGCTACCTCCTCAACACCTCCACATATATCCTCATCATGTATTTGGCAAAATAGGGTGCCAAGTAATGAAAACATGATGGGTTGCATTGTAAGGGATTGCTTTCTTATGAAAACCTCAGATGCATAAAATGTTGCCTTGTTGCAGCATTTGTTTTATTTACCACAAAGAGAGCGGGAATGTTAATTTCGATATAGGAAAGCAGGGGCACTAGAGATTAGAATACACTGGGGATTAGAGACACGGTTCAGGATGGCTGCACTTAGGTAGTGTGACATATTTCAGGACAAAAGGGTTTGGTACTGAGGGAGGATTCTATTCTGCCAACAAACAAACAAAACAAATGAGTATTTGTGTTCTTGAGAAAAATATTTTGTGTTCTTCCATGAGAGACTATGGACTCTGAGAAACAAACTGAGGGTTCTAGAGGGGAGGGGGGTGCGGGGATGGGTTAGCCCAGTGATGGGTATTGAGGAGGGCACGTACTGCAGGGAGCACTGGGTGTTATACACAAACAATGAATCATGGAACACTACATCAAAAACTAATGATGTGAGGTATGGTGATTAACATAGCATAATAAAATTAAAAAAGAAATGTTAAAGAATTAAAAAAAACTAAAGGAATGTATGGTGACTAACATAATAAAATTAAAAAAATATTTTTTGTTCTTTATGATAATTCTGCCCATTAAGAGATTCCCTTAAAAATGAATAAATAAACCACAAGCTGGAAAATAAAATTTACAGAGTATTTGACAAAAGACATATAAAGACTAAAGAATTCCTACCCATCAACACAAGTAATTCCATTGAAATATGTGCCATAGAGCAGACACTTCACCAAAAAAGTACACTTTAAAAGTGCTCAGTTTGCGTTTTTCTGTCCCGTACAGGGCATCTGGCCTAACCTGAGGCAATGACAATCTTTTTCTGTTTTCTTGTAGAACTTGTTGAATCTGGTTTTCCATTTGGATCTATGATCCATCTGAAATTACTTTTTGTTTATGGCACGAGATCCAAGTCAAATGTATTTTCTTCCATATAGATACCAAGTTGTTCCAGCAACATTTGTGGAAAGGTCTTCCCCCAAAGAATAGCCTTGGCACTTTTTGTTAAAAATCAGTTAACCAGATCTGTATGGGTCTGTTTCTAAACTCTATTTCATTCTTCTATTTGTCTATGCTTAGGCCAAAACCACACTGCTTTGACTGCTGTACATTTACAGTAAATTCTGAAACCGGCTCAGTTAAGTCCCCCAACTTTGTTCCTTTTTAACATAGTTTTATCTAACCTATTTTCTTTGCATTTCTATATATAATCTAGAACCATCTTGTCTACTTCTTCAGAACAGCCTTTGACACTTTGATAAAGATTACATCGAATGTATATATCAATTTAGGAAGTATAGACATTTCAACGTTTTATTTTCTAAATGAGGAACCTGCTAGATCCATGTTTTAGGTCCTATTTAATTTCTCTCAATATTTTATAGTTTTCAGTGCAGAGATCTTTGGCATCTTTCATTAGATTTGTTTTCTTATCTGATTTTTTTAATGCGACTGTACATTTTTAAAATGCTACTTTCCAATTGGTGGCGAGTGGAGACTTGCTCTGTGGTTGGTGTCCCTTGTAGTTCCAATCTATTACAAGAGCCCACACACAGCTATTACACATGCGTTAGCAGTTCAGGTGGTTTTTCCCTCTCTTATCTGTGGTAAGCATTTCCTCAGTGATGAGAGCAGTGCTAAGCCCCTCTATCGAATAAAGATCTTCTACCACTCTGATGTTTGGTTTGTTTGGGTTTCTTTATAAGCTTGGCTTTATGATTTTAACTCTGATTTTTATAGTTTCTCTGGCTTGTTTAATTGCAAATTTGAGACTGATGGTCTCTCATGAGGTTTTATATCCAAAATAAAAATCAGCGGTCTTACGACTATTAAAAAAAAAAAAATCACCGATCTTCCCTTTCACTCTCTCTGAAACAACAAAAAGGTACCAAATAGTGCCCAGGAGTCCAAGCAATCATAATGAAAACGAATGTTTACTCCGTGTTTGCTACGTGCTAGGACTTAGATATACAAATATCAACTCATTCAATCCCTAGAACAACCCTATCAGGCAGGTAGGATTATCATTATTCCCACTTTACAGATGAGTAAACTGAAATCCAAAGCGTTTAAGTCATTTGTCTAATAAAATACAGCTGTTAAATGGTAGCACTAGGATCTGAAAACAAGTAGTCTGGATTTCAAGCCTACATCCTTACCTACTTCCTCACAATACCTCTCTCCCGAATCTTAACATTCCTAACCTTTACCCTGACTTCCCAAATATAACAGCTATCTGGGTTTTTCATTGTAAATGCTCACTTCTTCTCTGAGTTGCACCTTACCTGCATTTTTGTCATCTGAGGACACAATTTATTAAATGCTTACATAAACATAGTTTTGCATACATTATTTGCAAACCTCACAAACATTATGATAGATGCCATTAGCCTCGTTCTACTTTGAAGGGAACTAAGGTTCAAAGAAAGGGAGTTTCCTAATTTAATTTGGATTCTGACCTGTCCTGAATCCAAAGCCCATGCAAGATGCAACTTTTCATGAATGATTACCCAGGTCTTCTCCTCAGGTTGTCTTTACAAACCCCCTTTCCTCACCATTACTTACTCTTACTGGGTATTTAGTTAAACGCTACTTCCCTGTATAACATCATTACTTCATTTCTTCTTGCTGATAATCTTAAATCATTTGCTTGAAGTTAGAGGCTCTGCTAATGTCTACCAGGGTCTCTTTTGGAGGCAGTTAAAAAAAAAATTGAAGTTTAGATAAACATCCGAAGGAAACAGTCACTAGTGGAAAAGAGTGTAAGTAGTGGAACAAGTGGGCTTTCATGTGGTTGTAGTAGACTGAGGCTTGGGGCTGAGCTTGATCCTCAGCTCCTGGAGTTGGGAGAAATAATATATAATCTTTCTATTAATGTTCAAAAGGTCAGAATCAACTTATGACCTCACATCACCACTATTACCATACCTTTCCAAACAGCCTCTCCAACTGACTTCAAAATATCTCCTGTGTCCATTTCAACTTGGATTTGATAGAAGGAAAGGAGTTTAAGAAGACCGCAAACTCCTCAAGGCTGACTCTGGGACTCCTATCCCACCACCTTTATTGCCCAGAAAATTTAACCAATTCTGGCCTCGTATATCAAAAATTTGATGCATAGTTTCTAGTTACTTCTTGACCCTTTTAAATGGAAAAAGCAACATTGCTTCATAAGAGATTGCAATCAGAGGGCTGGTCACTTGATCTACTAATACTCAAATTATGGTAGGCCCTATGCAAAAAAAAAAAAAAAACAACTGTAATCCATGATTTTGGGCCTATTTCTGAAATGTAATGGCACTTAAGATTCAAAAGACTGAACACTTATCTTCATTCTCAGTACAGGAACTCTACAGAGAAAAAATTGTGCTATTCCCTTAGGACTGAATCTCATTTCAGACACGTTCCTTACTATTGCCCGTGTGTAATTATTTAAATGTCATGAAATCCTGCAAATGTGTTTGATAAAGTAATTGAAATTACTTCATGTAATTTATTTTCAGTGATGGAAATGTGTGCATATAAATGTCACTGCACTGTCAATGAAGTTAATGACAGATGAGTTTACTCTTTGAGGGAGGATTTTACCTTCCAAATTCAAAATTTCTCTTGCAGCACACGTGTGGACCGAGGCACTGAGTAGAGTATGTTATTAATAAGAAATTCCCATTAGATCCTCTGACCACGGAGAGGAGGTCGGGACTTTATTGAGACCCAACTTCCTATTCCAACATGATCTCTGTGATACCTCCACAAATTATAGAAGTGGCTATTTTTTTTTTGTAAATCATATGTATCTTTGTTTTTATTAATTTCAGAGGTAGAACTTAGCGATTCATCAGTTGCATATAATACCCAGTGCTCATTACATCAAGTGCCCTCCTTAATGCTCATCACCCAGTTACCCCATCCCCCCCACACCCTCCCCTCCAGCAACCCTCAGTTTTGTTTTCTAGAGTTTAGCATGTCTTATGGTTTGCCTCCCTCTCAATTTTCATCTTATTTTTCCTTCCCTTCCCCTAGTTCATCTGTTTTATTAAATGCCACATGAGTGAAATCATATAGTATTTATCTTTCTCTGACTTATTTTGCTTAGCATAATACCCTCTAGTTCCATCCACATCATTGCAAATGGCCAGATTTCATTCTTTTTGATGGCTGAGTAGTATTCCTGTGTGTGTGTGTGTGTGTGTGTACATATATACACCCACATGTCTTTATCCATTCATCTGTCGATGGACATCTGGACTCTGCATATTTTGGCTATTGTGGGCATTGCTGCTATAAACACTGGGGTGCATGTGCCCCTTAGTGGCTCTTTAAAACCACGATGGCAGCACCAAATAGTGCACTTTTTCCAACAGATTGTGGCGTGTGGGGAGCAGAACTAGCAGTCAGTAAGCACAACTGTACAGCAAAACCCAACAGGAGAAATGATAATACCTCACCCAAAATAAGTTTTACAAAGGATCTCATTTGAATCTACGCCTTTGGATCTCATTTCAGGGTTTTGCTTCACACATTTCTCTACATAGTAGTAAAGGTGAAACTACAACCTGCCTTTGCTTGAGGAACCTGCTCTGCCTTCTTACTTAGCACAGCAGCCTTTGGCTGACCTGACAGAAAGTTGATTTGTCTTTGTCATTTGTAAAGCATAAAACAACTTGTTATTTGACAAGAGATAGTCTTTCAAATGAATGTATTAAATGTGCTTTGGTAAAGCATGAGGAGTGAAGGAAAACTAAATCCCTGACTGTGTACTTGTAATAAAACTTTCAGTTTGATGTGAAATACAATAATCTACAGTTGATCTGGGTAAATATTCCCCCAGACTGATTAGGTAACAGCAGTGATAGTATATTCCAGCAAAGTTGAGAGAAAAAAAAAAAAAAATGATGCAGCTTCTTCCTGCATTGTAATTCCACAAGGAATATTATTTCTATTTAAGAATTACTGGCAGTTGAAAAATCATTTTTAGTTACTTTGTGTTGAGGTATGAAGACAAATGAATCACAGATCTAATTTAAAGTACAGTCATAGATTCTTCTGGTTACTTATTTTTCTGGTTTCTACAAATGTCAGATGACTTTCAGATAACAGGAAATTGCTGAATTTTGCTATTTCAAGTTTTAAGTAGAACCTACATTGTACAAAACCACAGAAGGGTATATTACTGTCATGCTAGAAGTTTCCTTAAGTGCCAGGATTTGTAATATATATTAGTATCACTCAATCTCCTTGGTAATTCACCTTTATTTTTAAAATACCTGCATGTAAATAAACAGAGCTTCTCTTTTCTGTTTGGATCACAGAAACCGCAGAAATTCAACTCTCAAAACAATGTAGTCATCAAGTAAAGTAAATGAAGACTAAATTTCTGGATTGGACTCTCAGCAGTACCACCTAGACAAGAAGGCTCCTATCCTAAGCCAGTGTATGAACAGTCTGCTCTTACCCTCTGACAGGCATGTTACTCCACACAGATGAGGGCCCGGTGAGGCCAAGGCTCTAGAAACTTGGGGCCCTGGAATTAGCTACCTCAATAGCCTCAGTGAGGCTTACACAGGTCTCTCACTAGCTACATCTTTCAAAGGGTGAGCTAAGCCACCATTGCAAAGCTGAAAAGTGGCCAAGAAGACTTTTATTCAAAGAGGCAGCTAGAGATGAAGCTTGCCTGGGGGACTAGAGGATGCACACGGGTGTATATAAGGCAGCAGGCACCCGTGATGTGGAACAGAGCTTGGTCGGTTGAGTAAGCCACCAGAGGCCACACGTCTAGCTCCCTCTGGGAAGCTCCAATTATTCAAAGGATTTCAAATTCTAACTGATCTTGCAATTCACGAATATGCCTTCATCAAGGTAGGAGGATAGCACATATTATAATTTTGTTAGTTTGAGTTATAACTTTAAAATCTTACACATATGGCATATAAATCACCATTTATAGTTGTACCTCCAGCCCAGCAAAAGTGAGGACCAGGACCAGTCTTGTCTTTTAATGAGGACCCCAATATTGTTGAACATGACTACAACTTTTTCAATTCACGGCAGCAAGATTTGAGCATAAACTCTAATAAACAGAACTGCCTATACATACATAATACATCATAAGAGCTACAATATGCTTGCAAAGGGTCAACATGCTACATATGTATATCAGCTTAAGTCCAACAAAGAACATAAATGTATTATTCATGACATGAAATGCAATGATTAATATCTCCAAAGCTACACTGCTTCCTACCTGTGGACATAAAGTGATTCATTTTTTTAAATGTTGGAGTGTGATTTCACAAGTTTTACTAACTAGATTTTAGCTACTTCAACAGGGGCCTTGAAGAAAAACAGCAGGCTAAAAAATTGAGTTCTCAATTTTGAAAAATATATATTTAAAAACACATTTTTCTTATTATTATAAATGTTATAAAGTCAAAGGCTATGTAGAATATTAAGAATTTATGGCTATAACTCCACAAAGTACACTGAACACTGAAAGAGGGGGATTTTACCATTTCAAGCCTTTGCCACTATACGCTTCTCTTTAAAATGCCTAAGAGAATTCTTTGTGGCAGAGGGGATAAAATAAACAATGGTGAACTAATAACAGAGGTAGGGCCTATTTGTATTAAGCGCATGGCATGTGTCAAAGACCCGACTTTTAATTTTTAAGCTTATCTATACTAGATTTTAAATTTGTAAGAAATTTCCTGTAATTCAAAGGACTGAAAAAAGATCTAACGTTGATGAGAATTAAACCTCCTTTTTAGCTGGTACCCAAAGTCTTACACCCAAATGGTCCACTAAAATAACATGAAAATGATATTTCTAAAATAAATAGTTGGTGAATCAGAAAATCATTAAAGATTGTGCTGAGCCTAAACTTTGTCATGATGAAGAGTAATTTGGTTACCAACAGGAAAAAAAAAAAAGCAGCATTCTATGCATATTCTCTGCTCCTTTTAAATGAATCATAAAATCAACGATAATTTAAGATCAACCCTTCCTCTATAGTATGAAAAACCTCTTTTTATTCCATCATTATTCGTATTTAACATTATACAGTATATTCTATGCACCAGTTCTTACAGGTACTTTATAATAACTTAATCAACAATTGTTAATAACCCTCTGAGGTGGACACTACAATGATCTGTTACAGGTGAGAAAACAGGAAGAGAGGTTAAGTGACTTGGCCAAGATCACACAGCTCCAAGTGCAGAGCTAGAATTCAGACCAAGGCCAACTCTTCCAGAGGCTGAATCCTTTAATTGCTATGCTATACTGATCTTTTTCTTATACTTTTCTAAAATGCTCGGTAATGTAGGGACAGATTAGTGTGTAGAATTTTACCAGCATGTCCACACAGATGCTTTTCAGGAACAAACAACAACAAAAAACAAAAACCTAAAGGCATACTTCAAAATAAATGAAAATTATGATCAATTTTCAGTAAGGATTTTGAAAAGCCCGTATCTCTAACAAAAGTTATTCTTTAACTAACTTGAACTTTTCCCTTAACTTTTTGATTATCTATATTAAGCTACATAAAAATCAAGACTCTAAAATAAAAGGGAGTATAGAAAGAAAATATCTAATTGTAACCAGTGTAAAAGAAGGAAAGTCTTACAGAAAGGCATTTTGTGAAGTATTCTTCTCAGATTCCTTTAAATGAACCCATTTATTGGGAAGACAGCATCTACTTGAGTCAAATGAAGTTTCCAATACCACAAAAATATAATGGTATAGGAAAAAGTTTAAATTGCAGTAAGAGTAGTTAGTTTAGCTTAGATCACAAAGAAATCATTGAAAAGATAACCCTCTAACACTGAAAACTTTTGAAAGACTTTGGAAGGAAGAACATTTTGGTGTACATACATCTCTCACTAGCAAGATCTCCTTTCTGTGTAATTTGTTCTAATCTAATTTGAACCTAGGAGTTCTTTCAATGCTTTCAACATTAACCAAGGCACTGAGATTATGTTAAACTAAGATGCATTTTTTCATAACACAGTTATTATTACTTAATCATTTATAAGATAATGCATCATTTTTCTTTAGCTCTAGGTTCCTTCCTGAAACAAATTTGAAATACAGAACTAATTGCCTTCAGCCTAAATACAGAGTTTTTAGAAGACTCAGTAACCTTTTAAAGAAAAAATAAATGTACTTTCTATATAACTATACCTCTATAGAAATGTACTTTTCTATATAACTCAAAAGTGGCAGAAAATATTTTATTCAGATTTAAACAAAAACAAAACCCTCCACTGAAACCAAAAAATGTCAAGCCAATATTATTTTCCATGGGATTTTCTTTAAAAAAAAAAAATAATAAATAACAGTTTCAATATTGCTTGAAACTCAACCCCCATTGAGACTTGAGTAAGAGTGGAAGGAAAGCAAGTGCCAATGAGTGTAAGGAATCCAAAAGTAATGATAAAGAATTAAAAAAGTGCAAAAAAGCAAAGAATATTCCCATTTTATTAGTGAATTCTATTCATGAGTATCTATTCTGTTCTTGTAACTGGTCTAGCTATATATCATCTAGGAATGTACAAAGAACCCAAGCAAATGCTTATGAAACATAAAACAATTGCTGACTACAGAGTTTGTTAGTGGTTTTGTAACCAATACAAGATTCAAGTACCAAGAGAGCTATCTTGTAAAGAGAATTATTCAGCAATTATTTTCAGGATGTAGAGAACAGAAGAGGAGCTAGACAATAAAAGCACCTGGGAAGGCAAGGGGACTAGAACTCACATTTATTAAGTCTGACATGGCAAGCACTGTGCTTCATGTTTTAGTCATAGGACTTAATTTCCCTTAATAGTGGTAATTCAATGGATTGGAAGTCATGATATGTTCAAAAGTAGACAAAAATAGAAAGTCATCACCTTGGGATGCCTGGGTGGCTCAGTCAGTTAAGTGTCTGCCTTCAGCTCAGGTCATGATCCCAAGGTCCTGGGATCGAGCCCCGCATTGGGCTCCCTGCTCAGTGGGGAGCCCGTTCCTCCCTCTCCCTCTGCTCCTCCCCCTCCTCATGCTTGCTCTCTCGCTTGCTCTCTCAAATAAATAAAATATTTTTTTAAAATAGTAAAAAAAAAAAAAAAAGTCATCAACTGCTTGAGATGACTCTCTACAAATCTAGAAAAGATCTAGGGGAGTTTACTATTAAAGAAAAAACAGAATATTTAGACCACTTCATGAAATGGGTGAAGGAGAAAGAGCTGGATAAAATGATGTATAGGTAGATAGCAACAAAAGTCATACTGAGTGTATCCTCTGGAAAAGTTAACACACTAGGAATCAATGGATCTATTCCAATACTCCATGCCAGAAACCAACTCTGATGACCAAAGAGATTCCAGAACACTGAAAACAAGGGATGGTACCAATCACGGGAATGCCTGCAAGCTGTAATACAGACTGATTAAGAGACAATATGGGCTGCTACACAATTCCTTTTAACAAGAAATCAGAGTAGTGTTGCATGAAGTAAACCAAGAATCGTTTATCCAAAACACTTCAATGTGAAGCATTAACGACTAGAGGAATTGTGCTGCCATGGGAAAGACGAGAAATGCTCCACTGTTTCTTTCCTACCCCCCAGTCTAAGGTTGTGAAGGAGGATTTACAATGAAGAGTTTCAAATTCCCAGAGGAATGAGGGATACAGCATTCCCTCAACTGAGCAAGCTGAAAACTAAAAGGATTGTATAGAGTCAAACTTTCTAGAACTCAAGTAGACTGAAAAGAAAACTAAATAGGGAAAATAGGCCTTTAGTTTCATAGTTTTAACAGATATTAAGAATAAACTTTACAGAAATAAAATCCCCACAAAGGTGAAAATGCCCATACTTCCTTGGGCTAATTAATGACTAAACTCATAACATTTACTTATGAAATCCAGCATTTTAGTTAAATTTTGAAGGGCATTATTATGAGACCTTGGTAAACGAAGAGGAGAACCAAGGAGAATCCACCTCTACTATTTTGGAACAAATGGCAAAACTACTTAGAGTAGCCCCAATGCACTCAGTCCTATAAAAACTCATGAAAAAGATCTGCTACATAAAAATGAAACTGTAACATGCAAAGTACAGATGCCAAAGTATGCTTTTGAAGCTGTATTAAAATAGCAAAAGAACACTTAAAAAAAGGATTTTATTTGTTTGTCAGAGAGAGAGAACACGCAAATGAGCACATGTAGGAAAAGCAGCAGGCAGAGGGAGAAGTAGGCTCCCTGCTGAGCAAGGAGCCTGATGGAGGACTTGATCCCAGGACCTGGGATCATGACCTGAGCCAAAGGCAGATGCTTAACTGACTGAGCCACCCAGGCGTCCCATAGAAGAAAACTTTAAATGAAAAGTGCTTTGCGCTCTCAAAATTAAACAAAACAGACTCTATGAATGATAAGCAAATATACTTAAATCAAGATGAAGATGATGATGATGGGGGTCACACTAAAAAAATTTAGTTTCTGAAGAGTTCTAAAAGGTATTAGAAGATATATATGCTTAAGCGCTATTGAAAGGCAAAGTAGAATCAGTAATGTTAAATATCAAACCACTGCTTTGGAAGAGAGACTTTAAGAATCACCCAGAATATAGTCTAAAGAAAAAATGAGAGACACTGAGAACAGAAAGCAGAAATCCAACATTTGGGAATAAGATTTCCTGCAGGAGAAAACAGAACAGGTGGGATGGAATAACCAGAAGTGTACTAAAAGAACATATTTATGATCAAGTCTACAGCTAAAAAGTATTCACTCCATACCTAATGAAATTAGTCGTTTTTGAGAGCAAATTAAAAAAAGCCTCCAAGCATCTGGGCGGGGGAGGGGAGATTCACCTACAAAGAAAAGAAATTTGATCATGTAGGGTTTTTTTTTCCTCCTTGACTACATTAAATGCTATTTATTGTCTACTAACATTTGTTAATATTAAAAGGAAAGGGTTCTGATTCATGAAATCTACAGTCTAATAAATTGCTATTCTGGAAAATAAGCAATATAAGAAAATTTCTCAGATAAAAACATGGTGTGAAAAGTACATCGTTTATGTGCCACTGCAGGGGGAGGAAGCTATTTGAAGTCATACACGAGTAAACTAATCCAAGTAAGTAGCCAATAAAAGAGGAATTTGTTAGTGGGCATTAAATATGTTCGAGTGTGTGCACGTGTGTTTAAGTGTGCATATACGTGTATGTGTGCATGTATATATAAATATCTGTGAAGAATCATGATTATGGAAAATACATTACAAAATATAAGTTAGATAGGAGAGTGAAAAAATTGGAAGTTTGCCAACACTTCATCTCAAAGAGGAAAGCCAACAGTTATTGAAACTGATACTTTCAAGTAATCCAGAAACCAGAAAGTTTTTTAAATTCTTAAAATTGATCTCTAGCAATTTGGAGGCCTTCCAAGTTACAAAAAGGAAAAATATCAAAGAAACTCTAGCTACAACAGAAAACAAAGCAAAGAGATAAGGAGTACTAAAGAAAGGTTACAGTAACACTAAGAGACAAATTCAAATTTAAGGTGAAAGCTTCAAAGGAACAAAGAATGTTACTTTTATGTATGAAATAGCAAAGCTCAAAGGCTGTAACTGTCATCAACTTTTATGCATCAAATAAAGGATAAAACAAAGCAAAAAAAATGGGTTGAAAATAAAAGCTGACATTAACAGAAACACAGTAATGCAGTAAGAGCTCTCTTAACGGACTCTATAGATTAACAGACAATTTCTATTCCTCTGCAAAACATGCTGACATATCCATAGCATTCCAAACACTAACCACTGATGGGTTGCTCCCACTGCATGCTCGTATCCTTGTATTCCCACAAATTGAACTGTACGCTTACCAAGGGTCAGTCATATTTGTTCCCAGACATGTTTACATCTGTAGTACTTGATACTGAACCTGCTATTGCATATTAAATACTATGTATTAAATATATGTAGAAAGTTTATACTTAATTAAAACTTAATAGGTTTGTAAAGCCTCAATCAATGTGACTCTCAACAGTCTTGTCAAAGTAGGTGTGGGGACACAAGTGTAAATTATTAGATCAAATATTAATTGTAAAAACCTAAACCTATTATTCTATACTCAGATCACTTTCAAAAACGTCTCTGAACTCTCCACTTTAAAAATCCATTTAAGGGCGCCTGGGTGGCTCAGTCGTTAAGCGTCTGCCTTCAACTCAGGTCATGATCCCAGGGTCCTGGGATCGAGTCCCACATCGGGCTCCCTGCTCAGCAGGAAGCCTGCTTCTCCCTCTCCCACTCCCCCTGCTTGTGTTCCTGCTCTCGCTAGCTCTCTGTCAAATAAATAAATAAAATCTAAAAAAAAAAAAAAAAAAAAAAATCCATTTAAAATGACAGAACTTACCTAGTAGGTGTGGTTAAGCCACACAATTACTGAACTCCAATTTAGGGCCACATTCTAAGGCTTTGGCCCTGCATCAAAAGATTAACAAGTAAATATAGGTGATGTTTTCATCCAAACAAAAACAAACAAAAAATTTTTTCAATATGTATACGTTATTTCTCTTTATCCCCAGTCTTTCTTTTTAAATTGTTTAAGACCTTTATTAATGGCTGCTTGCCATTTGTTGACTTTTTTGGGGGAAAAAAAAATTCAAATTGTAAACTTTTATTACGAATTAAAAATGAAGTTCTTAAAAATCTCAACTCGACCAGATACAAAACAATTTAAAAACTTTTAAAGGTGTATTGAGAAAAACCAGGCTTTTTTAAAAAACACGTTTGTCATTACCAAAAAGAGACCTCTTCAGGTAAAAATAATAAAAACCCCATGCTACATAGATAATGCAGATAGTTCTATTTCTCTGGTCAATGGGCAAAAAAGCAAGCACTTAAGGTCTTCAGTACCAACTTTTGTTTATTTCTTATTGCTGGAATGTCATCTTCATTCCTTCATGCTGGATGATGATAGTGATGGTAGAGATGGCAAACTGGCCATTTACTCAGCCTGACCCTGCTCAGCCTCAGAAGCAGAGGAATTCTCAGCTGCTGGATCGTCTGCTTTTGTCTCTGCCATCTTGTGGTTTAGGGTTTTCTGGGCGTCTGCGTTGGCAACTGAAGTTGTGGTGGTACCGACATTGAGGTGGCTGCTGACCTTGGGTCTCATCTCCTTGATTTTCCTTATCTTCCTCCTTGACATCGCCTCTAGGCTGTCCTTGGCGAGCAGGACCCCTGCGGAATCGTGGTCTACAACCCCGATACACATTCTGTCTCACTGGTCCATCTTGCTCTCCTGCACCCTGCTTGTCATCACCTTCCATCCCTTCCCCCTGCACAGGAGGGCCGGAATACTGTGGCGCCGCCCAGAGGATCTCTGCATGTAGTAAGGTGAGAACTGTCGCCTGCAATAGGGCCAGCACTGTTGGGGCCGGGCCTTTGGGAGCACTTTCCGATCCCTTGTTCTTTTCCCCACTCTCACTATTCTGGGAATTCTGCTGGGAATTGCGTGGAGGACGCCTGCGCCGGGATAGCATCTATAATGGCTCCGGTCGGCTGCGTATTTACAGCCTTACACTGGAACTCCACCAGGGCCTGTCACCGCTGCTGCCCCCGCACCCTTTTCTCCTTCAACAACATCAACTCCACCGTTTCTCCATCTCCTACACTGCGAAGGCGCTGCCCCGGGTTACTGTTCTTTCTGGCAGGCTGGTGTACAAATACATCCTCCTTGGGGTCATTCCTGTTGATGAAGCCATATCCGTTTCTCACATTGAACCATTTTACTGTTCCCAAAACCTTCCTTGCGATGACCTTCTTGTCCCCAACGGCAGGTGCCCGGATGTGAGGCCGAGGGAGCTGCAGCTGCGGCCGCCTCCCAGGGCGTGGTGGAAACTAGGGCACTTGCGGGGGGGGGGGGGGGGGGGGTGCCTCAAGGCTCACTGGGGTCCGCTCTCCACACTCCCCCTCCCATTCGAACTCTATCCCCAGTCTTTTTTTTTTTTTTTAAAAGATTTTATTTATTTGACAGAGAGAGACCAAGCGAGAGAAGGAACACAAGAGGGGGAGTGGGAGAGGGAGAAGCAGGCTTCCCGCTGAGCAGGGAGCCCGATGCGGGGCTCGATCCCAGGATCTTGGGATCAGGACCCCAGCCAAAGGCAGACGCTTAACGACTGAGCCACCCAGGCGCCCTCTATCCCCAGTCTTATAATAGATCTTTTGGGTTAACTGATTCATTCCAGTGCTGATCATGTTAGATAATAAACTTCCACTGTTGTGACATATTTTATCCTTTCTCATTATCTGACAGACTAAGTAGCAAAAGTAAAATGATGCTAGGTAAGAGAATGACTAATAATAAGTTTGGTTTTGAAAATTTATGCTAGAGATAATACTTCTTTTAAAATGTCCCTTGGGCGCCTGGGTGGCTCAGTCGTTAAGCATCTGCCTTCGGCTCAGGTCATGATCCCAGGGTCCTGGGATCGAGTCCCACATCGGGCTCCCTGCTCAGCGGGAAGCCTGCTTCTCCCTCTCCCACTCCCGCTGCTTGTGTTCCTGCTCTCGCTATCTCTGTCTCTGTCAAATAAATAAATAAAATCTTTAAAAAAAAAAAAAAAAGTCCCTTGACCATTTAAAAAAAACTGGCCACATATTAGACCAATTATGAAAATATTTTTTTTCTTGAAATTAACAATATTAGTCTACATTCTTTGACTATGGTACAATGATCCTGAAACGAGAGTGTGTCTTATATGTTTGAGGTACAGAGGGCACACTATGACTAAAGCAGAATGGACTTGTAGGCCATTGTAAGGACTTTGGCTCAAACTTTGGAGAGTTTGAATAAAGAAGTGCCATCATTGAATTTTTATTGCTTTGTATTTTATCCTATGAAATTAAAAAACAAATGCTTTGTATGGATTTTAACAAATCAGTCATGTATCCACCACTCCAGTATATACAGAAAAGTTATTCTGAAGAAGTAAACGAGGATGTTGATTTTGAGATGGGAACAAGATGAAGAGTTCAGATTGAGATATGTTAGTTCTGAATCATCTTTAAGACATCCAAAGAAATGCATTGGATTTAGCCAACCTGGAGATCATTGGTGAATACCACAAGCATTCTTAAGAGGTCTGGGTGTGAAATCTGACTTGAGTAGGTTCAGTCCAGAAGAGAAGAAAGAATTGGAGTAAATGCAGAGAGCCAAATCTTTAGGAGCTTTGCTATAAATCAGAGAAATGAGGGGAGTAACTGGAAAAAAAATATAGAGGCAGTTTGTTTTGTTAAATCACTAAGATGCTCATGTAAAAGTTCAACAGGAAGAGAACGGATGATGCAAGAATGAGAAAGGAGAATCACCATGAAGTTCTTAAAAGGATAAGGACATGAGACCTTGTGCACGAAAAGAGGCATGTTCTTTGCTAGGAATTTAGACAGTTCATTCATATAAAGGAGTTAAAGGAGAACACACGAGCTTTGATATACATTGGTAGAAACAGAAGGGGTAACCCAAGGCAAACCGTCTTCTGATTGCTTTTATTTTATTATCATTAGCAGAGAATGAGAGTAAGAGAAGAAGTAATAAAGGTTCTAGAGGAAAGAAAACGTCCAAAAAGTTATCTGAGGCCTGAGGGAGTGAATACACAAGAGAAATATAAATGGTTGTTGGGCATCATTAGGGCCTACTTGAGGGTGCCATAAATTTAAAATGAGACCAATCAGCATGATGGCAAGTTTTTTTCCAGCCATGTTCAACTTTTCATGCATGGGCATGGGTGCTATAAACAGTCTTATAGCCAGGTAGTATAATAAAACAAGAGAGATACAAGGGAGCAGTGGTTTTATAGCAAAGGAATGATTATAAGGATGAAACATGGAACTGCAACAGAAGAAAGGGTATAAGTACATATTTTAAGGACATGGAAAAGGTGGGAGATGAGCTAGTTTCAAGTCCCTGAGTGTAAAAGGATTGTTGGAGCTGGACCATTAAAGGGAGCCAGCTGGAGAGAAAAAGTGATGGTCAGAGAAGGAGAAGCTGGAAATAGAAATGATTGAAGAGATATCACTAATAATAAGGACAAAAAAAATCTAGGCTGTAAACAGGCGTGAGTGGCCAAAATAAGGCCAGTATCACTGAAGAATATGAGGCCAGAGATATTGGAGGATCTCGGTGATGCTGGCATCACCAAGAATTAGGATAGTTGTGGTGTTGGAGGAAGAAATTAATACACAGGAGCTGAATTTTTCAGGAAAAGAGAAATGAAATATAGGTAGATGACTTTTTTAAAAGCAGAATTAATAAGTGGTAAAATGTGTAACAGGAGATTCAAAACTTGGAGTTCCTTTCTTTAGGTAGGAGGGAAGGACAATAGTCTATATCCACCAATGAGGAGCTAAGGAAAGTCCTACTTTTCCTCCATTCTCAGTAACTCTGGAGGGCTTTTTCTCCACGTTTGCTTTGGCAGTTGGGAGGGAGAGCAGCCAACCCAGGGAAGCCATTTCAGTGTCAAGTCAGAGACATGGCAGGGTTGGGTAGAGAAAGAGCCTGAGTGGACATCTCCAGTTTGGCTGTAAGGTCATGTAAGGAATCCAGAAATTCTCACATGCCCTAAGGAGAGTCGTGGAAGTTAACTGATGAGATGTCTGGTAACTGATGGGATGACTAGCGGGGGTTAACACTTTACTAGCCGATTATATAGGCTAGTAAGCAAAAGAGAATCACAGCCAGACCTCTGCGACAGCCACTATACTTAGAAGAACGGAAGTTGGGTCAAGATGGCAGATAGGACCATAAGTTCTGTCCAAGCCAAGAGAGGGAGAGATCCCATGTTCTTCAGCCTCAAACTCCAGCAGAGGATGCCAGCAAATCTAGCTAGGACAGGCTGATAAGAATTGCTGCAGAATCCAGCAAAGATCCAGAGAGTAGCACAAGAGCACACACACACAACTCTAGCCCTTTCTCTGAAGCCAAGGGAGACCAGGAGCTCCTTTTCACATGCAGACTCCATCTTGGGGAGAAATAAAAAAAAGCAAGTAGAATTCTGAAAAACTGAACATAAACCTGAAGAGGATGGTTTTAACCCAGCCAGTAGCTTGTGACAAAGATCGGATCACTTGTAAGAAATGAACAAGCTGTTTCTTCATACATCAGAAGGCAGAGACCTTTGTAACACATACACTGAGTGCTTAAACAAAAAGGAAAATATCTTTATAGAGAGTTATAGATTCCTTTATAGACAGGTGAGTCCAGATTTGCCTTACCCCAGCTATGTTATCAGTCTCGAATGTTGAATTAAAAACAGAGTTCCGACATTATGGTCTGTTTTGAAGAAGATCCAGGTCATTGGCACGAAACAGATGAAACTGCACTGCAGGAATGACTGTCAGACAGGAGATGCTCACAACATAGCTGAGAAAAATCAGAGGATCAAACAGCCGAACATCACAATGCCAGAATTCTAGGTCAGTGGAACCTCTTCCTTCTGGGAATTGGATCCTGTCTGGGCCAAGAGTCCAGGCTTGTGCAGGTCCAGGGGCAAAATATGTGCTGGGTCCAAGAGTGGAGACAGAGCAAGTACACTGGCCTCTGCCAGCACATCCAACAAGTCCAGGGCCCCTGACAGAGCAGGGCTTCATGTACAGGTTGAGGGAAGAATGAATAGATAAGCCTTTCCTCACCAACTGGTCTCTTAATACTTCAGAATTTAAGATGCTAATGTAGCAAAGAAAACCATATTTATACATGAAAAGAACAGACACAGAGCCTTAAAAAAAAAAAAACCTCAAATCTTTGTCAGACTTCTGTAGAAAAAAAGTCACAAAGAACAATCTCGATTAAACCTTGTTGAAGTAAATGTTCTTATCCAGTTTTCTATTGTCAGCATTAATATGACCAATGATCCTATTAATAATAACTAACATCTATCATTGCTTAGCATTTTCTAGGCACTAGGCTACAATATTCATATATATATATTATATCCTTCAATTCTTAAAACAATCCTGAGAAGAAGGTATTGGTTTTATCCTCATCTTATAGCTAGAGCGTAGGTTTAGTGAGGTTAGTATATAAGCCACACACTAAGTAAGTCAGCAATTTAGAACCAAGAATCTTCATTTTGGAGCCCAAATGCTTTACCAGTGAACAGTAATACCTGCTATATGATTTACATAAGACTTTAAATAAGACTAAGTATGTAGAAGGGATTTTGCATATCTTACCTTGGTATGCCTTCAAACAACACTGTGAGGTAGGGACTAGTATTATCCTTACTGTTTAAGAAAAGAAACTAAGGTTAGACACGTACTAAAATGATAATCTCCAGCAGAAGAGAAATGGAGAATCAAGTTTGGGTAGAGAATTTAAACTGTCTGCTCATAGTAGACACTCTCTCATGTTTTATTAGGGATTTTTTATGCATAATTTTAAAGAAAACCAAGTAACTTATATGTGAATCCATTTAAGAAAAAAAAAAAAAAAGGAGTCCTTCAATTAGTCAGGTTTGGAAGGTGCAAGTCACTGACCCTTTCTCTTCAAATTAGTATGTTGTATTTACATTACATATTGGTGGAGGCAAACCTCACTATAAATCCATCTTCCTCCCAAGCTGCCATTGCTCAACTAGACTAGTCTTTGTTGAAAGACAATACCCAGAGAGAAAAGCACCCAATTCTTCAGTTACTAAGTGACTCAGAGAAAGTTTCAAAGACAAGTAAGATGTATCTTTAGGTAGGGACCAAACACCTTGATTTAGGAAAGTTGTCAGTCATACAGTATCCCTCCCTGGGACCTAGGTAGCCTTGCCGCAGAGGTCCAGGCTGGGATAAGGAGAAGGTGTAGGAGAGGGCAGGGTAGGGGCAGCAGCATTGGAGGATCAAGTTCTTACTACCGAGGCTCTGCTATACAACCCATACTCCAAATCTGTTCCTATGTGGTTTCTCCATTTCTAAGTTCAGTTTTAAAACTGGTTCCAGAAAAAACAGAACTATGTAGGTGAACATTCATTCACTTTACTGGAAAAATTTTTAGCATTCACTCCTTTAAATGTGAGGAATATATATATTCATAATTTAATACAGGAAGATTGAAACTATAACTACTGAGAAATATACAAAATCTATGGTAATATGCTCTCAAAATACTTCATTCTCCTCTGTTTAATATTTAAGGAATAATAAATAATACATTTAGAATGGATTTTCAACTTTTTAAAAACGGTTTTTATTTTCATTTGTTCCTTATAACATCTGGTAGAAAATAGGAAAGATAAAATCTCATATTACTGATGTATTTTTAAAAGTGCATCTGTGCCTTGGTCTCAATAATACATATCTCAAACCAGAAATATTCCCTTTACATAAAAACATCACAAGTTTGAACAAAATGGTGGCAGTCCTGTGTCATATTTTTTGAATCTCCCAATCCCTTTTAAAAAACCAACAGAAATGAAAGTTACTGTTAATTGGTTCAGGGTTTCTTTTGGGGGTGATTAAAATGTTCTAAAATTGTGCAGAAGTTCCACAACTCTGTTCACATACCAAAAATCATTACATTGTGCATTTTAAATGGATGAATTACAGGATATATGAATTAGATCTCAACAGAGCTGTTATTTTTAAAAGGTTAACTAGGTTATTATGGTGAGTTAAAGGAGGACACAGTTCTTAGGCATTCCTGCCGTCAAGAGACAGATCCATTTGCCTCGCCCTTGAGTTGACTGTGGCCTGTGAATGCTCTGAATAACAGCAGGCAAAAAAGAAACTATGCCATTTCCAGGCCTAGCTTTTAAGAGATGTGGATGCTTTCATCTTGATCTCCTGGAGACTTCAGCTGCTATGCAAGAACTTCAAATACCTTGAGGCCACTCTAGTTTGAGGAAGCCTAGTGAGCCATGTGGAGAGAGAGAGAGGCTTGGCAAGTCCCCCGCCCCGTTGTTCCAACTCTCAACCATTCCAGTCATCTCACCTGGAGTTGCAACACCGTGAAACAGAAACAAAACACCCATACTGTGCCACACCTCAATCCGTGACCCAGAAATATCAATAAATTGTTGTTCTAAGGCAATATACTTTGGACATATTTGTTAGGCAGCAATAAACAGAAGAGATTGCAAAACAAAATGATAAATTATCCCATAAATCCCAGTAAAAGAGCAAGTATATTTAAAACACTGACAGCAGCAAGACCCTAAGGAAAACACCAGCTATGCTAGAACAAGCAAAAGGGAATACAAAGGGAACCCTGGTGGGCTCTAAAAACTAAGACAGCCAGGAATTGTCAACAGGCATTCATTCTCAAAGAGAAGGTCTCCACTCAAAGTAGAGAACTCAAATGGCCACACATAGGATAGTCATAAGCACTGGGAAGCTTCACAGTTTCCTATTTGTAGATATGTATAAGAGGACTGCACAACTCTGAAGGTGTCGGGGCAGCCTGAACCATCCAGGATGTCAAAACAGTCAAAACCCTACAATGAACGGAAACTGGTCAGAGCACATTCAGAGCCATTTGTTCAAGGTAAAAAAAAAATATATCGGGTATAAGAAAGAGACTTATATTCTAACCAAAGAAAAAAAGCTGCAAGTGTCATCTCAGAAAGATATAGCTATGCAGATAAATATTTTCTAAAGCTTATTACAGTGAAACCAAAGAGGAAACCTAGTTTTGAAGCTGGAAAGGCAATCTTGACCTTCATTTCTGCTAAACAGGTACTTCCTCCTAAAATACAGGAAACTCTGTCTTTCTTAATATAAACAATGAAAAAAATTACAGTTAAACCCAATTAAAAATATTGCAAGACCTAAGATGGAATCTAAATTACATACTTATAAAAATGAAATCACATCAGAAAAAAACATGACTAGAGAACAAAAAATTGGATTCTATTAAAAAAAAATTATAGAAGCTGCCAAATGAAACATAAATCTGAATTTTTACATCATCATAAATGTTGAGGCATTTAAGGATGTTTAAGCAACAGATGTAGATGTATGCAGAGAAATGTAGATTAAACCATAAGGCATACAAAAAGAAACAGATATCATAGAATGAACCTCTGTAGAAATAAAGAGGACAAAATAAGAATGTAAAAAAGGAATGAATTTTAAAAATTGGAGAAAGTAATAACTACAGAAGACAAGCAAAAAAACACACAACGTAGATATATAAGAAGTTCTTAAAAGAAAACCCAATCAGTGGAAAAGAATACTGACAATTACAATGGAAGAAACTTTCCCGGAATAAAGAGAACGAACTTTAATATTTAAAGAACATTAACAGGAATCATATATAATTTTTCAAACTGGGATGCCTGGGTAGCTCAGTGGGCTAAGCATCCGACTCCTGATTTTAGCTCAGGTCTTGATGTCAGGGTCATGAGTTCAAGCCCCACATTGAGCTCTACACCCAGCGTGGAGCCTACTTAAAAAAAAAAAAGAAAAATTTAAGAACTGAAAAACACAATCACCAAAACTAAAAAAAAAACTTGATGGATGGATCCCACAGTAGAATGGAGGGAAAAGAAAAACAACCAGTAAACTGAAATATAGAATAGAAATTATTCGATGTGAACAGAGAGAAAAATACTTTAAAAAGAAATAGTTGTGTTTAAGTCTTTAATCTATTCCAAATTAATTTTTGTGAGTGGTGTCAAATAAGGGCCCTATTTTATTATTCTACATTTAATTATCCAGTTTTCCCAACACATTTATTTATCCTTTTCCCATTAAGTATTCTTGTATCCTTAGTCAAATATTAGTTGGCCATATATGCAAGGACTTATTTCAAGGCTCTTGATTCTGTGCCATTGGTCCATGTGTCTATTTTATGCCAGTATCATACAGATTTGATTACTATAGCTTTGTACAGTTTGAGATCATGAAGCATGGTACCTCTAAGCCTTGTTTTTCTTTGTTGGGATTGATTTGGCTATTCAAAGTGTTTTGCAGTTCTATACAAATACTAGAATTTTTTTTTTTGCTCCTTCTCTGAAAAACTGCCTTTGGAATTTTTATAGGGATTGCATTGAATCTATAAATGGCTTTTGGTAGTATGGACAATTTAACAAAATCTAAGATGGAAACAATATTCATTCTTCAAATCCATAAACAGCAGAGACCTTTCCACTTTTTTGTGTCTTCAATTTCTTGTAGCTTTCAGTGTATAGATTTTTCACCTCCTTGGTCAAGTTTATTTCTAAATATTCCATTGTTTTTAATGCTATCTGTGAACAGGATTGTTTTTCTTTAAAATATTTCATTGTTAGTATATGAGAAACAAAGGATTTCTGTATGTTGAGGTTGAATCTACAACTTTATTGAATTTTTGATTAGTTAACAGTTTTTTTGGTGGAATCCTTAGGATTTTCTATAGAAGATCATATCATCTGCAACAGACAATTTTACTTCCGCCTTTCCAATTCAGATGCATTAAAATTAGTCTTGGAAATGATTTTTTGGATAGGACACCACAGCAAAGGCAATAAAAATAAAAATTTAATAAGTGGGACTGTATCAAATTAAAAAGTTGTACACAGAAAAAAATTAACAAAGTGAAAAAACAACCTAAGGAATGGGAGACTGTATTTACCAACTATATATCTGATAAAAAGCTAATATCCATAATACATAAGGAACTACTACAGCTTAGAAGAAAAACAAGAAAAACACAATCTGATTAATAAATGAGCAGAGGAACTAAACAGATATTTTTTCCAAAGATGACAATGGCCAACAAGCACAAGAAAAGATTCTCAATGTCACTAATCATCAGTTAAATTCAAATTAAAACCACAGTGATAGGAGATATAACCTCACACCTGTTAGAATGGCTATCATAGAAAAGACAAAAGATAAGTATTGGCAAGGATGTGAAGAAAAGGGAACCCTTGCACACCATTGGTTGGAATTTAATCACTACAGAAACAATATGAAAGTTCCTCAAAAACTTAAAAATTGAACTACCATATGATCTAACAATCCCATTTTGGGTATATATCCAAAGGAAATCTTCAAAGGACCTTCAAGACATATCTGCATGCCCAACCTCACTAAGCATTATTCATAATAGCCAAGATATGGAAATAACCTAAGTATCTGAATATGGATGAATGATTTAAAAAGATGTAGTACAATGTGGCACAATGGTAGGTTATGCAGCCAAAAGAAAGAAGGAAATTCTGCCATTTGCAACAACATGGATGGAACTTGAGGGCATTATCCTAAGTGAATTAAGTCAGAAAGAGACAAGCAAATATTGTATGCTATCACTTATATGTGAAATCTAAGAAAGCAAAGCTAAATTCAGAGAGTAAAATAATGGTTGCCAGAGGCTGGGCAGGGTGAGTGTGAGGGAAATAGGAGATGCTGGTCAAATACTACAAACTTTCAGTTAAAAGATGAGTAAGTTGGTAAATTACTCATGGCAATTTTAGTTAAAAGAGTAAATCTTAAACATTTCCACCACAAATATAAAGTGATAATTATATGATGTTATGGAGATGGTAACTGACCTTACTCTGGTAATCATTTCACAATATTTAAGTCTATGAAATCAACATGTTGTACACCTTAAACTTACATTGTTATATATCAATTATATCTCAATAAAGCACTTTCTGGGGGAGGAAAACCTACATTTCCGAGCCCCCCCTTGCTGTTTGGGCACTATCTGCTTGGGGGCCAGATAGATGCATAGGTATATTAACCTAATACACTAATATGAGACTTTAATTCAGGAGTAAGATATGTAGGGACACACAATGGATATGGGGCATCCATTCTGCAAGTCCAGGGGAAGCAAAGGCTCTGTGGTTTCTCATGTCAGGGACAGCCACACTTTCATGAATGGGACAAATCTGCAGTGTGGATCTGGGAGTGGTTCTGGAAGCTTACCCCAGAGCTCCTATCTCTAATCCTCCCAATAATTCTGTGAGATGGAGAAGAAAAAAGGAAAAACAACTCTCTTTCAGAAATTCAAATAGTTTCTGTAGTTTGCAACTACCAACTTTGATCAAAAAGGAAATAAAAAAATTATATTCAGGTATCTCTGGGACTATTACAAAATATTTAACATTCAAGAAGTCTAGTCCCAGAATCAGAGGAGAAAGAATAAGGCTAAAAAAGTAGTAAAATAATGGCTGAACAACTGATGAATCACTGAACTCTACCTCTGAAACTAATAATACACTACATGTTAATTGACTTTAATTTCAAAAAAGAAAATATTAAAATTATTTGAAAAAATAATGGCTGAAAACTTTACTGAGTTGGCAAGAAACATAAACCTATAGGAGGAGTAGGAGACATAACTTTCGTCTTGTCCCAGGAATTCAGCTAGATACGGATCAAACCATTCTGAACACCTACAAACTCAACAGGAGATCGAAGAAAAGATAGCAGCAACTCTCTGAACAGAAAAGCCACCACTTTCTGAAAGATAGGATGGGCGGAGAAGTGAATCCAAGGCGATATTCGAGAGAACAGATGGCGGGGGAGGGGGCCTCCATCCGCCGCTTCTGGCAAGTGATACAGCCCCGGAGCACAAAATCGGAACTTTTAGAAGTAGACGCCGCTGAGGGATGTCGGTCCAGTGGCTGAGCGGGGGGTGGAACCCTTGCTAGGACAGTGAGGTCTCAGGACCCTCGGGGGTCACAGAAAGCCCACAGGTGCGTGAGTGCGGCAGAGCTCCCAGGTATCGGAGCGGGGAAGCCGGCTGCAGAGACGGAGCCGAGGCGCGGGCTCTCAGCTCAGGGTTGCCATAAACCGTGATCTGCGGCACAGTCGGGCCACTGCTCCACCAGCAGGGACCCAACAAGCGGCAGATCCAGGGAGACACCCCTTCCTCCCCCAGAAGGAGCGGCGCGAGAGCGCACCGCAGGGATCTGCTGGGTTTGGAGACTCCACACGGGGTCGGGAGCCAGAGATAGAAACGCTCTGTCACAGGCCGGGTGAGCACAGAGTGCTGCCAGAGACCAGGGAGACGGGAGTGATTGACTGCTTCTTTCTGGGGGCTCACTGAGGAGCAGGGCCCCGAGTTCTCGGCTCCTCAGGGGCAGAGATTGGGAGGCCGCCATTTTCACTCTCGTCCTCCAAAGCTGTACAGAAAGCTTGCAGGGAACAAAAGCTCCCGAGAGCAAACCTGAGCAGATTACTTAGTCTGGACGAGCAAGGGCCAGGCAATTCCACCTCCGGCAAAGACATATGGAAACCACAGCAACAGGCCCTTCCCCCAGAAGATCAGCAAGAACAGCCAGCTAAGACCAAGTTTACTGATCAATGAGAATGGCAGAACTCCCGCGCTAGGGGAATAATGCACATAGAATTCATGGTTTTACCATGATTCTTTAGTCCTTCAAAGTTAATTCTTTTTTTTAACTGTTTTTTAATTTTTTTTTCCCTTTTTCAACCAACATCTTATCAATTCCTTTTTTTAAAAATCTTTTTTATTTTTCATTTTTACAGTCATATTCTATCCCTTCATAGTAGTTAACCTTATTTTTGGTATATGTATAAGTTGTTCTCTCTTTAAAATTTTGGGATACAGTTTCTTCCAACAGACCAAAATATACACTAAATCTTTAGTATATGGTTTTGTTCTAGTCTCCTGCCTGACGACATTCTCCACCCCCTTTTTTATTAATTCCTCTTCTTTTTTCAAGCAGCTTATCTTATTAATTCCTTTTATAAAATCTTTTATAATTTTCATCTTTACGGTCATATTCCATCCCTTCATCATATTTATCTTATTTTTGCACATATAAGTTTTTCTTTAAAACTTTGGGAGACACCTTCTTCTAACAGTCCAAAATACACCCAAAGTCTAGTGTTTGACACTGATCTATGCACCAGCCTGATCATACTTGATCATATTTTTTTTTTAATCTTTTTTCTTTCTTTCCCTTTCTTCTCCCCCAGTTTCAGGTCTCTTCTGATTTGTTTAGTGTATATTTTTCTGGAGTCATTGTTACCCTGTTAGCATTTTGTTCTCTCATTCATCTATTCTCCTCTGGACAAAATGACAAGATGGAAAAAATCACCTCAAAAAAAAATGAACAAGAGGCAGTACCGACTGACAGGGACCTAATCAATACGGACATCAGTAAGATGTCGGAACTAGAGTTCAGAATGACGATTTTAAAGATACTAACTGGGCTTGCAAAAAGCATGGAAGATATTAGAGAAACCCTTTCTGGAGAAATAAAAGAACTAAAATCTAACCAAGTCGAAATCAAAAAGGCTATTAATGAGGTGCAATCAAAAATGGAAGCTCTAACTGCTAGGATAAATGAGGCAGAAGACAGAATCAGTGATATAGAAGACCAAATGATGGAAAATAAAGAAGCTGAGAAAAAGAGAGATAAACTACTACTGGATCACGAGGGCAGAATTCAAGAGATAAGTGATACCATAAGATGAAACAATATTAGAATAATTGGGGTCCCAGAAGAAAAAGAGAGAGAGGGGCAGAAGGTATATTGGAGCAAATTATAGCAGAGAACTTCCCTAATTTGGGGAAGGAAACAGGCATCAAAATCCAGGAGGCACAGAGAACCACCCTCAAAATCAATAAAAATAGGTCAACGCCCTGACATCTAATAGTAAAACTTACGAGTCTCAGAGACAAACAGAAAATCCTGAAAGCAGCTCAGGAGAAGAGATCTGTAATCTACAATGGTAGAAACATTAGACTGGCAACAGACCTATCCACAGAGACCTGGCAGGCCAGAAAGGACTGGCATGATATATTCAGAGCACTAAATGAGAAAAATATGCAGCCAAGAATACTCTATCCAGCTAGGCTATCATTGAAAATAGCAGGAGAGATAAAAAGCTTCCAGGACAAACAAAAACTAAAGGAATTGGCAAACACGAAACCAGAGCTACAAGAAATATTGAAAGGGGTCCTCTAAGCAAAGAGAGAGCCTAAAAGTAACATAGACCAGAAAGGAACACAGACAATATACAGTAACGGTCACCTTACAGGAAATACAATGGCACTAAATTTGTACCTTTCAATAGTTTCGTGAATGTAAATGGGCTAAATGCCCCAATCAAAAGACACAGGCTATCAGATTGGATAAAAAAATAAGACCTATCGATATGGTGTCTGCAAGAGGCTCATTTTAGACCCAAAGACACCTCCAGATTGAAAGTGAGAGGGTGGAAAACCATTTACCATGCTAATGGACACCAAAAGAAAGCTGGGATGCCAATCCTTCTATCAGACAAATTAGACTTTCAACCAAAGAGTATAGTAAGAGATGAGGAAGGACACTATGTCCTACTTAAAGGGTCTATCCAACAAGAAGATCTAACTGTAAATATCTATGCCCCTAACATGGGAGCAGCCAATTATATAAGGCAATTAATAACAAAAGCAAAGAAACACATTGACAACAATACAATAATACTAGGGGACTTTAACACCCCCCTCACTGAAATGGACAGATCACCTAAGCAAAAGATCAACCAGGAAATAAAGACTTTAAATGACACACTGGACCAAATGGACTTCACAGATATATTCAGAACATTCCATCCCAAAGCAACAAAATACACATTCTTCTCTAGTACCCATGGAACATTCTCCAGAATAGATCACATCCTAGGTCACAAATCAGGTCTCAACCAGTACCAAGAGATTGGGAACATTCCCTGCGTATTTTCGGACCACAGTGCTTTGAAACTAGAACTCAATCACAAGAGGAAAGTCGGAAAGAACTCAAATACATGGAGGCTAAAGAGCATCCTACTAAAGAATGAATGGGTGAACCAGGAAATTAAAGAAGAATTAAAAAAAATCATGGAAACCAATGAAAACGAAAATACAACTGTTCAAAATCTTTGGAATTCAGCAAAGGCAGTCCTAAGAGGAAAGTATATAGCGATACAAGTCTTTCTCAAGAAACAAGAAAGGTCTCAAATACACAACCTAACCCTACACCTAAAGGAGCTGGAGAAAGAACAGCAAATAAAGCCTAAACCCAGCAGGAGAAGAGAAATAATAAAGATCACAGCAGAAATCAATGAAATAGAAACCAAAAGAACAGGAGAACAGAGCAACGAAACTAGGAGCTGGTTCTTTGAAAGAATTAGTAAGATTGATAAACCCCTGACCAGACTTATTAAAAAGAAAAGAGAAATGACCCAAATAAATAAAATCATGAATGAAAGAGGAGAGATCACAACCAATACCAAAGAAATACAAACAATTTTAAGAACATATTATGAGCAGCGATATGCCTGCAAATTAGAGAATCTGGAAGAAATGGATGCATTCCTAGACACATGCCAACTACCAAAACTGAACCAGGAAGAAATAGAAAACCTGAACAGACCTATAACCACTAAGGAAATGGAAGCAGTCATCAACAATCTCCCAACAAACAAAAGACCAGGGCCAGATGGCTTCCCAGGGGAATTCTACCAAACATTTCAAGAAGAATTAATACCTATTCTTCTGAAACTCTTCCAAAAAACAGAAATGGAAGGAAAACTTCCAAACTCATTTTATGAGGCCACCATTACCTTGATCCCCAAACCGGACAAAGACCCCATCAAAAAGGAGAATTACAGACCAATATCCTTGATGAACATGGATGCAAAAATTCTCACCAAAGTACTAGCCAATAGGATCCAACAGTACATTAAAAGGATTATTCACCACGACCAAGTGGGATTTATCCCTGGGCTGCAAGGTTGGTTCAACATCCTCAAATTAATCAATGTGATACAATACATTAATAAAAGAAAGAATAAGAACCATATGATCCTCTCAATAGATGCAGAAAAAGCATTTGACAAAGTACAGCATCCCTTCTTGATCAAAACTCTTCAAAATATAGGGACAGAGGGTACATACCTTAATATCATAAAAGCCATCTATGAAAAACCCACAGCAAATATCATTCTCAATGGGGAAAAACTGAGAGCTTTCCCCCTAAGGTCAGGAACACGGCAGGGAAGTCCACTATCACCACAACATAGTATTAGAAGTCCTAGCCACAGCAATCAGACAAGAAGAAGAAAATAAAAGGCACCCGAATTGGCAAAGAAGAAGTCAAACTCTCACTCTTTGCTGATGATATGATACTTTATGTGGAAAACCCAAAAGACTCCACCCCAAAACTGCTAGAACTCATACAGGAATTCAGTAAACTAGCAGGATATAAAATCAATGCACAGAAATCAGTGGCATTCCTATACACCAACAACAAGACAGACGAAAGAGAAATGAAGGAGTCGATCCCATTTACAATTGCACCCAAAACCATAAGATACCTAGGAATAAATCTAACCAAAGAGGCAAAGAATCTGTACTCAGTAAACTATAAAATACTCATGAAAGAAATTGAGGAAGACATAAAGAAATGGAAAAACATTCCATGCTCATGGATTGGAAGAACAAATATTGTGAAGATGTCAATGCTACCTAGAGCGATCTACACATTTAATGCAATCCCTATCAAAATACCATCCACTTTTTTCAAAGAAATGGAACAAATAATCCTAAAATTTGTATGGAACCAGAAAAGACCCCGCATAGCCAGAGGAATGTTGAAAAAGAAAAGCAAAGCTGGCGGCATCACAATTCCGGACTTCCAGCTCTACTACAAAGCTGTCATCATCAAGACAGTATGGTACTGGCACAAAAACAGACACATAGATCAATGGAACAGAATAGAGAGTCCAGAAATAGACCCTCAACTATATGGTCAACTAATCTTTGACAAAGCAGGAAAGAATGTCCAATGGAAAAAAGACCGTCTCTTCAACAAATGGTGTTGGGAAAATTGGACAGCCACATGCAGAAGAATGAAACTGGACCATTTCCTTACACCACACACAAAAATAGACTCCAAATGGTTGAAAGACCTCAATGTGAGACAGGAGTCCATCAAAATCCTAAAGGAGAACACAGGCAACAACCTCTTCAACTTCAGCCGCAGCAACTTCTTCCTAGAAACATCACCAAAGGCAAGGGAAGCAAGGGCAAAAATGAACTATTGGAACTTCATCAAGATAAAAAGCTTTTGCACAGCAAAAGACACAGTCAACAAAACCAAAGACAACCGACAGAATGGGAGAAGATATTTGCAAATGACATATCAGATAAAGGGCTAGTATCCAAAATCTATAAAGAACTTATCAAATTCAACATCCAAAGAACAAATGATCCATTCAAGAAATGGACAGAAGACATGAACAGACATTTCTCCAAAGGAGACATCCAAATGGCCAACAGACACATGAAAAAGTGCTCAACATCACTCAGCATCAGGGAAATCCAAATCAAACCTCAATGAGATACCACCTCACACCAGTCAGAATGGCTAAAATTAACAAGTCTGGAAACGACAGATGTTGGCAGGGATGCAGAGAAAGGGGAACCCTCCTACACTGTTGGTGGGAATGCAAGCTGGTGCAGCCACTCTGGAAAACAGTATGGAGGTTCCTCAAAAAGTTGAAAATAGAGCTACCATATGACCCAGCAATTGCACTCCTGGGTATTTACCCCAAAGATACAAATGTAGGGATGCAAACGGGTACATGTACCCCGGTGTTTATAGCAGCAATGTCCACAATAGCCAAACTATGGAAAGAGCCAAGATGTCCATCGACAGATGAATGGATAAAGAAGATGTGGTATATATATATATATATATACATACAATGGAATATTATGCAGCCATCAAAATGAATAAAAGCTTGTCATTTGCAATGAAGTGGATGGAACCGGAGGGGATTATGCTGAGCGAAGTATGTCAATCAGAGAAAGACATGTATCATATAACCTCACTGATATGAGGAATTCTTAATCTCAGGAAACAAACTGAGGGTTGCTGGAATGGTGGGGGGTGGGAGGGATGGGGTGGCTGGGTGATAGACATTGGGGAGGGTATGTGCTATGGCGAGTGCTGTGAATTGTGTAAGACTGTTGAATCACAGACCTGTACCTCTGAAACAAATAATACATGTTAAAAAAAAGAAAAAGAAGAAGAAGATAGTAGGAAGTGAAAAATGAAGGGGGGGAAATCAGAGGGGGAGACGAACCATGAGACACTATGGACTCTGAGAAACAAACTGAGGGTTCTAGAGGGGAAGGGTGTGGGGAAATGGGTTAGCCTGGTGATGGGTATTAAAGAGGTCATGTACTGAAGGGAGCACTGGGTATTATAGGCAAACAATGAATCATGGAACACGGGTCGCCTGAGTGGCTCAGTCGGTTAAGCGGCTGCCTTCAGCTCGGGTCATGATCCCGGCGTCCTGGGATCGAGCCCCGCATCGGGCTCCCTGCTCGGCGGAGAGCCTGCTTCTCCCTCTCCTTCTGTCTGTCGCTCTGCCTACTTGTGCTCTCTATCTCTGTTAAATAAATAAATAAAAATCTTTAAAAAAAAAAAAAAAAAAAATGAATCATGGAACACTACATCAAAAATTAATGATGTAATGTATGGTGATTAACATAACATAATAAAATTTAAAAAAAAAGAAACATAAACCTAAGAAGCTAAGTGGTCTAAAAATTGGACGGATTCAAGGAAATCCAACCAAAAAAGCATCTTCTGAAAGAGTAGAGCAAAGAAGAAATCTGGAAAGCTGCATGAGAGAAATGACACCTACTTGTAGGAGAAAAACATTTGCAGGACAGTTTATTTCTTATGAGAAAACATGGAATCCAGAAATAAGTGGCACAACATTTTTCAAATGCTTAAAAGAATGAATTGTCAGCCCAGAATCCTCCATCGAATGAAAATAGCTCTCAGCAATTAAGGGGAAATCAAAACATTCTCAGATGAAAAGAAACTAAAAGAACTTATTACCAGCATACATACCCTAAAAAGAATTGATAGAGGAAGTTGAATTTATAATTTAAAGACTTCCCAGAAGAGGATATTCTGGTCCATCTGTTTTTTTGTTTTTTGGTTTTTTTTCTAGAATTAAAGAGAAAGGAAAAGAATTAGCACTAATTCTATACAATCTCTTCCAGAAAACAGAGGGTATACTTCAATTAATTTTACGAAGTTAGCATTACTCTAAAACCAAACCAGAGAAAGACAGTACTAAGAAAACTATAGACCAATACCTCTCAAGAATATACATGTAAAAAAACTTTGTTAAGGTATAGGATTCAGCAAAATATCAAAATTATTATATACCATGACTAAGTGGGGTTTATTCCAGGTATGCAAGTCTGGTTCAATATTTGGCGGCCGGGGCATCGGGGGGGGGGGGGGAAGTCAACCATCTAATCCAAATTTTCATATCACTAATTTTTGGCATGAACCTACTGAGCTGAGCTGCACATAACTATTGCTCTTCTGCCACATTTTCCTTTTTTTTTTTTTTTTCCCTCCCATTCAAATTCCACTCTATCATCCCCCTATGGAACAACTCACGGGCTCTGCTCCATCCCTGAATCCATCCCAGCCCACTAATTATAGCAATCATTTTGTTTTTTATAACCTATTAAACTATCTAAGAAAATGCACTTTACCTCTGTAACAAAATCATAAGCTCCTAGAAAACGAAAACTATTTCTGATAATAAATGTCTTTTAGGGGCTAGCACAGTGCTTCATATCTAGCTACCCCTGGATTAATTCATCCATTCATCAAGTATTAAGCATTTATTATATACCAAATACTAAGCTATTACTTCACAATATAACAGTGAACAAAACAGACATGAGCACTGATAACTGTTCTTACGGAACACCTATTTAGTAAGAATGAGAATTACTTTTCAGCACCTTCAATAAAGTAGCATAAGTGGGCAAATGGGGGAAAATTTCATGTTCTCGAGGAGAAAGGGGCAACAGTGCACTTAGGGTGAGGATCTGCAATGCTTTGGAGCAGTCCCATTTACTCATTAAAGGAATAACTGGATAAGGGAGAAAAGGAAGAATAAAAAGAGGAAGAGGCAGGCATAACAAGTTTGTTACTACATGTTCTTGTATTTTGGTCACATAAAAATAAATAAATACAGAAATACACATACTCCTACATACCAGACTGTCTACCTATATACTTACTGTAAGAAGAATAAGGTCTGACTCTAACCCCTAAATCTATAGTCCTCTATTTTCAGCAGAGTTCCACCACAACAATTCCATCACGTACTTTAATTAGTAGAAATCTAAGCTCAACAATTTCATTACTTTCTTTACTCAGTTAACAGTTGTCATGAGATGTACAGATTCTCCACAAACAAACAAAAAAATTCACCAAATGACGGTGAAAAAAATAGGTCAATGTAGAAAAGGCATTTAACAAATTTCAACTTCACTCATGACAAAAGTGCTCTGAAAAGTACAAACAAGGGGCAACTCCCTCGATGTGATGAGGAATATATACAAAAATCCTACTGCTAACAGTACACTCAATAGTGATAGACTGACCATTTTCTCCCTTGTTTCCATTGCAAACAATGCAAGAATGTATGCTCTCACCACTCTTATTTAACATTGTAGTGGAAATCCTAGTCAGTCCTAGAAAGTCAAGAAAATGAAATAACAAATCAGAAAGGGGATAGTCGGGGAAACTATCCCTCCTGGCAAATGGCATGATTACATAAAGAAAATCCCAAAAGACCAACAGCAAAAATTTCTGGAACTAATGAGTAACTTCATTAAAGGTCAAATGATACAAGATCAAAGTAAAAAAAAAAAAAAAAATCAACTGTAGTGCTATTAATAATGAACGCATAGAAACAAATAAAAATAATATAGCATTTATAATCACCCCCTTCCAAAAAAATGAACTAGAGGGGCACCTGGGTGGCTCAGTTGGTTAAGCATCCAATTCGACTTTGACTCACGTCATGATCTCAGGGTCTTTAGATTGAGCCTGGTGTAGGGCTCCATGCTGGGCATGGAGCCTGCTTAAGACTGTCTTTCTTCCTCTCCCTCTGCACCCCGCCACCTACTCACGCTCCCTCGTCTCGTGTATGCTCTATTAAAAAAAAAAAGATAGATTTATATACAACAATACATTTACTTACAACCAAAGATATGGGACTTGAATGCCAAAAACTGCAAAACAAGAAGAGCTAAATAAATGGAGAAGCATATGTGTTTATGGGTTGGAAGACTCAGCCTAGCATAGATGGGAATTCTTCCTCAAATTTATATATGCTTTAAAGCAATTTGCATGAAAATCTAAGATTTTTTGTCAATATAGACTAAATGTTTTGAATTTTATATGGGAAGACCAAGAATTAGAATACCTGACACAATTTTGAGAAAGAATAAAATGGTAGGAGTAGGTCTACCTGATTTCAAGACAAGGAACCAAGATGATATGGTATTAACCAAAGGATTAACACTTAGACCAATGGAACAGAAACAGATGTAAACAAATATCAACTGACTTTGAGAAAAGTGCTGATGTGATTCAGTAGAAGAAAGACAGCCTTTTCAACAAATGGTCCTGGAACAATTAGACATCTATAGAAAACAAACAACCCTTTACCTAAGTCTCACACCTTAAATAAACAAACAAAAACTCAAAATGGATCCTAGACTTAAATCTAAATTATAAAACTATAAAAATGTTTAGGAAGAGAAAATTGGGGAGGGGTACCTAGGGTTAGACAAGGGGGTTCTTTGATGGGATAGTAAAAGTACAATCCATAAAAGAAAAAGCTAATAAATTTGCCTTCAAAGTTAACTTTTACTCTGCAAAATATTCTGTTATGAGAATGAAAAGACAAGCTATAGAGTGAGATAAAATATTTGTAAAATAAAAGGACCAGTATCTGCAATATACAGAGAACACTCAAAACTGAACAGTAAAAAAACAATCTAATTAGAAAATGGGCAAAAACTTTAAAAAAAAAAAAAAAAGCGGGGGGCGCCTGCGTGGCTCAGTCATTAAGTGTCTGCCTTCGGCTCAGGTCATGATCCCAGGGTCCTGGGATTGAGCCCCACATCGGGCTCCCTGCTCTGCAGGAAGCCTGCTTCTCCCTCTCCCACTCCCGCTCCCCCTGCTTGTGTTCCCTCTCTCGCTGTGTCTCTGTCAAATAAATAAAATCTTTAAAAAAAAAAAAAGAAAATGGGCAAAAAACAAACTGTTCAGTACAGAAACAGACGGCAAGTGCTATGATCTGAATGTTTGTGTCCTCCTCTCAACTCAAAAGCTGGAATCCTAATGCCCAATGTGACGGTATTAGAAAAGTAAAGACTTTGGGGTGTGCTTATTTCATGAAGGTGGAGCCCACAAGAACAGAACTAGTGTTATTATTAAAGAGAACCCACAGAGCACTGTAGCCTCTCTACCATGCGAGTACACAGTGATAAGGTACCAGCTTTGAACCAGGAAGAGGGCTTTTATCAGAATGTGACCATGCTGACACCTTGACCTGGGACTCCCAGCTTCCAGAATTATGAGGAATAAATTTTTGTTGTTTATAAGCTACCCAGCCTGTGGTATTTTGTTATAGTAGCCCAAACAGACTAACACACCAAGTACACACATGAAAAGATGTTCAACATTCATTAGCCATTAGGGAAATCCAAGTTGACATCACAATGAGAGTTCACAAAATGGTTTCAACAAAAAAAACAGTATTAACACCAAATGCTAATGAGGATGCTAAGAAACTGGATTATTCTTATATTGCTGGTGGGAATATACAACGGTACAACCATCCTGGAAAACATTTTATTTCTTTAAAAACTAAATACGCAACTAAGTATGACCCAGCAATTGCACTCTGAAATTTATCCTAAGGAAAGGAAAATTTAGGTTCACCTAAAAACCTGTATATAAATGTTTACAGAAGCTTTATTCAGGAACAATCTGGGAACAACCTAGATGTCCTCCAATGGGTGAATGGTTAACCAAACTACAGTGCATCCCTACCACAGATTACTACTCACCAATAAAAAAGGAATGAACAATTGATACATTCAAGAACTAGGATGAATCTCCAGAGATTTATGCTGAGTGGAAAAGTGCCAATCCTAAAAGTTTATGTACTGTAGGATTTCCTTTAGATAACATTTTTAAATGACAAAATTATAGAAATAGAGAACAGATAAATGACTGCCAGAGGGTAAGGATGAAGGTAGGAGCAGGAAGGAAGTGAATGTGGCTACAAAAGGCAACTTGAAGAATTTCTGTACTGATGGGAACATTCTGTACTAATGTCAGTACCCTGGTTGTTTCTTTGTCACATAGTTTTACTAGATGTTCCCATTGGTAGAAACTGAATAAAGGATACATGGGATTGCTCTGTATGCTTTTTTACAAATACATGTGAATCAACTATTATCTTAAAATAGAAAGTGTAGTGGCATCACAATTCCGGACTTCAAGCTATATTACAAAGCTGTAATCAACAAGACAATATGGTACTGGCACAAAAACAGACACAGAGATCAATGGAACAGAACAGAGAACCCAGAAATGGACCCTCAACTCTATCTCAACTAATCTTTGACAAAGCAGGAAAGACTATCCAACGGAAAAAAGTCTCTTCAACAAATGGTGCTGGGAAAATTGGACAGCCACAGGCAGAAGAATCAAACTGGATCATTTTCTTACACCATTCACAAAAATAGGCTCAAAAATGGATGAAAGACCTAAAAGTGACACAGGAATCCACCAAAATCCTAGAGGAGAACACAGGCAGCAAACCTTTAACCTTGGCCACAGCAACTTCTGGCTAGGCGTGTCTCCAAAGGCAAGGGAAACAAAAGCAAAAGTGAACTATTAGGACTTCATCAAGATAAAAAGCTTTTGCACAGCAAATGAAACAGTCGACAAAAACAAAAGACAACCGACAGAATGGGAGAAGATATTTTCAAATGTCTTATCAGATAAAGGGCTAATATGCAAGATCTGTAAAGAACTTATCAAACTCAACACCCAAAGAACAAATAATCCACTCAAGAAATAGGCAGAAGACATGAACAGACATTTTTCCAAAGAAGACATCCAAATGGCCAACAGACACATGAAAAAATGTTCATCATCATTAGCCATCAGGGAAATCCAAATCCAAACCACACTGAGATACCACCTTACACCAGTTAGAATGGCAAAAATTGACAAGGCAAGAAAGAACAAATGTTGGAGAGGTTGTGGAGAAAGAGGAACCCTCTTACACTGTTGGTGGGAATGCAAGTTGGTACAGCCACTTTGGAAAACAGTGTGGAGGTGCCTCAAAAAATTAAAAATAGAGCTACCCTATGAGCCAGCAATTGCACTACTGGGTACTTACCCCAAAGACACAGATGTAGTGGAAAGAAGGGCCATATGCACCCCAATGTTCACAGCAGCAATGTCCGCAATAGCCAAACTATGGAAAGAGCCGAGATGCCCTTCAACAGAAGAATGGATAAAGAAGATGTGGTCCATATATACAATGGAATATTACCCAGCCATCAGAAAGGATGAATACCCAACTTTTACATCAACATGGATGGGACTGGAGGAGATTATGCTAAGTGAAATAAGTCAAGCAGAGAAAGTCAATTACCATACAGTTTCACTTATTTGTGGAACATAAGGAATAGCATGGAGGACATTAGGAGAATGAAGGGAAAATGAAGGGGGGGAAATCAGAGGGGGAGACGAACCATGAGAGATTATGGACTCCGAGAAACAGACTGAGGGTTTTGGAGGGGAGGGGGTTGGGGGGGAATGGGTTGGCCCAGTGATGGGTATTAAGGAGGGCACATACTGCATGGAGCACTGGGTGTTATATGAAAACAATGAATCGTGGATCACTACATCAAAAACTAATGATGTATTGTACGGTGACTAACATAACATAATAGAATAAAATAAAAATTTTTTAAAAATGAAATCTTATCATTTGCAATGATGTGAATGGAGCTAGAGGGTATTATGCTAAGCGAAATAAGTCAATCAGAGAAAAACCATTATCATATGATCTCACTCACATGTGGAATTTAAGAAACAGAACAGAGGAGCATAGGGGAAGGGAGGGAAAAATAAAACAAGATGAAACCAGAGAGGGAGACAAACCATAAGAGAATCACAGGCAATGAACTGAGGGTTGCTGCAGGGGAGAGGGGTGGGGGGATGAGGCAACTATGTGATGGACATTGAGCAGGGCATGTGATGTAATGAGCACTGGGTATTACATAAGATTGATGAATCCCTGAACTTCACCTCTGAAACTAATAATACACTATATGCTAATAGAGTTTAAATTTTTAAAAAAGGAAAAAAAAATAAAAAGTGTAAATGCTTTTTGAAAAAGTACATGCATGCTACTTGTGTGAAAGAGTAGACAAATATATAAACAGATTTGCCTATATTTTCAAAATTACTACTAATAGAGTAAGAGAAAGGTGGGAGGACAAGAAAGGCAAGGGTAGAACCTAGGTATCTTTAAATGTTCCTTGCTTTCTAAATTCAAATTTCAAACCACGAAATTATCCTCATACTTTTTAAAATAAATTTAGAAAAACAATGGTCATCAAAAATGAAAAAAAAAAAAAATCACCTGAAGAAAAATCTATTTATGATGTTTAAGGCATAATCAAAAGTAGATGAATAGGGACGCCTGGGTGGCTCAGTCGTTAAGCGTCTGCCTTCGGCTCAGGTAATGATCTCAGGGTCCTGGGATCGAGCCCCACATCGGACTCCCTGCTTGGCGGGAAGCCTGCTTCTCCCTCTCCCACTCTCCCTGCTTGTGTTCCCTATCTCACTGTATCTCTATCTGTCAAATAAATAAAATCTTAAAAAAAAAAAAAAAAGAAGTAGATGAATAGTTGTAAATATCTTTAAGACACAGAATTTCGATTGAATATCCTGAAGACCAAATACACACATGCACAGACACAGAAAAGTAAACAGAATGTATTTGTTTTTTTATTAGTACACAGGCATTTTATAAGTAAAACCACTATAAAATATTAAAGCACTTACATAATTACACTAATATAGTTAGGAACCATAGTTTTCAGAACAAGAGTTATTAACAAAAGTAAAGTGGTTAAAAACCCTGTAATCTTTCGTTTAAATTGGAAATATAAGTATGATCTCATGATTTATTTTACTTTTTCAATAAAATATACATTTCCTACTTCCGGCCAATTGAAAGAGCCTGGAAGCAATGCTATCTCACTGTAGGACTCAGATTATCATATCTAAATACCATTTCATGCACAAGGGAAGTAAGTACAATGTGACAATTGAATGATTCCAGATCTGGGACAAGAAATGAACAAGAGGCTATCTTGCTATACCTAAAAGCAAGGATGCTAGGAAAGACTTCTGAAGACCTATCAAAGGACTCAGGAGAAGATGATAGCAGGAGGGGAAGAATGAAGGGGGGAGAATCGGAGGGGGAGACAAACCATGAGAGACTATGGACTCTGAAAAACAAACTGAGGGTTCTAGAGGGGAGAGGGGTGGGAAAATGGGTTAGCCTGGTGATGGGTATTAAAGAAGGCATGTTCTGCATGGAGCACTGGGTGTTATATGCAAACAATGAATCATGGAACACTACATCAAAAACTAATGATGTAATGTATGGTGATTAACATAATAAAAAAAAAAAAAAAAAAAAGGACTCAGGAGTACCTTGAACAGCTCCCATAGTCCAATGCTAAAACAACCGGAGTTCTATGCCAGCAAATTAGATAACCTGGAAGAAATGGAGGCATTCCTAGAGATGTACCAACTACCAAAACTGAACCAGGAAGAAATAGAAAACCTGAACAGACCTATAACCACTAAGGAAATTGAAGCAGTCATCAAAAATCTCCCAACAAACAAAAGCCCAGGGCCAGATGGCTTCCCAGGGGAATTCTACCAAACATTTCAAGAAGAAATAATACTTATTCTTCTGAAACTGTTCCAAAAAATAGAAATGGAAGGAAAACTTCCAAACTCATTTTATGAGGCCACCATTACCTTGATCCCCAAACCAGACAAAGACCCCATCAAAAAGGAGAATTACAGACCAATATCCCTGATGAACATGGATGCAAAAATTCTCACCAAAATACTAGCCAATAGGATCCAACAGTACATTAAAAGGATTATTCACCACGACCAAGTCGGATTTATCCCTGGGCTGCAAGGTTGGTTCAACATCCGCAAATCAATCAACGTGATACAATACATTAACAAAAGAAAAAACAAGAATCACATGATCCTCTCAATAGATGCAGAAAAAGCATTTGACAAAGTACAGCATCCTTTCTTGATCAAAACTCTTCAGAGTATAGGGATAGAGGGTACATACCTCAATATCATAAAAGCCATCTATGAAAAACCTACAGCGAATATCATTCTCAATGGGGAAAAACTGAGAGCTTTCCCCCTAAGGTCAGGAACGCGGCAGGGATGTCCACTATCACCACTGCTATTCAACATAGTATTGGAAGTCCTAGCCACAGCAATCAGACAACAAAAAGAAATCAAAGGCATCCAAATTGGCAAAGAAGAAGTCAAACTCTCACTCTTTGCAGATGATATGATACTTTATGTGGAAAATCCCAAAGACTCCACCCCAAAACTGCTAGAACTCATACAGGAATTCAGTCAAGTGGCAGGATATAAAATCAATGCACAGAAGTCAGTGGCATTCCTATACACCAACAACAAGTCAGAAGAAAGAGAAATTAAGGAGTCGATCCCATTTACAATTGCACCCAAAACCATAAGATACCTAGGAATAAATCTAACCAAAGAGGCAAAGGATCTGTACTCAGAAAACTATAAAATACTCATGAAAGAAATTGAGGAAGACACAAAGAAATGGAAAAACGTTCCATGCTCATGGATTGGAAGAACAAATATTGTGAAGATGTCAATCCTACCTAGAGCAATCTACACATTCAATGCAATCCCCATCAAAATACCATCCACTTTCTTCAAAGAAATGGAACAAATAATCCTAAAATTTGTATGGAACCAGAAAAGACCCCGCATAGCCAGAGGAATGTTGAAAAAGAAAAGCAAAGCCGGCGGCATCACAATTCCAGACTTCCAGCTCTACTACAAAGCTGTCATCATCAAGACAGTATGGTACTGGCACAAAAACAGACACATAGATCAATGGAACAGAATAGAGAGCCCAGAAATGGACCCTCAACTCTATGGTCAACTAATCTTCGACAAAGCAGGAAAGAATGTCCAATGGAAAAAAGACAGTCTCTTCAACAAATGGTGTTGGGAAAATTGGACAGCCACATGCAGAAGAATGAAACTGGACCATTTCCTTACACCACACACAAAAATAGACTCCAAATGGTTGAAAGACCTCAATGTGAGACAGGAGTCCATCAAAATCCTAAAGGAGAACACAGGCAGCAACCTCTTCGACCTCAGCCGCAGCAACTTCTTCCTAGAAACATCGCCAAAGGCAAGGGAAGCAAGGGCAAAAATGAACTATTGGGACTTCATCAAGATAAAAAGCTTTTGCAAAGCAAAGGAAACAGTCAACAAAACCAAAAGACAACTGACAGAATGGGAGAAGATATTTGCAAATGACATATCAGATAAAGGGCTAGTATCCAAAATCTATAAAGAACTCATCAAACTCAACACCAAAAGAACAAAGAATCCAATCAAGAAATGGGCAGAAGACATGAACAGACATTTCTCCAAAGAAGACATCCAAATGGCCAACAGACACATGAAAAAGTGTTCAATATCGCTCGGCATCAGGGAAATCCAAATCAAAACCTCAATGAGATACCACCTCACACCAGTCAGAATGGCTAAAATTAACAAGTCAGGAAATGACAGATGTTGGCGGGGATGCGGAGAAAGGGGAACCCTCCTACACTGTTGGTGGGAATGCAAGCTGGTGCAGCCACTCTGGAAAACAGTATGGAGGTTCCTCAAAAAGTTGAAAATAGAGCTACCATATGATCCAGCAATTGCACTCCTGGGTATTTACCCCAAAGATACAAAAGTAGGGACCCGAAAGGCTACGTGCACCCCGATGTTTATAGCAGCAATGTCCACAATAGCCAAACTGTGGAAAGAGCCAAGATGTCCATCAACAGATGAATGGATAAAGAAGATGTGGTATATATATGCAATGGAATATTATGCAGCCATCAAAAGGAATAAGATCTTGCCATTTGCAACGACGTGGATGGAACTGGAGGGTATTATGCTGAGCGAAATAAGTCAAACAGAGAAAGACATGTATCATATGACCTCACTGATATGAGGAATTCTTAATCTCAGGAAACAAACTGAGGGTTGCTGGAGTGGGGGGTGGGGTGGGAGGGATGGGGTGACTGGGTGATGGACACTGGGGAGGGTATGTGTTCTGGTAAGCGCTGTGAATTGTGCAAGACTGTTGAATCTCAGATCTGTACCTCTGAAACAAGTAATGCAATATATGTTAAGAAAGAAAAAAAGAAGAAGAAGAATGTAGCAGGAGGGGAAGAATGAAGGGGGGGAAATCGGAGGGGGAGAAGAACCATGAGAGACAATGGACTCTGAAAAACAAACTGAGGGTTCTAGAGGGGAGGGGGGTGGGAGGATGGGTTAGCCTGGTGATGGGTATTGAGGAGGGCACGTTCTGCATGGAGCACTGGGTGTTATGCACATACAATGAATCATGGAACACTACATCTAAAACTAATGATGTAATGTATGGGGATTAACATAACAATAAAAAAATTTAAATTAAAAAAAAAAGAATAGAAAAAGCAAAAATAGTACTATGTTGATGGGTTGAAGCTACATTTGGGGTATATGACAGTTCATTGTAGGAGCTTCTCTACGTTTTTGTGTTTTTGAAATTTTCCAGGATAAAAACCATTTGTTTAAAAGATCATGTAATTTTCTGTATTTATTCATTCATTTAACAAATTGAGTACATACTCTTTGCAGACCAAACTAAGTAAAATACAATCTTTTCTTTCCAGAAGCTCACAACCTAGTAGTGGGAAAAATAGAGAACAAGAAGTACAATGGAATATGAGATTTGCTCAAATAAGTACACTGTAGTTCCAGTGAAGCACACTGGAAAGGAAACAATATGCCCCCGGGGACATGAGTAGAGATTTCACAGAGGAGGTGATACTGCATCTGTCTTTAAGAATTTATAGGAGCTCAGCCTCAGCAATCATACAACAAAAAAAAGTAAAAAGCATCCAAATCAGCAAGGAAGAAGTCAAACTTTCACCATTTCAGACAACATGATACTATGTAGAAAACTGAACGACTCCACCAAAAAAATTGTTAGAATACACAAATTCAGTAAAGTCACAGGATACAAAAAAAAAAAAAACATAAATATGCTGCATCTCTATACACCAATAATGAAGCAGCAGGAAAAGAAAAATTAGAGAACCAATCCCATTTACCACTGCACCAAAACCCCTAAGATATTAACCTAATCTTATAGGTTTATAAGAATAAACCTAACCAAAGACATAAAAGATCTGTACTCCAAAAACTGTAAGACACTTATGAAAGAAATTGAAGATCACACAAAGAAATGGAAAAATATTCCATGCTCATGGATTGGATGAACAAACATTGTTAAAATGTCTATGCTACCCAAAGCAATCTATACATTTAATGTAATACCTACCTAAATACCACCAGCATTTTTCACAGAGCTGGAACAAACAACCCTAAAATTTGTATGGAACCATAAAAGACCCTGAATAGCCAAAGCAATCTTGAAAAAGAAAAGCAAAACCAGAGGTATCACAATTCCAGACTTCAAATTACGTACAAAGCTGCAGCGATCAAGACAGTATGGTACTGGCACAAAAACAGACACATAGATCAAAGGAACAGAATAGAAAATCCAAAAATGGACCCAGAACTATATGGTCAATTAGTGTTTGACAAGGCAGGAAAGAATATCCAATGGGAAAAAGACACTCTCTTCAACAAATGGGGTTGAGAAAACTGGACAGCAACATGCAAAAGAATGAAACTGGACCACTTTCTTATACCATACACAAAACTAAATTCAAAGTGGATTTAAGACCTAAATGTGAGACAGGAAACCATCAAAATCCTAGAGGAGAACACAGGCAGTAACCTCTTTTACCTCGGCCCTAGCAACTTCTTACTAGACACATCTCCTGAGGCAAGGGAAACAAAAGCAAAAATGAACTATTGGGACTTCAAGATAAAAAGCTTCTGCACAGTAAAGGAAACAATTAACAAAACTAAAAGGCAACCTTCAGAACAGGAGAAGATATTCGCAAATGACATATCTGATAGAAGGTTAGTATCTAAGATATATAAAGAACTTATCAAACTCAATGCTCAAAAAACAAATATCCCAGTTAAAAAATGGGCATAAGATATGAATAGACACTTTTCCAAAGAAGACAACCAGATAGCTAACAGACAAATGAAAAGATGCTCAACATCACTCATCATCAGTGAAATACAAATGAAAACTACAATGAGATATCACCTCATACCAGTCAGAATAGCTAAAATTAACAAGATGAGAACTGGGTGTTGTATTAAGTGATGAATCACTCAATTCTACACCTGAAACTAATATTATACTGTATGTTAACTGGAATTTTAAAAAATCATGCCATATTCTATTTGTAGTGAAAAGATGAGACCAGCTGGAAAGTACTAAGATTGTAATTATGATAGACTTTTAATTACTTAAACAGAACTATTTTTGACAATAACATACATAAATATGGCTTAGTAGAGTAAAAGTATAAAGTTTGTAAAAGCAGATAATCCAAAATTAAAGTAGTATCTGAAAATCATCTAAACAAATATATTTGAATGAATAAAAAACTTAAATGATCAGGTAATTTAAAAACATGTACTTAAAGTTGATTAATAGAGCCTGGAGAATTAAAAAAAAAGTTTTCATTCCAAGTTATCTACTTATCCAATTTATTTTATCTATTCATTCTTCTATATGAGTTTCTTACGATTTATACCTGTAGAAAAGAAAATAGGATTTAGGATGAAGTCTGTCTCATTCTAGCAATAACTCCTAAAAATTTGTGAATTTTTAATTAAAAAAGACAATCATTTAAAAGAAATACTTTCTAAAAAAATAACACTGATATTTAATTATATTTTATCAAAAATTTAAAAACTGTTTAATTTCCTCAAGTTGGCTGTTTTTGAATTATGTTTGGTTCATTAACATGAACATCTGCTTATAAATTATTAGTCCTTTATTCAACCCAGTATTTGACACTTTTATACATACTATATAAAATTAATAAAATGAACAATTTCAAAAAGGAAAAAAAAAAGAATTTGTACGAGCTCACTCAGTGGACATGGAAGAAAAGGCATTCGGAGTGACAGTAATAACTCATACAGCACTTCCTGGGTTCCCAGCACTGTTCTAGGCACCTCATATATTTAATCACTCTATCCTCAAAACAAACCTGTGGGATGTGTATTATTCTTAGTCAACACTCCCATTTTACATAAAGCCATTGAGGCATAAAAAAGTTAACTAATCTGACCAAAATCACATACTTACAAGTAACAACAATAGGCATCAAACCCAAATACTTTGCTTTTAAACATCATCCGGACTTCCTCTTTAATAGATGGGAGTCATGTGTACAGAAGCAAAGAGGTCTAACACAATCACCACACTAGGAAACTGTAAATGTTGCCATAATATATGGTGTGAGGTGGGAAATCCGAAGGGTATGGTCAGGAAATGAAAAAAGGATGAGTAGTCAAAAGGCAGACCATGAAGGGCTTCACATACCAAATAAAGGAGTTTCTATCATTTCAAGTAAGCAAGTACAAACCACCAAAGGGTTTTAAACAATGGAATGGCATGTATTGATTTATATACGGTACAAAAATAACTTAGGTGGTGGTGAGCACAATGGACAGAGGGGGAATCAATAAAGGAGGCAGAGAATTTAGTTCAGAATCAAGTGTATCGGTCCAAGAGACTGATTTTGAGGGGCGCCTGGGTGGCTCAGTCGTTAAGCGTCTGCCTTCGGCTCAGGTTGTGATCCCAGGGTTCTGGGATCGAGCCCCACATCGGGCTCCCTGCTCCGTGGGGAAGCCTGCTTCTCCCTCTCCTACTCCCCCTGCTTGTGTTCCCTCTCTCACTATGTCTCTCACTGTCAAATAAATAAATAAAATCTTTAAAAAAAAAAAAAAAGAGACTGATTTTGAGGGCTGGACTTTCAGTGCTGTTGATATACATAAAAGAGAACAGACGCAAAGGAGACTGAAGAAAAAGAAGCCACAGAATTTGCAAAAGGATTCTGCATAGGAAGAAATAGGATGGGAGAGGGTGAGATAAGGAAATCTCTGGGGTTGCTAACTTGGGGGGGGGGGAAATGGGGGAGGGATGCCATTAATCATGACTGGGAACACCTGAGGAAGCACAGTTTTATAATTTAAAAAATGAGTTCACATTTGGCCAGGTGAGCCTGGGGGCACTCAGGCCCATTACGACTCAGAATCTCAGAAGACAGACATGTATTTGGGAGACTTCAATATACCGGCAGTATTTAAAGCCACTGAAACAAATGGGACTCACTCAAGAGCCCTATGAAGAAAAATAAAAGCAAAAAGAAAACAAAAGTTCAGTATTTTCCAAACTTCAGTTATTCAAGAACCACCTCCAGAACTTTTCCCATGTTAGTGTATCACCTGTACTATTATGTAATACTTTTCTTTGAACTGGCATATTTAAGTGTGATCTCTACTATAAAAAACCTAGTATTATTTGGCATAATAAATGGAAAATTACCATACAGATACATTTTAATGATGTGTTAATATAAGTTCAGTAATTGTAACAAATGGACCACTCTGGTGGGGGATGTTGATAATGGGGGAGGCTGTGCATGTGGGCAAACTGGAGGTAGAAGGAAAATCTCTCTAACTTTTCTCTCAATTTTGCTAGAAATCTGAAACTGCTTTAAAAAAATAAAGTCTTGGGGCACCTGGGTGGCTCAGTCGTTAAGCGGCTGCCTTTGGCTCAGGTCATGATCCCAGGGTCCTGGGATCAAGCCCTGTGTTGGGCTCCCTGCTCAGCGGGAAGCCTGCTTCTCCTTCTCCCATTCCCCCTGCTTCTGTTCCCTCTCTCGCTGTGTCTCTGTCAAATAAATAAAATCTCTAAAAATAAATAAATAAATATAAATAAAAAAATAAAGTCTTTAAAATAAATACAACTTTAAAGGTTTGTATTTAATCCAGTATTACTTAGGATACTTCAGCATGTGCTTCAGCTCCTGAGAGCTGCTCTTTCTTTGTGAAAATATTTTTTTTTCTAGCAATATTGGGAAGACAAACTTGCCACAATCTAAAATAATAACCCATTAAAAGTAATTTAAAAGGAGATAGAAATGAATTTTCAGTGTGATAGGTTATTACTTAATGCCCTTTGAGTCCCCTCATGTCATCTCATGTGCTGCCTTTGGCCCAAGATTTGGGGAAAATTCTTTATAGGAAAGTCAAAGGAAGTGGTCCAGACATGTGTTCCCAGGTGAACTGTGGTAAAGGAGGAGAACAGAATCAGTCGACACAGAATTAACAGTGTGAAATTACACGGAAGAGTGTCAAATAGTATAGAAAGGTTAGTTTGAGGTTTTACACATGCACATTCAGGATGGTCCTGAAGAGTAGAGATTCTCAAAGGAAGAAGAGTCCCTAGTTCCTGAGTTATAGCTAAAGGAATTGAGGGAAGCTTAAAGATCTCACAGTTGTTGCTGCCCAGCAGGTGACTAATTTGAGCCTGGACTTAGCATTCTCTCTCCTCCAACATTAAATCCTCTCTTCCCTGTCCCCTGCCCCAAGCCCACCATCCTCTTGCTGTGCTTAATGCTCTAGTAAAGGAATGCACCACGAGTGTGTGGGCTCAGGACCCTTACTGTCTGGGACTATTTACAACTGACCACATTCTCCCGATCACCAGTGTCTCCTGCAGTCAAAGGCTCCATGCTCAGGCCAGCTCCGGGTCGTTAAGAAGCCAGAAGCCAAACAGGAAGAGATGTGGCAGTCAATGAAAACTCATGGGGTGGGAGGGGGGAGGGAGGGGGAAATCCCATACGCACGCACGCTTTAACTTACTATGACTCCAAATAGTTCTGCTTACATTCAGATAAAAACTGAGTGCCTAAGATTATTATGCAGACTCTAAGAGTATTCATTTGCATAAAAAATGTTAGTTTCCTTTATTATTCCAAAGAACATTGATCATCTTCCATGCCATCAGTTTTGCACACCTGACTCCTTTTAATAAGGGGTCAAAAATGATTTTTATTCTAATACGTGATCAACAAAACATTTAGCAAAAAAAAAAAACTTTAGCAAATGTAAAGGACTTCATTTGCATTTCTTTTCTTGCTAATCTCTGACATAATATTTTCCCACTTTTATTGCCAAATCCATTAGACTGTGTCACCTACATTAAATGTCCTAAATACACAATTTCCTTTCAAATGTACTTATAAAACTAGTTTAGGAATAGACTTTGTTGAATCTGAGGGGAGTTTTAACTTTGTTTCAAGAGTTTTCATCCTAAATTGCCTTTAGTATTCTTAAGTCTTACTCCCACTGAAAACATACTCATGTTAATGATATAAAATAGATGATAAACAGATGTGAACAGAACTAGAATTTTGCAACAGTCCATCTTCCAAATGTCCAAACTCAATTTAAAACTTAAACACAAATTTAGAAAACTATGACTTGAACATTGTGCATAATCAACAAGAAATAGGAATTTTAAGAATTTTTGTTCTACCAAACTACAATAAAAGTACCTAAGTACAGGGAACATTTGCACTAAAAATGGAATGCAATGCTCATTCCACCATAGAGCAGAATTTCTAAAAAGCTGTAGAACATCTATTGGCATTTTTGTAATCTAAAGTAAATTAAGACCAACAAGCACAAAGGTAGTGTATTTTTAAGTAATAAAAGAACTGGAATATGGGAAGCACCACTATTCTGAACAGCTCTGAGAGAGAAGAGAGGCAGAGATGTCAGTGGGGAGGAGGGGGCAGGCTTTCAGCTGGGACTTTGTCATCTGTGCACGTATTCCTACATGTATATCCCTGTCCTGTCTTCCCTGCTTTACTGCTGCCCCTTGTCACAGTCCATTACAGGTTCTGAAGGGGGCAGGGGTTATACAATCTTTTTCCTAGACCGCAATCTCCTCAGGCACAGAGACCCTATCATCTTTATGTCACCTGTGAATGGCCCAATACCTAGCATGGGTAAGATTCTCAATGTCTGTTGCATGATTACCATAGCTTTTTACTTGATGGGGGGAAAAAAAATTATATGACTTCCAACATTAAGAGAGAGATTATCATGTTCTGATAAATCATTCTTAGGCTGCAACTGAAAAAGGTCCTTGAACAGAGGACAGGACATTCACTGCTGCTTTTTTGTTTGGTTGGTTTTGTTGTTTTTTTGTTTTGTTTTGTTCTCTCCCCCAAGTGGCTGCCTTAGTTGGGCTGCAGAAGCAGACTCAGAGGAGATCTGCATGCAGGAAGTTATCTGGGGAGCATTAACTGTGGCAGCAGGATTGGGCAGGGGGAGAAGGGGCCTTGGCTGACCCCATACAGAACACTGGAGTGGGGAACTGTCCTTTACATGTGCCCAGGATTGAAGCAAAGCCCCCTTGCACCCCAGCCCGATTGCTGGATGTGGGTTCCTCAGGAAGAGAAGGGGAATGAAGAGATCTTGGTAGAAGCAGCTTCCTTCTAGAGAGGGACCCAGCTGCAAGCCACTAGCAGCCAAAAACTTTGCTCAGTAGAGGACTCTGAAGAGGATCGGAGGGAGGCCCCAAAGCACCCACCACAACAGCCAAGATCATCAAGTTCAGACACTCAGAAGCTCAGACCTCAGATTGTAGGAGAGGACCACACAGACCTGAGACCCCAGCAGTGATCTTTCTTATAGGCTAAATATATAAAAAGGCGCTGACAGGATCCAAGCCTATGTCATCAGGTCTCTACATGGCACCTGTCAATCTGTCACAATCTGTCACTTCAGTCACTTAAAATTACTGCAGACAGGGAAAATTGCCCTCCCATTAAACTATGGGAAATCACAATTGGTAACAATCTTTTAGTCCAAATTGTGAGACTTCTTATAACTTGCACAGCCTGAAGCTGATTGGTCCACTCAGAATTAGGAAGCCTAGCAGGAATGATTAAAAAGCATCCATTCAGAAAGCATTCCCAGACTCATCACCATCTGGTCAGATCTGATTATTATACCGTCAAGGAAATTCCTGCTGGAGACACCAAGGGGAGAATTCTTCTGAGGCTGCCATTTAGCATTTTTAACAGCAGTGGGGAATAAGTGTGATGGATGACTGGTACCTTGTCCTGGGCCCCCACCCCCAATCTGATCCACTCTAGCTCCTCTCCTTCCATCACATCCAGAGAGATAGGAAGGTACATGGTGGGTTTAAAGCCCTTCAATGATAAAAGGAGCAAAGATGCATACTTTAAAAAGGAGGAAAAAAATTTTTAAGTACTGGAATGCAGAGCAGGATGCTTGCTTCATTCCACACTGGTCAACAGCCTCCTCTCTTCAGCTAGGAATACCAACGCCATTTTTCAAACATCCCAGATGCTTCCCTGCATGCAAGACTTCCTAACCAATTTTTCAAATTAAGCACAACCCTGAAATTTGGCTGCTCGCTCAGTCTGCTTTGAAAGACTGTCAGCAGTTTTGATATCTGCCACATTTTATTCACTGTAGGTTCAGGATCCCCACAGAACAAAGCTACAAATAAAAGCTAAAGAGAATGAGGAAGGAGAAAGCCTGCTTTGGCAGGGTGCAAACTCCACTGAACTCACAACGGAGGGAGAAAAGACCTGCTGGGCTGAGACTCTTAGAGAAAAGGAGGATAACAATCTCACCAAGAAATCCCAACCGCATCTCAGAAAAGCTTTCAAAACCCAACCTTCTGTAGAGATAACAAGTAGAAGACATCAATTACATTTACATTAGTAAGACTGAGCATTAAGCGCTGAGTAAATCAAAAAGCCTTTCTGGGCTTTTTCAACCTTCAGAAGATTTTATCCAAGACATTTAGCAAACTACAAACAAGAGGATATGTGAAATAGGCTAATCTGACAATTCTTAGGCATTCATTTGTAGTCATCAGCAGTACTCAGGTCATCTCCCCACGCAAAGTTTTGCAAAGCAATCTTAGGACCAGCAGATGAGGAAATATTTGGGCATTTGTTCTTTCTTCCAAAACTTGGGGGCTGACTGAGAAACTTCCCAAGTGTACATTCAGCACTCTGGCTCCAATACAGCGGTCAGCAAAGCTGGCAATGCTCAGAGCTTTTCAATCAAATCCTCTTTACCTGATATGTAATTCGTTTAGCACATTTCCTTCATTATGTTATCGTGTTGAGAGTTCCTACTCTACAGACCAAGCATATCTTGCCTGTGACAGCCATGATTTAAACCAGTGGTTCTCAACCAGGGGTGATTTCATCCCCATGGAACATTTGGCAAGGTCTGGAGATAACGCTGACTATCACAACTGGCGGGGAGGGGACTGTGCTAATGGCATCTAGTGGGTAGAGGTCAGGAATGCTGCTAACCATCCTACGATGCACAGGACAGCTCCCCACCACCACACCACACAACAAATGATTAATAGTGTCAAGGTGGAGAAACTCTGACTTAGACATTGCTCTGACTGAGAATATAGAAGCACTGTGGAAGGAAGTGCTGGAAAACAGCTCAGTTCTGTGCAAAATACACATAAGGGCAACAGAGCTCTTCTTCACTTGAAATCTACTAACCAGATCTATTTTAGGATCTTGTATTATATGGAGTCTGCATATTCTGTAATGCAGAAATTTAAGGAATTAAAATGCCTGTGTTTCTACTTTCTCTGATCCCTGCCCACAGATCTTGCTCTTCACGAATGGCAACACCATTTCGCTGTCCCCAGCTGAGTACTGTTTACATTTGCTGCTTTGCCTTGTTTCATAGCTTTGTGCTACAAACAGAAGGGCAAAGATGACTTCACACTATCCAAAAGATGCACCTCTATGTCTAAAGAAGAGGGACAACTGTTCTCTAATCTAAGACTGATAGACTTCCTAATGCACGGTATTCTCCCACCCCTTCTTACTTGGGGAGCTCCTTCATTAGGATTTCAGCATCTTTCATCTTAACCCATGTTATCTATTCTTAGATAGTTCCCCCTATCTTTCCACCTCCACAAATTTGTAACAGCAAACAGATTAATTAAATGTTGACCAAGAGCAGTGCTCTTTCTCAATAGCCGATCTTCTTCCACTATTATCTGCTGGTCAGATCACCATTTATACCTTCTTTCCCTCACTTCCTCTATGTAGACAGTTGTCAGGTTCTCTATATTTTCACTTTGAAACACCTCTTCCACTCTCCCTTTCTCTCCATTTATAATATCACACACCATCTCTCAGACTCCCAGACCCTCTTATCCAATGTTCCTGCTGACCAGAGGCATTCCTTTTCCTTCCTAACACCATTCCAACTGCATTTTTATGTATTACTCATTTTCATTAAACCTCCCTCATTTTAACCTATTTGTGTTCTATTTATTGAAGACTTAAGGAGGTATGGCAATATAGTGCATTGGACAGCTTCCCCAGAAATTGTCTATCTTGAACCTCAGAATAAGACCTATTTGGAAATAGGATCTTTGCAGATGTCATTAGTTGAGATCATACTATATTAGGGTGAGGCCTAAATCCAATGACTTTTGTCCTTTTAAGATGAGAGGGCACACAGAGACACGGGGAGAGGCAGTATGAAAATGGGGCCAGGGATTAGAATCATGTACCTACAAGCCAAGGAACACAAAATATTGACAGCAACCACCAGAAGTTAGGAGAGAGGTATGGAACAGTTTTCCCATCAGAGCCTCCAGAAGGAACCAACCTTGCCAACATCTTGATCTTGGACTTTCAGCCTCCTGAACCATGAGAGAATAAATTTTTGTAGTTTCAAGACACCCAGGTTGTGGTAATTTGTTATGGCAGCCCTAGGAAACTACTACAGATGGCCATGAGAATATGCCTCACACCTCAACTACAGGGGACATAACTGTCCCAATATTCAGCTGCTTCATTCTGATACCCACAGTGGCATTTGCCCCAAGGTGACACTTCTCACAGGCTGCTCCAAACCAGTGACCTACAGCAGCGACATGCAAAATAGACCAATTCCTGGGAGACACACTCCTTTTATAGGCAACTTTGTCTCAAAGACCCTTCCACATCCTTGCCACATGTCCTTAGACTGATGCTGCCACCCACCCTTCTCTCCTAATCTCCTTCTCTTATAGTCAGTCTTGTATGCTGGTCTCATGGCTCTCCAATGTTCCCCAGCTCCCTTCCCTTTTTTTTTTATTAGAGTTCTCCTAATAAAATCCATACACATTTAACTGTACCTTGGTGTCTACCCTCTGCAAAACTCAGAGTAACCCAGAAGGGAATTACAAAATCTGATTTCTATTTTAAATAGATTTCTTTACCTGGTTTGTGGAGAATGGATTCAAATTTGGTAAGACTTTAAGAAGAGCAAATAGGAAGCTCACGCAGTGGCTGAAGAAGCCAGGCTTCTGGTTTGCAGTATCCTAGTGGTAGCAGTAGATACAGCGGTGAGAGTCTGGATACACTCTGGCAGCAGAACTTAATGGAACTTGGTGACAGATTTAAGTGAGCATTTGGGAAAATTGGCAACGAGGTTGACTCCTTAATTTCTAGCAAGAGCAAATGCAAGGATGGTGAAATTCACTGAGACGGGAAAGACGGTAAATCCAAAACTAAAAGATTCCAAGTTCATGGGGCGCCTGGGTGGCTCAGTCTGTTAAGCGTCTGCCTTCGGCTCAGGTCATGATCCCAGGGTCCTGGGATTGAGCCCCACATCGGGCTCCTTGCTCCTCGGGGAAACTGCTTCTCCCTCTCCCTCTGCCTGCCGCTCCCCCTTCCTGTGCGTGAGTGCACGCGCGCGCTCTCTCTGTCAATAAATAAAATCTTTAAAAAATATATACGCAATGAATCATGTAACACTACATCAAAAACTAGTGATGTAATGTATGGTGATTAACATAATAAAATAAATTTTAAAAAATAAAAAATAAAAGATTACAAGTTCAATTTCAGGAATGTTAAGATCAAAATTATTTGGAATTATCTAAACAAAGATGTCTCCGACAGAATTTGGTTTAAGGTAGGAAGCTAAGACTTCTCTATGAATTCGGAAAATATCAGAATATAGTGTTGAAAGCAGAGGAAGTAGTTAGAAGCACCTACAGAAAAAATGCTGAATGAGCAGTAAAAGGGTAGTCATGAAGCCTTCCAAAATTTTAAAGTCAAGAACAGAAGGCAAAACAATGCTTAGAAGGAATGATTAGAGAGGTAGGGAGAAAAGTGTGAACATGGTGTCCATAAGCTAACAGAAAAGAACATTTGGAGGATGCATGGATGGTCAACTGGCCAAATGCTGCTGGGAGTACAAGGAAGAGGATTTCAAATTGTCAGCTGGGTTTGGAGACAGAGTCTTGGGTGATCTGCCATATTGGGGGAGTGGTGAGAATGGAAGCAAATCAGGAGTTGTCTGAGGACAGAATGAGACATCAGGCTAAGCTGACACAAGGCTGGGAAACCTTTTTTCCCCAAACACATAGCACTGATAGAAAAAGCATTTTTTTTAATAATAAAAAGATACAGTCAAGGAGATTTCCACTTCATTTGGTATTTTTGAATGCACACTTTCCCAAAACTACCTTAATAGCTTTTTTAAAAAACTAATTTTAACTAGGACAAAAAACAAGATACATTTTTGTGTAGACCAGAAGGTCAACAGAAACCTACAATAATAATGGGAGCAAAACATTCATTGGCTCAGGAATCAAAAGAAACAAAGGCAGAGCAGAGGCATCAGCACTGAGGGATACTTACTACAAGAAGGCAAGGCAAGTATTTAGTTGGCAATCACTGGAATGATCATATCCACTTCCGAAATACTGAAATATTCCTGTACTACTTAGTAAATAGCCTCTATTCCAACCCCTCCGGACAGGGTGCGGTTTTAAGCACCAAATTAATTATAAGAATAAAGCTACTTGTACAAATTCTTAAATCATCATTATCTCACCTCTTGCACTTTCTCATTTTACTACATTCTTTAGTGCTTCCTGGTGTAACCTAACTCTGTTTTCCTTCCAAAAAAAAAAAAAAAATCACTCGCACAGCCTCTCCAACTTCATTAGAAATGACATTATTCATCATGTTTAGGTCACTGGGGATCCTCATCCATAATCTGTCTCTACTGCCACTTCACTCGGAAACTGATGGCCCTCCCTTAAGAAAAAGTGATTACAGATTCTTATACATCAGAAATAAAAACTACCAATCTATTTTACCCTAAAGAAGTAATATTCAGATATAAAGTCAATGAAAGCTTTACAAGACTGATAATTCAAATTACTCTCTAAAGATAAGGGACTAAAAATAAAATATAACAAAGTGTGTGGAACATTACTCTGAATTTTTTACTGAATAATAAAATTATCTCAAGGAAAAAAATGTGTTTTTCACCTATATGAGATATATAAGCACATGCCTCCAAGCCATAATTAATATAGAAGTCTATGTGGTCAGAGACTAGGACTCAAGGACACATTAAATGATTCTGGGGGTGCTCTCCCCAAAAAAACCTGAGCCAACCTTGGGAGGTTTGGGGAATCCATACAAAGGCACTGGTAACCTGACCCACAAAAAGAACACTGGGTATTTTTGTTTGCAGTAGTGGAGTATTTATAAATACACTACATATTGCAGAAATACTCCAGCTACCTGGAGAAAGAGCATGCATACCAAAGAGGAGGAAAATAAAACAGAATGCATTTCTATATAAATAACTCTGCCTTAATAGCAATACCAAGGGCCAGGTAGCTTTCCAGCTAGGGTTTAAGATATCAGTGGAGGCTATCTACACCCGGCAGAAAAATAAATCTTCAGAATATTCAAAAGGTACATGTCCTGTTTTAAGAATACATAGTGGGAGAGAAAAATTTTCCCCTGGACCTTCAGGTGCAGTTGGGCTGCCAGCAAGTCAGAGTAACGAGAGGCCTAACCCCACACATGTTCTGCTCTCTGTTCACTGGGCAGGCATTTGTCAGGGTGTAAATTATTTACAGTGCTCTCTAAATGCTCTGAAAAGTTACTGCATTTTCTTAACAATAAAAGAAAAAAAAAAAATCCTGAAACAAATATTACATGAACTAGGGGCTTAGTAAAAGTATATATATTCTAAGCAGTAAAGGTCGCCTTGATTGGGAAACACACGTGCGTGTGGGAGTGCAGGTTTGCCAACTTCAAATGAAACATCTGATTCTAATTAGTCTCTTGTCACTTTAGACTAAGGACGGTGAATAACGATGTTTAAATGTAAGCGTTGAATATAGACAACGGCTTAAGGCCTCATCATTTTAACATATCTTCACTGAGTGAGAACAGTCACCCAAAAAATGCATAATTAAATAATTACTTTGCTATGATTGACTCCATCTTTTTAAGACTCTCGAGAATATTAAAAACTTTAAAAGAGCAAAAACGCAGCAATTTTAACTCTTTACTGAAACTCGGTTGTAAGAGAACAATAGAGGGACACGTTCTGTTTTAGAGGTGGAAGTAAGGGAGAAAAGGAAACCAATTAACTGTATTAAACAGCGTATCAATGGTCAGAATGTGACACGTGTCAGAATGTCACTTCCACAGCAAGTGACAAAATACTTGACCATTGCAAACTTAAGTGATAGAGTTATCCCACTTCTTTACGTAACAAAAAGTCTGAAGTAGCAATTCTAGGATTGGTTCAATAGCACAAATATGTCAGATCACTGGGTCCGAGAGACACTTGCTTACCCTTCTCCTCACAGCCTTCAATGTGCTGACTGCCCGCTCTAAGCAGTACATCCCACGGAAAGTCGAGGGGTGAGTGGGTGGGCTCCCTAAAGGAGCACGAGACGGGGAATGTGCTTCAGTTGATGGCGCCCAAAACAAGAGAGACACAAAACACCCCCCGCTTACCCGACTCGCTCCCTCGGGGAGAAAAAGCAGGCTCCTTAAATCCTCCCCCAACAGATTTCCCCGTGACTTCTCATTGGTTAGAAGTAAACCACATGCTCACACTTAGGCCAATCAACGGCTAGGGAACCGGATTGCCACATTGGATTAGACAAACCAGCTTCACCTGGGGCTGGTTTAGTTGCAACTTGAATAGAATCAGGGTATTCACAAAGAAGGCAGGATGTTGGTAGGCAAGACCCTGCTTTTTATACGAGAGGTCAAAACATTTGGCTCAACTGGACGTTTCAAGAAAAGTGATTTCTCTTTTTTCCCAAACTGATGCAAAGTTTCAACTTTACAATCCAGCTCCCCGCTGACCTCCATGCTGACATAATAAAGCACCAGGAGATAGACGCTTGTGTACTTCCGAGGTGTTTAGATCCCCAGTCACGTGAGACTCCATAGCTTCAAGTCAGCCCGCTGAACTCCCCCACGTGGGAGTAAGCAATTACTGCAGACTTTAGAACACAGAAGTAGAGTGGAAAATACAGCTAACCAGAACAAATGCATATTACTACTTCTACTTCTACTTCTACTTCTAACCAGAACAAATGCATATTACTACTAGTACTTCTTCCAGCTTAAGTGCAACCCGTTGCTATAATCTGATCAAGGGGCCTCAAAGGTGAGGCTAGACGCGGCAAAGAATTTCCGTGCTCACAGGTTAAACGCCGATTGTTTCCCCAAATGGAATGGCCAGTCTAGATTATATCAAAGAACTAATAAACGTCATTCCCTAGAACTCGAAACTGAGCCAGAAATAACTCAGCTTGAGACTTAAACAATTTACCCTTTGTTGCTGATTTTTTTTTATTTCAACTTGACTTGAATGGTCCGCTGCAAACCCTATTATGAGAATACAGTGGTATTATAGCCAGTCGCTCCTGCAGTTGTAAATCTTGACATTCTAAGCACAATTCTGATCTTTCTGTGCAGTGAACTAATTCATTCACAGACATTGACCTAGGGCCAAACATTTCAGGTGCCTAAAATAAGAGATAAATGAAAAAGTTCTTCACAGCCTATTAAGGACACAGATGTGAACAATTACAAGGTGATGTGCAGGAAAGAAACAATCTGGAAAAGAGGGAGCGTAACCGCAGTGCTATGTACTCAAGATAGGCTTTGGAGGCAGACAGAGGGTGGTTCATATCCAGGCTGGGCCACTTAAATGCTGTATGACAGTGCGTGCATTGCTTTCTCTTTCTAAAACTCAGGAAAATGTGATATTACTACACATCAGGGAGGTTTTACGAGTGAAATGCGATGACAAATGTGAAGTAGCTGGAACAATGCCCCACACGTTTGTCCTTTTTCCTTTTGCTCCACTCCCTTCCCCCCCCCCTCCTCCCCAGGGAAGAGAGTAGGTCAGACTCTTCTGGAGTGTAGTAAGCTCCAGGTTTAGGCACAGTGGACCAGGGCTCAACTGCCCTACTTAAAATTTTTTCAAGCAAATTTAAATTGAATTGAAGAGGGAAGAGTTAGGAGCTATCTCTGCCTTGCCTATTAGCTTCTTTCCTATGCACCAAATTCGAACAGGCATCACCCAGGCTGGGGCCCTATTTACCTCAAGCCACACTCCACTAATCAGGAATTAAAAATGTCTCTTTCTCTGAACCATGAGAGACGATGGACTCTGAAAAACAAACTGAGGGTTCTAGAGGGGAGGGGGGGTGGGAGGATGGGTTAGCCAGGTGATGGGTATTAAAGAGGGCACGTTCTGCACGGAGCACTGGGTGTTAGGTGCAAACAATGAATCATGGAACACTACATCTAAAACTAATGATGTAATGTATGGTAATTAACATAACAATAAAAATTTTTTTTAAAAAATGTCTCTTTCTCCACTTTCTTAGGTCCCATGCTCTTGTGAAGAACATGCAATCTGGCACTCATTCTCAACACGGGGTGGAAATTATTCTCAGGTTGTTTGGATTTTCTTTCAATAAACTACTTGGTCGTATAATTTACATAAAATAAAATGTACTCCTTTAAAGTGCACAGAACAATGAAAATGGTTATTATATATGTAACTACCATATTCATCAAACCACAGACTATGGAACATTACCACCCCCTGCAAAAAATTCCCTCATGCCCCTACCAGATGTTGAAGTGCTCACCCCAAGCAAACATTGACGTGACTTCTAGCTCTATAGATAAAAGGAAATCATACAGTAGGCATTGCTGTATGCCTGACTTCTTTAATTTAGCATAATGTTTTTGTGAATCATTTGTTATCTATTATCAATATTTCGCTTATTTTCATTGCTGAGTAGTTTTGCATTATATGGATATATGACAGTTTCTTTACCAATTTACATGATGAGGGACATGTGGTTGGTTTTCCACTTTTGGAGTTTATGAATAAAACTGTTCTTGACATTCTTATGTACAAATTATTATATGGACATACATTTTAATTTTTCTTTCATCAATACCTAAGAGTGAAATTTCTGGGTCATATGATGAATGTGTGTTTACATTTTTAAAAACTGCTGAAATGGCTTTCTAAAGCTGGACCACTTTACAGCCCCACCAACAATACATGAAAGTTCCAATTGCTTCACTTCCTGACCAACACTTAATATTATAATATTTTTTTATTTCAGCCATTCTACCTGGTGTCTCAGTATCTCATTATGATTTTAATTTGCATTTCCATAATAATTAAAGATGTTGAGCATCCTTTCATGTACACATTGACCATTCGTATCTTCTTTTGCTAAGTATCCATTCAAACTCTTTGCTTATTTTATATAAGTTGAAGAATCACCTTGTTAATTTCTGCCTGAAAGCCTGCCAGAATTTCCACTGAAATTGCATAAACTCTATAGATCAATGTGGGGAAAGCTGCCATCTTAGTGAGTTTTTCGATCAAAGAATATGGTGTATTTCTCCATTTATTTAGGTCTTTAATTTCTCCCAGCAACGTGTGGTAGGTTTGTATATAAGACTTGCATATCTGCTACTGAATTTATCCTTAATTGGGATTATACATGGTTTTCTAAATTTTATTTTCCAAGTGTTTATTGTTAGTATGTATATAATGCAACTGAATTTTGTATGATTGTGGTAGGTTGAAAAATATTCCCCCCAAATCTGTGTCTCCTCAGAACTTCAGAATGTGACCTCATTTGGATATAGGATCTTTGAAGAGATGATCCAGTAAGGATCTGAAGATAGAATCATCCTGGATTTAGGTGGGTAAATACAATGACTGGTACCCTTATAAGAAGAGGAAAGGACCCAGAGAGAGATACACAGAGAAGCCCATATGAAGATGGAGGCAGAGGCTTGAGTTATGCCTGGGGCCACCAGACACTGGAAAACACTGGAAGAGGCAAGGAAAGATTCTTTGCTGAAGCCATCAGGGCAGGTTATTCTATATACAGTTTTCTAGCCATTTATGTGGGCAAGTCTTATATGGCTCCTTGTACATTTTGCATCTCATTTATTTTGGCACATGGGCTGGTTATCAATTTATTGCTTCTTAGCTCCAAATCTACAATTTTTTGTCCTGCATTTTTAGAGTAAAGCAAATACCCCTCCTTTGTTAGCTGACACAATGTTAGGCTTTGTCAGTGGAGAGGGTTAGAGGGAGACACTGGAAGAAATAGTACAGAAAGGGGCTTCTTTTCCCAGTTCTGGGGCGATTTTTTCCCCTTCCTCTGGGATGGTGAGCTGGGGGCATGCAAGAGTCCCAGGGGTTTTCACTCTCCAAGCAGTTTCTGTGACCTTCCAGGGGTCAACTTTCTGCAGACCACCTTCATCCCTCAATGCCAAAGAGAACTTCTCCACCATCTAGCAATCCACAGCCACACCCTGTCCCATGAGGCTGGAATCTATTGTAGGAGGGGACATCTTCCAAATTCTTTGTTCCTTCCTTGGCTATGCTCCCTTAGTCCTGTAGGAGCAACTTCCATATTCCTTAGGGTCCTTTTCTACTCATTTTAGCCATTAACCACTTTTACAAATTAATGTGTTTTTGTATTAAATATTCCTGCTCAATGGAGTGACATCTTTAAAGTGCTGAAGGAAAAAAAATACTATCAACACAAAATTGTATATGCAATGAATATAGCTTACAAAATGAAGGAGAAATACTTTTCAAATAAACAAAAACAGTTGGTTACTAGCAGACCTGCATTATAAGAAAGATTTAAAAAAATCTTCACATAAAAATAATAATACCGGAAAGAAACTTTGATCTACACAAGGAAATAAAAACCACTAAAAATGGCATAAACAAAGTAATAAAAAGTCAAGTTTCAAATGTTTTCAAAGTCTATTGACTGTCTAAAGCAAAAAATGGGAACAGTGTTCCATGGGATCATAACTAAGGTAAAAGTATAATGTGTAGCAAAACTGGCATGAAAGATGGGAGGGGAGATTGGGGACACATTGTTGAAAGATTCCTACATTACACATGAAGTGGTATAATATTATTTGAAGGTAGACTGTAATTAATTTAAAAAAACAATCTCTATGACAAACTTCATAGCAAGAGAAATGAAAACTTTTGTTCACACTAAAAATTGCACACAAATCATCAAAATATAGGAGCAACCTAAATGTCCCTCACCTGCAGAATGGATAAACAAACCAACACGTCCATACCACAGGATACTACTCAATAATAAAGACAAACAAAATCCTGATACACGCAGCAAAATGGATGAATCTCAAATGCACTATGCTAAGTGAAGATGCCACTCTCAAAAGATTATATACTGTGATACCATTTCCATAACATTCTAGAAAAGGCAAAATTATGGGAACAGAAAGCAATGGTTGCTGGGCTAGGGATGAGAAGAGGGACTGACTACGATGGGGGTTGCGTTTTTTTTTTTAAGATGATAAAACTGTTCTATGTATAGATTGTGGAGTGGTTACATGCCTGAATGCATTTATCAAAACTCATAGACTGAATGCTAAGAGTAATTTATCTTACTGCATATAAATTATATCTTAATTTAAAATAAAATGAAAAAAAATTGTCATTTTCCCCAAATTACTGGTATCATATCTATCTCCTGACTGGAACTTGACTGTATACCAGAAAGTTTATTTTAATGCATTTTATTAAGACTATGTTTTATAAAGCAGAAGTTTAATTATACCTGTTTAAAATATATTAAGATTAAATTGCTCTGGCCATTGTTTAGGACAGAGATGTCAGGCTTCTACTGCCTATTTGTTTGGTAGAGAGTCCCAAGGCACCCCCTGGAGAAAAACCTGGCTGGCATAATTTCATCTCAGCCAACATCCCCCAAATGGTGTGTGGCCTTCTCTTGAGGAATGCACCCTAGGCAAGCATGTCACTTTTTGCAATAAGAGCTCTACCTTGCCCCCAGTATGGCTGAGTGCTAGAGCACCTGTCCATGCACAGGGGCAGCAGGGCCAAAGAACATCAGGCCACTTCCTGTCTGGGCCATAATGTCAAATTCACTGCAGCCCAAAACCTAGCAAAAGACTTCAGTGGCAAACAATATTTACGGAGGGTTGCTGAAAGCATGTGCCATCTATTCTCTCTTCTAGATTCTTTAAAATTCATCCCTGAGTTAAATTAGACCATTCGAGAGAGCAGCCTACTTGCACAACATCGTGGTGTCCTCTACAAATTGATGTGATTGAATTGCCATTAAAGACCTAGATTGAGGAAGGTTATAAGAAAGAGCTCAATGAAACTCATCGCTTTTATCAAAGACATTGTTCACTTTGGTGCACGGTGTCTATCTCTTTTCTCAGTATAATACATGGCGGTATCTCTCTTGGTCAGCATTTATGACCCAGAAAGTAAGACTGGCCCTACTGCCATATTTTTTCACTCACTGCTAGAAATCTTAAAGATGAGTCTACCTCAGTATTGGTAATATCGCATGCAGGATTTAAGAGGATACGTTTCATGAACTAACCTACCAGTAATCACTTTACTTTCCTCCTTTTATTTTTACTAGGACTCATTTTTCTTACTCTTGTTAATTCAATTCATCTTGCTATTTTATATTATTGCTACCTAGCAAAAGATGAAAGGTTAAGTAAATTCAAAATTTCATACCTGTCTAGGGACTAGTGATTGGTTTCCCTGTGGGCTAAATAAAGCAAGTGTGCTCCTTGGGCTCTGGCCCCAACAAAATTCAATCAGCAGCATACAGAAAAGAATGATACAGACAGCCACTTTAGGCCACACTTTTACTCTCACTACAATTTTGGCCAAAATCGTAGGTCTCAAAAGGTAAAAAGAAAGATTACCTTTAATGACACTTTCTTTTTATGATGGTTCAGATTATTGCTTCTTATTTTGGTTTACCTGCAATGGAAGATACACCACAATTTTTAATCTAAAAAAATTACTTGATGATACTGTCACTGTAATAAAATCCAAAGGAACTATAAGACTAAGAGAAAAATGGAACTTGGAAAATAGAGCACAACATTTGATTGACCTGCCTACTACATACAAGAATATACAACACATGAACTAATACCATTACATTTCTGTCCTCCCGATGGCCAGTAACAAATGTCATACTATTCACTTCTTATCATATGTTATAAATTAAAGAAATTCAAATACAGTTTTGTAACATGGTCTAATGTACTTCTCAGCCAAAAATTTGCTGTTTCCAGATGGGGATGATAATAGAAAGAAGACTTAAATATTTACAATTTTATTTTGAAAACCTGGATTCTAATCCTGACTCTCCTAGGTTACCCTGAGTAGGTCATAATTCTTAGGGCCTCATAAGAGTAAAACAGCAAATGATAGTGACCCTGAATATAAATAAGGGCCCCTTACCTATTAACATCCATAAATCAATGATTAATTATTGAGCACCTGCCATGCTTCTAGTAGGCCCTGAGACCATAATAAACACATGTCCTATCTTCATGGATCTATTGGTGTATCATCTACCTGGCTAGTCATATGTCTGTTTATGAGTTGTCTAAATTTCTAGAAAACAATTTGTTGGATCTCAAATTTTAAAGGGTACTATAGGGGCACCTGGGTGGCTCAGCCGTTAAGCATCTGCCTTCGGCTCAGGTCATGATCCCAGAGTCCTGGGATCAAGTCCCACATGGGGCTCCCTGCTCTGTGGGAGGCCTGCTTCTCCCTCTCCACTCCCCCTGCTTGTGTTCCTGCTCTCGCTATCTCTCTCTCTGTCAGATAAATAAATAAAATCTTTAATAAATTAATAAATAAATGGCACTATAGATAAAAATCTCAAAATTCCAGTTATGGCATTATTGAAACACAATAGCTAATATAATCTATTACTGTAACAAATACCAAAAATTGTACACTAACCCCCAATTGTATTTACTTCAATGATTCATGCTGTCCAGAGCTTTCCAACTCCAAAACTCTCCCTTTCCTCTCTCAACATGCTTCCTGTCAGTTTCTGTCTCTGTGTTCTTCTCCCTTTCTTCAGGAAATAAGGATAGATTCTCCATGTTTAGATTAACACTTCTTTCCACCTGTGAGTGATCTGCACCTTAAAGAGGATGCAATAAAAAAAACTAATACTATTTTTTATCCATGTATACTTGATCTTCTATTCAAGAACATAGCACATGTGAAGATTTCCCAAAGTGTGCTTTTGAGAAAAAGAAGTATGTCTGTGTATGTGTCTGTGTGTGTCTCTGTGTGTGTAAAACAAAGAAAATCCAGGTGTAGATGTTACAAAACAAGTTGGACTGTTATAGAAATTTTATTTTATGTTTATTTGTTTATTTATTTTTTTAGAGAGCACGAGCGGAGTGGGGAGGGGCAGAGGGTGAGAGAGAATCCTAAGCAGGCTCCATGCCAAGCTGAGCCTGATGCGGGGCTCCATCACACGACCCTGAGATCACGACCTGAGCCAAAATCAAGAGTCAGACGCTTAGCTGCCTGAGCCACCCAAGTGCCCCTCAGTTGGCCTGTTATAAGAGAAAAAAATAAGAAAGGCTATTTGAAAACAAATATAGTTAAAAGAAACGGATTCATATACTATTAAGATTGCAATGGAAAGAAAACGGAACAAGAATTTCATCTTCCTCTCATCTTCTTGGAGCTTGAAAAGATGAACAGGAAGCAAGAATTTGTCCAGAAATGGAACTATGTTTTCAAAATCTTAGTAAGTCCAAATAGGATAAAGTCCAACATCTGCAATTTGAAAAATGATTTTTATCATTTTAGTAAAGTCTATTTGAGCACATGAGCAGATACCTTTTTCATGCTTCCTGCAATACATAACCTTATCCTGTCCTCTAAGGCTTTCATTTTCCCCAGAATGACCTGACAGCCAGCTGAAAGGGACAAGATGGGCTGTCTGACTGATTATACCCTGGGAATGTTTATGTAACTTCTTGATGACAGCAAAATACTGAAAAGAGGATACAGGAGATAAAGTAATGGAAGCTGGCCTAACTTAAGCCTCATGTAATCCCTAGCATCTCCTAAATCACAAGGTAAGATTAGTCAGTGATCAAAATTCTTTAACAGTTGGCAGCTATCTGAAAGCCTGCATCTTCCCTTTGAGTGGACTGGCAAATTTAGAGAATTCATGACCTGACTTATCAAAGATATTACTTTCAAGTCCTTGGCCAATTTAATAAACATTACAGACAACTATTATTATGTGGGTTACTTCTATTCTTTTTTAGCTGAGTTACATCCCAGCCGGGTTCAACTGGTGAACGGTTGAATGCCACACCAAATCATAGTTGCATCTGATCAGGCCAAAGCTCAAGAACTGGTTTTCCTCTTATGAGAGACGATGGACTCTGAAAAACAAACTGAGGGTTCTAGAGGGGAGGGGGGTGGGAGGATGGGTTAGCCTGGTGATGGGTATTGAGGAGGGCACGTTCTGCATGGAGCACTGGGTGTTATGCACAAACAATGAATCATGGAACACTACATCTAAAACTAATGATGTAATGTATGGGGATTAACATAACAATAAAAAAATAAAAAAAATAAAAGAACTGGTTTTCCTCTTTATTTCTGACTTTTGAATGACTTCCATTCCGAATGTGAAAAGGAGACGTTTTCCTTTCCTATATGTATGGCAAAAATAAGACATTCTCTGACCTCTTAAAAATTGTCTCAATTTTTACCTTTTAAGAAATAAGAAATCCTTCATCTTTTTTCTGTAGTCCAAGAAATAATGTTACATAAAGCCCTGTGTGATACAATGCAATTTCCAAGAAACTTCATATGAACAAGGATGATTCACAATGATAATCAGAAAACATAAAACACTGGGTATTATGCAAATGTAACATTATAATATGCTTCTTTAATGTAACTTTGGTCACCATTAGGATGCCTGCATTATAACATTTATTTAACAGCTTTTATATAGCCTGATTCTCTCATTGCAATGTAATGTGGTTATACTAGTCTTAAGTCAAAAGTGCATTCTGCTGTGATGAATCTACCTGGGCTTCTCTCTCCAGGACCAAATAGTTTTATTTATTAGATTTCTTCTAAATTAAAAAAAAAAAAAAAGATTTCTTCCTAGGTGAAAGATACAGTGAGGGAGAACATTACTCTCTGTTAAATTTAAGAAGCATGTAATATAACATACCAAATCTACAGTGGATAAAAGCATAGAAAAATTCTCTCCATTTCTTTTTCTAACATGTCCATGACTTAGCAAAAATACTACGCTCCAGGCACAATGAAATGCACATGCTTAGGAGCACTACTAACATTTAAATATGTTATAACAATTTAGGCACAAAAAGCCACCACAGCAAAACTGATATTTTCTCCCCATGATCCTGTAATATTGGACTCTCAATGTCAACCTTCAAAAAATACAGGTACAGGAGTTATAGGTTCACCCAGAAGTCAACAATATAACTAAAAAAGAAAATCATGACCCACAGTTGGCTCCAGGGAGTGAGAATTAAATAGAAAAATCCTGTTTGTATTTTGAATTTTGCTCAGAATGGTCTGTTTTCATGCAGCAGGTGAGGGATGAAAAAAACAGTAAAAATCCAATTTGAGCCTCACAGTTACAAATGTTAAACGTTTTTTTAAAGCTAACAATATTTTATTCAATTAAAGCAAAATCCTAATAATAATATTCAAAACATCCATTGTTATAGTTTAATTTCAGACCTAGAAAAAATTAAACTGTAACAATATTGGCAATACAGTAAATGTTAATGATGAGGATGATTGCTTATCAGGGTGCCAACAACCCGAGTGTTGCAAATTAAGGCATTCATTATACATATTAGACTTTACCCAATGGTGGGAGTGTAAGTCCAGTATAAGACAAAGTGTAAGTCCAGAAGGCAAGGGTTGGAGGATCAGCCCCACTGGACAGGAAGGGGACCTGATGACGGAGTCTATGGATGACTGTTGACTCTGCATTTTTTGGTGAACCCAAAGTCGCTATAGGTCAGCAGGGCCTATAGTGAGGAAGAAAAGCTGGATATAAAAAGGAAAAGAACAAGACAGACTGAAATCTGTCTGAAGATTGAAGCTAAATCGATGAAACCACTGGAATGTGTGTCTGTCTCTCAACACTTATAACCTCCATCACACTGGTGACCTACGGAAGCCAGGACCTGTCATTGCAGAGCTATACGCGTGCCTGGCCTGAGATTCAGAGAAGCTAAAAGGGTGATCTGGACAAGCTGCAAGCACAGATGACACTCTACTCCATCCAACAAGATGAGCCAGCAGACCAGCATCAAACTCCCTATTTGCTCTTTTGCAGTAGAGATGAACCACTATGAGTACATCTTATGTTAGATAGTAAAGGAATAGAAGAGGAGAAAATGGAAAGGAACTGATTTATATATATATACACACACACACACACATATATACATATATACATACACACACACATACATGTGTGTATATATATATATATATATATATTAAATAAATTGCGTGGCATAGTGGGTTAAGTGTCGGCTCTTGGTTTCGGCTCAGGTCATGATCTCAGGGTCGTGATATCGAGCCCCGCATCAGGCTCTGCGTTCAGCATGGAGTCTGCTTGAGATTTTCTCTCTTCTTCTCCCTCTGCCCCTCCCCCACCCGTGCTCACTCCCTCTCTCTCTAAAATAAATAAATCTTTAAATATATACATTACAGGAGAGGGGAAAGATGGCAAAGGAGTAGGGGACCCTATTTCAACTGGTTCCCGGAATTGAGCTGGATAACTACCAGACCACTCTGAGCACCCACGAAACCAGCCTGAGATGTAAGAAGATCTGGATCTCTACAAACAGAATATCGCAGATGGTTGGTTTTGAGGTATGAAGTGGAGAGCCGTGATTCCGCGGGCAGATATCGGAGGATAAACGGCGGAGGGAGGGTGTCTGGCCGTGGGGATCCTACACCGCCGGTGAGTGACAGCCTCGCGCGCTGGGTATGGGGACCAGACTCGCAGACCGGTAGCGTCGGGAAAGGACTTTAGGGCAGCCCCCGGGGGGAAGGACCAGACCGGCGGGGTTGCGCACGCGAACTGCAGCCCCCCCGCACAGAAACCGGAGCAACGGTCGTGCGCACGCGAACTGCAGCCTCCGAGACGGAAACCCGGTGCTCTGGGGTCGCACCGGTGAACTGCAACCCCCCGGGGTGGAAACCCCAAGCGGCGGAGTCGCGCACGCGTGAACTGGGAGCAGCTGGAGGTTTTCGAAGCACAAAGGGCAGAGACGTGCCCCGACCTGGAGGCAGGACTGGGGGCCCTGCGGAGGGGCGAACAACCCAGGCCGCTGCAGTTTATAGCAGCACGGACAGAAACGGAGAAGGTGTGGCCTGGAGAGCTCACTGAAGAACAGACTGCGGTCTCTCTGCTGTGAGGCAGAGGGTTGGGAACGGTCTCTTCTGCTCTGACTCGCGGAAGAGAGGCGGAAAGCCGCCAGGGAAAGGCGCCAGAGAACAAAAGCCCCAAAGACTGATTCCCCCTGAGCCCATCCCCCACCATAGGGGGGCAGGGAAACTCCGCCCAAACACGGTTGCCTGAGTAACAGTGCGGCAGGCCCCTCCCCCAGAAGACAGGCTGGGAAAACAAGAGGCCAGCAACCCTAAGGTCCCAAGAAAACAGATGCATCTTGCTTGGGTTCTGGTCAATAATTTCGACTCTATACATTCCCTCAAACACCCATCAACAGAATGACTAGGAGGAGGAGCCCCCAAAACAGAAAAGACTCAGAGATTATGACTTATGCTGCAGATTTACAAATGGATGCAGATATAACCAAGATGTCAGAGATGGAATTCAGGCTAGCAATTGTGAAGACAATGGCTAGAGTGGAGAAATCAATTAATGGCAACATAGAGTCTCTAAGGGCAGAAATAAAAGGTGAATTGGCAGAACTTAAAAATGCTATCAATGAGATCCAATCCAATCTAGATAATCTAACAGCTAGGGTAACTGAGACAGAAGAGAGAATAAGCGATCTGGAAGACAGTATAATTGATAAAAAGGGAAAAGAGGAGGCCAGGGAAAAACAACTCAGAATCCATGAAAATAGAATCAGAGAAATAAGTGACACCATGAGGCGTTCCAATGTCAGAATAATTGGAATCCCGGAGGGAGTGGAGAGAGAGAGAGGGCTAGAAGATGTATTTGAGCAAATCGTAGCTGAGAACTTCCCTAATCTGGGGAATGAAACAAACATTCGAGTCCTAGAGGCAGAGAGGACCCCTCCTAAGATCAAGGAAAACAGGCCAACACCCCGGCATGTAGGGTAAAACTTACAAATCTTAGAACCAAGGAAACCATCTTAAGGGCAGTTAGGGGGAAGAGATTCCTTATGTACAGAGGGAGGAACATCAGAATAACGTCAGACCTATCCACAGAGACCTGGCAAGCCAGAAAGGCCTGGCAAGACATATTCAGGGTACTAAATGAGAAGAACATGCAGCCAAGAATACTTTATCCGTCAAGGCTTTCATTTAGAATGGATGGAGAGATGCAGAGCTTCCACGACCGGCAGAAGTTGAAAGAATATGTGACCACTAAGCTAGCCCTGCAAGAAATATTAAGGGGGGTTCTATAAAAGGAGAAAGACCCCAAGAGTGATCTACAACAGAAATTTACAGGGACAATCTATAAAAACAAGGTCCTCACAGGCAACATGATGACAATTAATTCATATCTTTCAATAATCACTCTCAACGTAAATGGCCTAAACGCTCCCCTAAAACGGCACAGGGTTGCAGATTGGATAAAAAGACAGGACCCATCCATATGCTGTCTACAAGAGACTCATTTTGAACCTAAAGATACATCCAGACTGAAAGTGAAGGGATGGAGATCCATCTTCCATGCCAGCGGACCTCATAAGAAAGCTGGGGTAGCAATTCTTATATCAGACAAATTAGATTTTAAACTAAAGTCTGTAATAAGAGACACAGAAGGACACTATATCATTCTTAAAGGGTCTATCCAACAAGAAGATCTAACAATTGTAAATATCTATGCCCCCAACATGGGAGCAGCCATCTACATAAGGCAACTGTTAACCAAAATAGTCATATTGGTAACAATATGTTAATTGTAGGAGACCTCAATACTCCACTCTCAGCAATGGACAGATCATCTAAGCAGAAAATCAACAAGGAAACAAGAGCTTTGAATGATACATTGGACCCGATGGACCTCATAGATATTTACAGAACATTCCATCCTAAAACAACAGAATACTCATTCTTCTCGAGCGCACATGGAACTTTCTCCAGAATAGACCACATACTGGGTCACAAATCAGGTCTCAACTGATACCAAAAGACTGAGATTATTCCCTGCATATTCTCAGACCACAATACTCTAAAACTGGAACTCAATCACAAGAAAAAAATTGGCAGAAATTCAAACACTTGGAAGCTAAAGACCACTCTGCTCAAGAATGTTTGGGTCAACCAAGAAATCAAAGGAGAACTTAAACAATTCATGGAAATCAATGAGAACGAAAACACATCGGTCCAAAACCTATGGGATACTGCAAAGGCAGTCCTAAGGGGGAAATACATAGCCATGCAAGCCTCACTCAAAAAAATAGAAAAATCCCGAATTCACCAACTAACTCTACACCTTAAAGAACTAGAGAAAAAGCAACAAACGACGCCTAAGCCATGCATTAGAAGAGAAATAATTAAAATTAGAGCAGAAATCAATGAATTAGAAACCAGAAACACAGTAGATCAGATCAACGAAACTAGAAGTTGGTTCTTTGAAAGAATTAATAAGATTGATAAACCACTGGCCAGACTTATCCAAAAGAAGACAGAAAGGACCCAAATTAATAAAATTATGAATGAAAGGGGAGAGATCACGACTAACACCAAGGAAATAGAAACAATTATTAGAAATTATTATCAACAACTATATGCCAAGAAACTGAGCAATCTGGATGAAATGGATGCCTTCCTGGAAACCTATAAGCTGCCAAGACTGAAACAGGAAGAAATTGACAACCTGAATAGGCCAATAACCAGTAACGAGATTGAAGCAGTGATCAAAAACCTCCCAAAAAACAAGAGTCCAGGGCCTGATGGATTCCCTGGGGAATTCTACCAAACATTCAAAGAAGAAATAATACCTATTCTACTGAAGCTGTTTCAAAAAATAGAAACAGAAGGAAAACTTCCAAACTCATTCTATGAGGCCAGCATTACCTTAATCCCCAAACCAGGCAAAGACCCCATCAAAAAGGAGAATTTCAGACCGATATCCCTGATGAATATGGATTCCAAAATCCTCAACAAAATCCTAGCTAATAGGATCCAACAATACATTAAAAGGATCATCCACCACGACCAAGTGGGATTTATCCCCGGGATGCAAGGGTGGTTCAACATTCACAAATCAATCAGTGTGATAGAACACATTAATAAGAGGAGGGAGAAGAACCATATGGTCCTCTCAATTGATGCAGAAAAAGCATTTGACAAAATACAACATCCTTTCCTGATTAAAACTCTCCAGAGTATAGGGATAGAGGGAACATTCCTCAAGCTCATAAAATCCATCTATGAAAAACCCACAGCGAATATCATCCTCAATGGGGAAAAGCTGAGAGCCTTTCCCTTAAGATCAGGAACACGTCAAGAGTGCCCACTCTCACCACTGTTGTTCAACATAGTACTAGAAGGCCTAGCAACAGCAATCAGACAACAAAAAGAAATAAAAGGTATTCAAATTGGCAAAGAAGAAGTCAAACTCTCTCTTTTCTCAGACAACATGATACTTTATGTGGAAAACCCAAAAGACTCCACCCCCAAATTACTAGAACTCATCCAGCAATTCAGTAATGTGGCAGGATACAAAATCAATGCACAGAAATCAGTTGCTTTCTTATACACTAACAACGCAACTGTAGAAAGAGAAATTAAAGAAACGATTCCATTTACAATAGCACCAAAAACCATAAGATACCTCAGAATAAACCTAACCAAAGAGGTAAAGGATCTATACTCTAGGAACTACAAAACACTCATGAAAGAAATTGAAGAAGACACAAAAAGATGGAAAAATATTCCATGCTCATGGATTGGAAGAATAAACATTGTTAAAATGTCTATGCTACCCAGAGCAATCTATACCTTTAATGTCATCCTGATCAAAATTCCAATGACATTTTTCAAAGTGCTGGAACAACAATCCTAAAATTTGTATGGAATCAGAAAAGACCCCGAATCGCCAAGGAGATGTTGAAAAAGAAAAACAAAGCTGGGGGCATCACGTTGCCTGATTTCAAGCTATATATTACAAATCAGTGATCACCAAGACAGCATAGTACTGGCACAAAAACAGACATACAGACCAATGGAACAGAATAGAGAACCCAGATATGGACCCTCAACTCTATGGTCAAATAATCTTTGACAAAGCAGGAAAAAACATGCAATGGAAAAAAGACAGTCTCTTCAATAAATGGTGCTGGGAAAATTGGACAGCCACATGCAGAAGAATGAAACTCGACCATTCTCTAACACCACTCACAAAGATAAACTCAAAGTGGATGAAAGACCTCAATGCGAGACAGGAATCCATCAAAATCCTAGAGGAGAACATAGGCAGTAACCTCTTTGACATCGGCCACAGCAACTTCTTTCAAGATACATCTCCAAAAGCTAGTGAAACAAAAGCAAAAATGAACTTTTGGGACTTCATCAAGATAAAAAGCTTCTGCACAGCAAAGGAAACAGTCAACAAAACAAAGAGGCAACCCACAGAATGGGAGAAGATATTTGCAAATGACACTACAGATAAAGGGCTGGTATCCAAGATCTATAAAGAACTTCTCAAACTCAACACCCAAAAAACAAATAATCAAGTCAAAAAGTGGGCAGAAGAGATGAACAGACACTTCTCTGAAGAAGACATACAGATGGCTAACAGACACATGAAAAAATGTTCATCATCATTAGCCATCAGGGAAATCCAAATCAAAACCACACTGAGATACCACCTTACACCAGTGAGAATGGCAAAAATGGACAGGGAAAGAAACAACAAATGTTGGAGAGGTTGTGGAGAAAGGGGAACCCTCTTACACTGTTGCTGGGAATGCAAGTTGGTACAGCCACTTTGGAAAACAGTGTGGAGGTGCCTCAAAAAATTAAAAATAGAGCTACCCTATGACCCAGCAATTGCACTACTGGGTATTTACCCCAAAGACACAGATGTAGTGAAAAGAAGGGCCATATGCACCCCAGTGTTCATAGCAGCAATGTCCACAATAGCCAAACTGTGGAAAGAGCCCAGATGCCCTTCAACAGATGAATGGATAAAGAAGATGTGGTCCATATATACAATGGAATATTACTCAGCCATCAGAAAGGATGAATACCCAACCTTTACATCAACATGGATGGGACTGGAGGAGATTATGCTAAGCGAAATAAGTCAAGCAGAAAAAGTCAATTATCATATGGTTTCACTTATTTGTGGAACATAAGGAATAACATGGAGGACATTAGGAGAAGGAAGGGAAAAATGGGGGGGGGGATTGGAGGGAGAGATGAACCATGAGAGACTATGGACCTGAGAAACAAACAGGGTTTTAGAGGGGAGGAGCGAGGGGGGATTGGTTAGCCCGGTGATGGGTATTAAGGAGGGCACGTACTGCATGGAGCACTGGGTGTTATACGAAAACAATGGATCGTGGATCACTACATCAAAAACTAATGATGTATTGTATGGTGACTAACATAATATAATAAAATTTAAATCTACAAAATATATATATATATATATATACATTACAATTGCTAACATAAATGCAAACAAATTCATATCAAAATAAGTAAGAAATCAGCATAATTATCACAGTTCTTATTTCTAATTTCTCATATAGTTGTAGCTGGTGTGTGTACCTTCCTTCTTCCACTACCCGTCACACATTCCCTTTGCCTCAGAAACAATTGGGCTACTCAAGTTTCCTCACCTGGTGAGGTGACTCAAACCTTCATTCTTGTAGTATTTGGGCCATCCGTATTAGATTATCGTGTTTCTTTTTTTCATTAACTCTTATCACAGGTCATGGAAGTTTCTAAGAGGCACCCCAAGGATATCTGCATTCCAGATATACTCTTCCCAACACCACACAACATAGTAGCAACACGATTATGTTCTTAATAATCGAGATAAACAACCTAGCCACCATAGCACCTCCTTCCGTGCCTGCTGATTCACTAGCATGAGAAACCCAAAGTGGCCAGTCTCAAATTCCAAATTGAGGGAACCAGTACTGTGTACCTGGTAGAAGCATTACTCCCTTGGGAACTCAGACTTATAAATCGGCAGAGCCTAAAGTCACTGGGACAGGGACCCAACTCCCATTTTCACTCCTTGATTCCAGGACCCATGAATCCTGGATTTGTGGGGAACGGGACCATGTATTGGACACTGATATAAAGCTTATACCACCACTGGGGCACCTGGGTGGCACAGTCGGTTAAGCGTCCAACTCTCCGTTTTGGCTCAGGTTGTGATCTCAAGGCTCAGCTGGATGTGGGGCTCAATCTCAGCATGGAGTCTGCTTAAGACTTTGCTTCCCTCTCCTTCTGCCCCTCCGCCCCATGCTTTCTCTCTTTCTCTCTCTCTCTCTCTCTCTCAAATAAATAAACCTTTAAAGCATATACCCCCACATCCTGAAGAATACTGTCTCAACCCTGCAGTGTGTTGTCATTTAGCTGGTGCTATAATAATGTCTTCAAAAGATCATTTCACCACTCTATCTGGTCTTTACTAGCTAGAGGGTTTAAAAAAAAAAAAAAAAGCATTTTCCGGGTAAAAACTACATACCAAGTTAAGAGGGTATGTCACCTCCAAAAACAAAACCACATCTGGAACAGCAGCTAGAATTGGAGTTAACACCCAATTAAGGATATGCTAATCCACTGACATTCTCCAAGATCCATCTGTCTGCCATATAAGCCAATATGCAACTTGTGTGAAGACATGAGTTACCATTTTGCAAGAGCCCAATGGTTGCCATATTCTCTACAATTGCTTCAAATGTGTACTATTGTCTTTGACTTACTCTTTTGGTAGACAAGAAAAAGTTCTATGAGCTACCACATGGACTTTCTTGTTAAAATAACCACCATTCCATTGGTTGGGGAACTAATGTAAGGACTCTGCCAGTTGCTGAGGATGCCTATTCCAACTATGCATTCCCAAACTGGGTAAATAATCACAGGATGGATTCAAGGACCCATTGGTCCACTCATATCCAAATCAAAATTCATTGATTACCTTGCATCCATAAGCCCCTCCTCTGACTATGGACCACAATAGCATTTGGGGTTTCTAGAAATAATTGTCAGTTATGAGACCAGTATCCAGTAACTGCCAAAAACACTGGTTATTTCCCCTTCTTCAATTCACTACCCTGGTAAATAACAAGAGGTCCCTTTAAGGAACATCAAGATTTCCAGCATAAGAGGTTGGCTATGTCAAAGGATCACTCCTCGAGGGAACCTGGCTTCCCCTTCATTCAAGGAACTCTGGATCTGGAAACTGGCTCATATCTGGGAATTAATCAAAAGGACATGACTCTATTGTTATTCAAGTCAGACTTTTATTCCCAGACCTTAAACAATTCAAGTAATACTATAAGAGGCTGTAAAAAAAAATTAAATTAAATTAAAAAAAGAGGCTGTAAAAATATTTCAGTTCGACAGACACCATGAATATCAAAGATCTCTCTCTCTCTGCAGATCAGATTCTGATTACTGATTCAGCTCTGCTGTCTAATATGGTAACTATGCCCACCTTACTTTTGACAATTAAGGGCCACATTTTGGTCCCTGCCACCCAGGATCTCATCATCTTCTTTGAATTCTAACAGCCCATTTTGATGACAGCATACCCACTGTCAGTCCTGACCTATAAAGAATAGCTCACTATAGAGCTCTTTAAGGAAACTGGGCTCCTTTACAAATATATTTCTTATACTTTAAATGCAGAGAGTGGGGGTGCACGGGTGGCTCAGTCAGTCAAGCATCCAACTCTTGATTTCAATTCAGGTCATAATCTCAGGGTCGTGAGATCGAGCCCCACAAACGGTCCGTGCTTAGTGGGGAGTCTCCTTGAGATCCTCTCTCTCCCTCTCCCTCTGCCCCTATCTGCCCTCTGCTCTCTCTCTCTCTCTCAAATAAATAAATAAATCTTTTTATAAATAAATAAATAAATAAATAAATAAATAAATAAATTCAGAAAGTGTTCTCTGGACACTCCTATTAAACATAGATCGGGGGCGCCTGGGTGGCTCAGTTGTTAAGCATCTGCCTTCGGCTCAGGTCATGATCCCAGGGTCCTGGGATCGAGCCCCACATTGGGCTCCCTGCTCAGCGGGAAGCCTGCTTCTCCCTCTCCCACTCCCCCTGCTTGTGTTCCCTCTCTCGCTATCTCTCTCTCTGTCAAATAAATAAATAAAATCTTTTAAAAAAATTAAAAAATTAAAAAAATAAACATAGATCAGGGTTGGGTGCATAGATCTTACATAACACACCACCTCTTGCATTACAATTTCCCAAGCCTTTCTTAGGCCTACAGTACATCAAGGAACTCCTAAAATTTCAACTTCAATTAGTGTAGGTCATCTTTGGACCCATGTTTCCATAAACTAACCAAGTACTCTTAGAGCCATACTAGCTGCTTAAACTAAAACATGAAATCCAGAATCTCTGTTTATTTCATCCATATTGACAAATTCAGTCCAATCCATGATTGTATTTCTCTCACACTGTTCTACTTTAGGACTCATTCCCATACAGGTGCCCCAGGATTCTGTCAATAAATATTGGTAAAATCAAGGTGCCTGGGTGGCTCAGTTGGTTGAGTTTCTGACTCTTTATTTCAGCTCAGGTCATGATCTCAGGATCATGGGATCAAGTCCTGTGTCAGGCTCCACACTCAGCAGGGAGTCTGCTTGAGATTCTCTACCTCTTCCTCCCCTTCTGCCCCTCCCCTGCTCATGTTCACACACTCTCTCACTCTCTCTCTTTCTAAGATAAATACATCTCTTTTAAAAATTGGTAAAATCTTGCAGTTATCTTTGTATGGCACTATGTCATGTGTCACATTTTGTACCTCAGCAGTGTTTTGCAAGGCTTCGATCTCGAAGGAGACTTTATATTCTTCAGAGAAGTGGAAATCAACCTCCACACACAATGGATGAAGAGCCTCTTCTAGCAAAGGAGGCTCAATGGAATTAAGAAATCCAATGTCTTCAGTTTTATCAGGATCTGTCTATATGTCCCCATCTCAATTTTTTAGTTTCCACTTCTTCCAAGTCCATGTAACCAATATAAAAAAAATTCTGCAAGGTGGTGAATCCAATTTACATTGAAATTCAGGCAACTTCAGGACTAGATTTTAGGTTTGGTTTTTGGAAATCTTAGCCCTCTGTTTATGTTAAATAAAAGTTTATTTAGGCTAGTCAGATGCATTCTAGCCCATCTGGAGATTTGAGACCACCATTTTCTTTCTTCAAGTTCTCCTGTACACTTAGAAACAGCTTGTATCTAGCAGAACACTGTGCACAGTTACCAGTTCCAGGGAAGGACTCCAACACTTCTGCCCATTGCATCTTGGCATCTGAGTTACGAGTCACCAGGGAAAACACAACGCAGTCAAGCACTGGATGCAACAATGCTTTACTCACATAGAGAAGAGAGAGAGCAAGATCGGCTTCAATAGTGGGTGCTGGTCCCTCACGGGTGATGCCTGGCAGCCACCACAGGGCAATTTGCTCACATATGCCCCTTTTGTGCCTCAGCAGAAGGATCTCATCCCCTCCTCTCAGATGATAGATACAGCAGTGAGATTAGCCAAGGTCTATATGATGCCAACTCTTGACCAGAACAAAAGAGAATGCTTTGGGCTCACGATAGAGAAAGATATCCTCCATGAGATGATAAGCCTAGCACAAGCTGTGTGAGCACTTTAACTCCTGGTAAGGAACTGTCCAAGGCCCGAGGCCCATTCTTATGAGACGGAATGGGGGGTGCAAAACATGGAGCATTAGCATTTTGCCCATAGCATGTCACGGACTACAGTGTCCCCTTTCTTTTTGGCAACAGTGCCATTAGTGCTGCTAAATTTTATCAGATCAGAAAAATACTTCCAGATAATCCAGAACAAATAGAGAGACCCATCCTCAAGGTTCTGTTCCTATGGAAGCTCAAAAAACCACAGGCCACATTTAGCACCACTGTGTGAGAAGTAAAGGGGAAAAGCCTGCTTCTATTTTGAATTTTGTTCAGAGTGATCGATTTTACTCAGTAGGCAAAGGTTAAAGAAAAAAGAAAACATTAATTTAAACTTCAAAGTTATAGATACTGAACATATTCTTAAAGCCCACAAAATTTAATGAAGCAAAAATATAAACAATATTCAAAATCTCCAATGTTTTCTTTATTATACGTTTCAGGTCTAGAAAACATTTTTTTGAAAAAAATAAACAAAAGAAATGACAGTGGTTTCAATATATTAAGTGTTAATATTACTGACTAGCTTGAATGCCTAGACTAAATCCTAAAAAAGGAAATAAATGAAAGATGGTTACACCAGGCTTATCAGGAAAAGCAATTTTCACAAGGCAATGCATTTGACTAAGCAGAGCATATGGTGTAGATGGCAATTAATACAAGCCCTATGGTGCAGTATTTGCCGGTATGTATGTGGCAAAGCATCCTTTTTCACATCATCATCTTAGAAGAAAATGCATTTGCAGCAGAAGTTCAGTGCACCGTCAGCCCAGCAAAAGCCAATGATTGGTATCTTTTCAGTACAGAAAAGATTTCCTCTCTCCTTTCTCACAAGCTTTTAAAGGCAGAGTTAAACACACACACACACACACACACACACACACACACAGCATAAAAATCCTCTTTGAGATTGCTTTTATGTTGATGAGCTGACATGTAAGGATTATCAGATATTGCCCTGGAAAGTCATTAGGCATACATAGGCATCCCTTTCAGGTCCTGAGAAACTCTATCTTCAAAACCAACTCAAACTACTTGAATAGAGAACAGAATCGAGTGTGGTTATTCAAATGATGCTCTCCTTAGTATCACACAAAGCACTGGCATCCAGCTTGTCCCTTCAAGTGTCCTACTCACAGTGCCAAGCCAACGCTGGCAGCTCCTTCCAAGCTTACTCTTTCTAGGTATAGATCCGTGAAGTAGTGCCAATGTATTCGCTGTGACTTGGCTCCTTGCAAATGCTCTCTTTTAATGCACTGGATTTGCCAACAAATGAATATCCCAGTGAATTATGTTTGGTATGTCAATTTCTTCCTACGAGACAAGAATCTTTCATCCATTCACTTTTGTTTATAAGTGCAAACTTTGCTTAGGTCTATTTAAAAAAAAAAAAAAAAAGCACATTAGTGCATTTCAGAATATGATCCAATTATACTAGTTTGTCTTTTGGGCCCATTCAACCTTTTCAAATACTAACTTTCGCTGAACTCCCTCGAAGTACAGAGTCCCATTTTAAGACAGCAGGATTAGTAAAGTGCAAGGTCACATTGCAAAATCAGTATTAAAGAGAGCAAAGATTCTCAAATTAACTGATTTCCCTGCTCTTTGGTGACCTTATACATGCCCCTTCTTCCCCCCACCCAACCAAGTCAAAGATCCATCTCACTTCCACAAGGGCCTCAATCCCGCCAGGTCTGATACTAACAAGGAGGGAAAGAGCTTCATCTAAGGAACCTCATCACAAGAGAACAGATATCTTACAGGTTCATTATTATGGCAAAGGTCAACAAAGGCCTCTATAGACAACTGGCACACGTGAACGGTGTAGCTCCTCAGGGGGTTAGAAAAAAGGATGTCCAAATGTTCATAATCACTTGTACCATCCTGCAGCGTTCAACAAGAGAGAGGCATTACCAATGCATTTTTAAGTCTCTTCAGGTTTTTTTTTTTATTCTAAAATAGGCTCTTCCACCTTGTTATGTAGGAGAATAAAATATATACAGAAAAGTGCTGAAATCATGAATGTATGACTTGATGAATTTTCACAAGCTGAATACACCAGTGATCATTATCCAGATCAAGAAGCAGAACACTACCCGTACTTCCAACGCCGGTTACCCCTTCTTCTGAAGCATGATAGCAAGGCTGGCTACAAAGGAGTCAGAGCCAGCATATTCACATACTTGAGTTATATAAGCTACTCATTGCAGACTAGCATCAGAAGTTTTAGAGGATGTAAGTTATACATCAAAATATATCCAAAATGCTACCACTTCTTGCCATCCCGCACTGCTACTGTCTCTCACCTAGAATTTTACAATGACCTCCCAACTAATAATCCCTACCCTTTTTCCGCCTTCAGAATGTTCTCAAAGTACCAGCTAAGGTGAATATTTGTAAACAGACATCTCAACATGTCATTCAGATCATATCATTACACTTTTAATAGTGATGTTTCTCAATCTTGGCTGCACACTGAGTGATTCAAAACTTGATGCCTGGGTTTATTCCCCAGAGATTTTGATTTCATTGGTCCAGGGAGTGTCCTGAGCTTCCCAGATGATTCTACTATCCAGGCCTTACAATGATCTCAAGGCCCAACATGAGGCCCACATTCCCTCTCTAATTTTATCTCTTGCTATGCTCCCTCACTCATATCATCCCAGACACACTGGCCTTCTCTCTGTTCCCTGAAGACAATAGGCAAGCTCCTACCTCTGGGCATTACACTTACTCCTCCATCTTCTTCGGTTGCTCTTCCAGAGATATCTAGCTCCTCACTTGCTTTAGGTCTTTACATAAAAGTTTACTCCTCTGTGACCCCTTCACTGGTCACCCCTGACATTTTATACCTCCTTTCCATGATTTACATTCTTAGCAGGGATCACTGTCCAACACGCAATATACTTTCCTTCTTTCTCTTGCTCTGCCAGAACAGGGCTTTCCACCTGCTTCTTCTGTGCAATGTCCCAACTCATAGAACAGTGAGTACATAGCACACACACACAGCTCAAGAAATGTTTATTAAACAAACGAATGATGTTTCCAAGTAATGAAAACCCTGCTAAAGAGCTCTGAGTCAGCATCCAGCCAATAATGAGACACCAGTTGTGATCATAAGCATTAAGTACATTCTAAACCAAAACTGGTAAAAGAAAACAACCCAGATAGGAAGGTGTAATTGGCAGCAAAATAATGCTATGCTCTCTGCACTTCATGCTTCAGACAAAAGAAGCCCCTAGAGAAGGATCATATCTTCTGCCACAGAGCTTTTGGGACTGCCAGACATGTAAAAGCTTCCAGAAATATATATATCAGAAGTGGGGAATGGATTAGAATTAATCTTTCTCTTGCATATATATTTTTTTATATTTTCTTTGTAATTCACTCATCTTGGGTATTAGAAACTGCTTAACACATTATTATAGAAGTGCACTCATTTGCAATGACTGCTTTAAAGCACACGGCATGGCATCCACTCCACCCACCAACTCTCAGCTCCCTCAAGAGGACTTTCCTAAAGAAATTTATCCCTGGTTCCATTTTTTTGCCCCAAGAAATAAATCTTGAAATAAGAGCTCCTGAGCTGTCTACCCTGCCTAAAATATTAGGCTAAATGTTTTCCAAAGCATCAAGCTGATGAGAAAGAAAGAGAGGGAGAGAGATACTCATCAGTACAGCAAAAGAACAGATCAGCAAATACAGGGCTGTTTCCAGTTGTACCCAGAAGCACTGCTGACAAGGACTAAGTCACAATTCCACCGAGCCCCGCTTTCCTCTTGCTCCAAGGAGCTAATCCATTGTCCATTTCCACCTGCCTCAGAGAGAGTGAATTGCTAAAGCTTATATTTGGAAAAATTGTCACAGTCTCTTGATATTTTGGCATTTTTATTGTTATCGCTGTTAATCATACAAAATAAAATGTGATGCTTTGTAGTTCTGATACCCAATCTATCTGAACACTCTATAAAATTCCTGGTCATCTCAATCAATAATTGATAAAATAATAAAGCTCTCAAAGTTCTGAAATCTTTTCCACTTTCTGCACATTCAACTTCATTAGGAATTTCTAATTATAGAAAGAGCATACAAAGAGGCCTCTAAAATTTGGGTTCCTTCTTATATTCTGTTCTAGGGATGAAATTCCATTCTACAAAGCTATAAACCACACTGTTTTGCTTCATTTTTCTCTTCTCATGCTCCCATGAAAATTCTATTTTCTAGTATCTTATCAGTTAGAATGTTCTAATGAATAAATACTTTAAAGAATAAAAAGTAACCAAAGGTTCATCATTTAAATTTCCTCATTAGAGATAACAAATATTGCTGAGGGTATGGAGAAAGGGGAACCCTCTTGCACTGTTGGTGGGAACGCAAACTGGTGCAGCCACTCTGGAAAACAGTATGCAGGTTCCTCAAGAAATTAAAATAGAACTTTCTCATGTGATCCAGACATCCTACTGCTGGGTATACATACAAAGGAAATGAAACCATTACCTTAAAGAGATGTCTATAATCCCATGATAATAGCAGCATTACTCACAATAGCCAAGGTAGGAAACAAACTAAGTGTCCATCAATGGATGAATGGATAAACAAAATGGGATATATATATATATATATATATGGATATGGCTATTTATGTCTATGAATATTATGAAATATTATTAAACCTTAGAACCAAGAAAGAAATCCTGTCATTTGCAACAACATGGATGAAACTGGAGGGCATCATGCTAAGTGAAACAAGCCAAAGAAAGACAAATACCACATGGTATCACTTATATGAGGAATCTTAAAAAAAAAAAAAAAGTCAAACTCAGAGAAACAAAGTACAGAAGTGTGAGGGTGAAGGAAAAAGGGAAAGGTTGAAAAAGGGTACAAATTTTCTGTTATAAGACAAATATGTTCTGAGGATCTAATGTATAACTTGGTGACTATAATTGATAACACAGTATTGTATAATTGAAGTTTGCTAAGAGACTAGAACTTAAGTGTTCCCACCAGGAAAAAAAAAAGAAATATGTGAGGTGATGAATGTGTTAACTGGTTGGGGGGGAAATCCTCTCACAACATATACATATACCAAATTATCACATTGTACACTTTAAATACCTTATAATTTTATTTGTCAATTATGCCTAGCAAAGCTAGAAAAAAAAAAGCTTATCATTCAGCGTAGTTTATTCAAACTGGTAGAATAAACAATTAGATTATTCTCTCCATTCAAAAAGTATTATTAAGCTCACATTATGGACTAGGAGCTGGGTAAAAATGGCGAACAAAATATATATATGACCAATGTTGTCATGGAGTCTAATGAAGAAGACAAACCTTAAATAAAGCCACCAATAGTGATAAATTCCATGAAGGAAACTAACAAGGTTCTATAAGAGAGAACAACAGATTTTTTCAACCTGAGAATATGGAAGGTTGGTGCAAAGGCTCTGAGTAGGAAATTATTTGCTGACTTGAGAAGACCTGTGAAATGAGAGTAATAATGCCTGGAGAGAATATTTTGAGATGAGGTAGATAGAGATCATATTATAACTAATATAATACATTTCTTAAGAATATGGAATTCCTTCAGAATCAACAAAGATCATATTTATCAGCATTATATGCTTAATCTTTCAATGTACTGCTTCACAAAGCATCTTGCATGGATTTTATTTTAAATGATTTCATAGTCCAATGTGTGTAAAATTCCAGCTTATGCAAAATTAAGTTATTTTCCTTTCTGCAGAACTTCTCAAACCCCTAGTTAATTGTAAATATTCATATGGAGAAAGAGAAGTCTCATTCAACAAGCATTATAATATGGCACTCCTTTTGCAGATTATCTCAGAAGACCATTATGTACACAGAACATACATTGAGAAATAGTGCATTAATGCATTTATTCCAAAAAATATTTATTTAGGACCTACCACATTATAATCCCTATTCTGAATTCCAGGCACATAAGGAATAATGAGTAGAGTAGCTGCCCTAGAGAAACAAAGTACCTAATGGAAGACAGTGATACCCATAAACTGGACTACTACATGATATGACTATTACTCTAGACATATGTGCAAGTTGATATGGTAAGGCACAAATGGGAATATCAAGAACTTATTAGATTTGAAGGAGAATGAATTTTGAGTTCAAATTAATTTTTTGAAAATGGTAATCAATGTAAAGTACATTCCAAGGCAATTTATTTTTTAACACAGGGAAATATAAAATTTAAAAACTAAACGAGACCTTGGAGATAATCTGTCTCAAGTTTCTCATTTACGCATAGGAAGAAACAGGCTCAGGTGAAACACTTTATTTACACAAGTTAGTGATGGGGTCAAGGACAAAAATCTCTTGATTTCTAGTCCAGTGCTGAGGGTATTTTATTAATCCTATCCCATCATAGTACCAACATTCATGACATCAGATCATTTTCTCTACATGCTTTCAAAACACTGAAAGACATTTTTTATTTCTTAGCTAAAAATTCCCACATTCTTTGAGCTACATTTCCAATCAACCAGCCCCAGGAAGCCCTGGTTTGAGGCACTTGAGGCTATCATTACTCTCTTCCTTGATCCCAAATTCAAATTAACAACATGCCTTAGGTGGTGAATAGTCCCTTGTCAGATGCTAAAATTTTCCTTTGGGTTTGGGGGTTGTGGTAAATTTAGGACTTTAATCTTTCTGTACACATAACTAAATATTAGATAAATGTCAACACTGGCATTTTCCAGTTCACAGAATGAAAAGGAAATTGTCAGTAATAATTATTGATATTATATCATTTAAACTGTACTGCAGGGCACTAAAAATGAAACAGAATGATCCATTTGTGATATATCCACATCTTTTAATAAAAAAAAAATTGTGGGATAACTGGCTGACTCGGTCAGAAGAGCGTGTGACTCTTGATCTTGAGGTTGTAAGTTCAAGCCCCACGTTGGATGTACAGATTACTTAAAAATTAAAAAAAAAAAATCATCTTAAAAAAAATTGTAAACATATAGCATGGGTGCTTTTTAAAATTTCTTTACCTGTGAATGATCAAAGGATTTAAGTATGATTTTTTCTGTCAGTAGAGGAGCAGTATTCTAAGTAGCATAAAGATCTTGCCATCCTATTTTGTTGTTAAAACTGTTGTGGTAGGCAAAATACTAGTAGCCCCCCCAAAGATGCCCATACCATAATCATCTGGAACCTGTGAAAATATGTTACCATATATGGCAAAAGAAATTGTGCAAATGTAATTAAGTTGAGGACCTTGATGGAGAGATTGTCCTAAATTATCCAAGAGGGCCCAGTCTCCTCATGTGGGTCTTTAAGAGCAAAGAACCTTTACAGGCTGTAAGAGAGAGTTGTGGCTAGGGAAAAGAAGTTAGTGAGATGCAATGTTGTCATCTTTGAAGATGGAGAAAGGAACCACCATCCAACAATGCAGGCAGCCTCTAGAAGGTAAAAAAAAGCAAGGAAGTGGATTCTAACCCAGGTCCTCCCAAAGGAACCAGCCCGACAGCACCTTCCTTTTAGCCTACTGTGTCCTGTGTCAGACTTCTGACCTAGAAAACCATAAAATAATAAATCTGCACTGTTTAAGTCACCAAATTTTTAGTAATTTGTTAAAATAGCAATAGAAAACTATGTCATACAATTGTGTTTTTAATACAATATTACAATATACATTAGAGTACTCAGAAGAAAGATGACATGACATATTTGCAATAGAAGAAAATGCTATTACCAAGTCAAACATTAATTGCTTGCTTTTTTTCAGGTAGGGCTTAGGGGGAGTTTTAATGTTGTATGGATCCTAGTCCAAAACCTGCCTAATTTAAGGAAGGATTGGCAGCGCTGGTAAAATATCCATGAAGAGAGAAACAAATAGAAGGAACCGAAAAGAGAGAACTGGTTGACCAACTGCCAAACATAGACCATCACTGACCAGGTAATAAAGACTAGTACCCCCTTAGATCCAGGCAAGTCATTGCCTCAGGGGTTCTAAAGCCTTGGCTATCTTTCTTTAAATTTTCTAAGTTCTCTTTCAGTATCAAGGAGTGGCTCGGCCAGGTAGCGCCATCAAAGCAGGATGCCTGAGCTGAACAGGATGGGGCTCTGTGGAGGGTCTGACTCTGTTTCTGTTTTTTTGGGACCCTGACCCCCTCTACAGCATGGAACCAACCAGAGGCACAGAAGACCCTTGAAGTGATATCATATCCCCATGGAGGACCTAGTTCCAGGACCCTTCCCACTGACTGTTGTGGTATAAAATTTGGGGTGTCTCACTCAGGACTCACTATGGATGAATCTGGGGATGTGGGCCACCTGCAGTCCATACCAACCCTTGGGGATGAGCCATACATACTTCTCATATATTGTTCTTGCTGGTTGGTGTTCCAAGAACACTGCCGTGGTCTACAATACCCAAGGGTGATGGGGGTGGTGGCAGGCATTATTTACCCTATACCCACACATACCTGCCATGGTGGCAGGATATAAACCTCACCTCTCCTTGGCCTGACCACAGATAGCTATGCCCCTCTCCAATGAAGACTTTTTGAGCTCTTGCTTGCTAATACCAACAAGTTTCTTCCATTAGTGTCCTTTCTTGACTCCCATCATGGTGACATCATGATTTCCCCTACAAGTCCTAAATCATTCCAGATGAGGGATGAACATTTTTTACATCCAGGACTGCTCTTCTCAGCACCTCAGCTATCCTCCCAGGATGGCAGCGTGGGGATACAGGAGTGCCCAGAAGTCAGGGGTGAGGTCACCATCAAAAGAGATCACTTTCTAGGAATGCAGTAATTGCAGCCTAGAGAGTTCAAGCAAAGACATGGTTGGAAGATGTGTTGTTCTATGTTCATTCTAAAGCTTTTGAAAGAGAAATTTAGTATGTCCAGAAAATGAATTAGGTACGCTTCACATCTTCCTGCACACTCTTGGTATGCCTTGCATTTGTAGTCATTATCAAGGAAGCAAAGTAACAACCTTTGAAAGAGTCACGGGACACCAGTATTCTCAGGTGGCATAACGAATGATGCTGCATCATGAATAATGATGTAACCAGCTTTAAATAAATGGCACTGGGAAACTGCGGAAGCAAGATCTATATTATCTTAATACAAACAAAACCATGACATCATGAGTAACAACAGTTTTGCTCCCTTCTTCTCCTTGTAAAATATGAAATTAGCCAGGAACATTCCACCTGAAAAGATGGTACATAAAAAATATTTGCCTAGTGTATTTGTTTGCTAGGGCTGCCATAACAAAATACAGAGACTGGTGGCTTAAACAACAGAAATTTATTTTCTCAGAGTTCTGGAGACCATAAGTCCAAGATCAAGGTCCAAGCAGGGCTGATTTCTGGTGAGGCCTCTTTCCCTGGGTGGCATGCAGATGGCCACATTCTCAGTGTGTCTCCACATGGCTTTTTCTGGGTAAGCATGCACTCCTAGCGTCTCTCTCTTCTCATAGAACACCAGTCAAACTAGAATAAGGCATTATGAAGGTAAAAAAAATTATGATTTCATTTAACCTTAATTACCTCTTTAAAAGCCCTATCTCCAAATACAGCCACATCAGTTGTTAGGGGTTCAACATATGGAACTCGGGGGAACTCAATTCAGTCCATAACACCTAGGGCCCTGCACACCCTAGCGACAGTCTTGCTAAAAACACTCCTTTTATATCAAATCAAAATATCTTGCCACCACCTAATAATTGTAATTTGGCAGCCATAGAAATATTTCTAGAGTGTTTCTGGGAATTAAAAAATATATTTTTTCTAAGTTAAAAAGTCAATGGAACAACAAGCTATACTATGATTTTGAAAGCTAAAAACAGTCTCCACCAAAAATTCAGCAACTAGCTACACAAAGCCTGAGCACACTCAAACACAAACATGCTGAAGCAAAACGTCAGGATCGAATGTGCCACTTAATGCTCATGATTAGAGCTGAAATTTAAAGACAAAAACACAGTTACAGAAAAAAGGAGCAGAACCAAAATGAAATCTTTATTTGTGAATTTGTTTAAAATTCTTTGAACATATATTTTCTTTATCCCTGTATCATATTTTTAACCAAGTAACAAATGGATATATATTTCTGCAGGACCAAAAATTAAAATAAAACAAAATTAAAGTTCTCAAAAGTACCATGAACCCCTTTAAATTTGTGGTAGGGATATCATTTGCTAATTTACCTCTTTAATGTACTAATAAATCCTGATAGAATTCATACAACAACAAAGTAGTTCAAGAACAAGAAGATTTTGACTGGTTGGAAGATAAAACGATAGCACTATTGTCCGAGAAAGGCATATGTTTAGGACTGACCCTTAGATCTCTGATCTTATTATCAGATCTCTCATCTGTCATACTATCTACTTACTAAATGAATACCTTTATTTCCCAATAAAAGGCTATATTGCAAGGCCTTTATTGAAAGTATTGAGAATAATACCAGATCATAAAAGATTAAAAAAAACTTTTTAAGGAAGACATCAGAGCCTCATGGACATTTGATCCAAAAAGAAATGAAGCACTTTAATCTGAATATTGAATTTCATGTTTGTCATGATTCTAAGAAGAAACAAGTATTTGATGGATTAGAAAAAAATAAAATATGCTTTTTATCAATAAGAATAATTTTCTAGTCATTTACCTGAAGCAATCATTTATAAGGAAACACACTGAATAGATCAGTAGGATGGTAAGCCTTTAGAATATAAAAGACAGTTACTTCTACACTCTCAAATGAATAAGTCAAAGTTCAAATTTAAAATGTATTTACCATAGTCCCATTTAATGTTCACTACTCAAGACATCTGCTGAGAACTGGTTCTGTAAAGCATAAAAGAGCATCTGTGTTCAGGCTCTCTTTCCACAGATACTTGCCTTCCCCTGTTCTCCATTCCAAAAAAAAAAAAAAATCAAATTTTAGAAGAGTACCTTATCTCCATTTGACATCTATATTAGTCAGGATTGTCCAGAAAAATGAAACCAATATATCAGTACAGAGAGGGATTTATTATAAGGAATTGGCTCCTGTAATTGGGAAGCTAAGAAGTCCTAAGATCTGCAGTCAGCAAGCTGGAGACCCAGGAGAACCAATGGTGTAGTTTTAGTTCAAGTCCAAAGGCCTGGGAACCTGGAAAGCCAATGGTGTAAGTTCTAGTATAAAAGTCAGTAGGTTGCAAATCCAAGGGTCAATTTTTCAGTTCAAGTTTGCAAGCAGGAAAAGAACAATATCCCAGCTCAACTTTCAGGCAGGAGGAGCTCCCCCTTATTCAAAGAAGCATCAGCCTTTTTGTTCAATTCAGGCTTTCAATTGATAGGATGAGATTCTCCCACATTAGGAAGGGCAACCTGCATTACTCTGCCTACCAATTTAAATGTTAATCTCCTCCAGAAACACCCTCACAGACACACCCAGAATAGTGTTTGCCCAGAATGTCTGGGTACCCGGTAGCCCAGTCAAGTTGACCCATAAAAATAACCATCACATCTTTTCAAATAAAGATATATGACTTTTTAATTCTTATGCATAAATTAATGCTCCCCTTGTGGGAAGCTATGAACAAGATTTTTCAGGTGTTAGAAAGGCAGAGAAAATGATTAAATTTGGAATTCAGAGAGTATAGAAACATATGTTTCTAAGAAAACAAGTCAGAAGAACAGAAGTAGAATCTTTAAATCTAATGTCAGACACCAAATTTCTTTTTACAGTAAAGTTCTCCATGGAAGAGGGCCTATCTTGAAGAAACAAAACAAACAACTCTCTTGTAATTCTTTGTCCAGAAGGAAACAAGGCCAGGAGGAGACAAGAAGTCTATGACCTTTCGAATATAGAACAGTAATGAGCACTGGGGGATGTATGGAAGTGTTGAATCACTATATCGTACACCTTAAACAAATATAACACTATATGTTCACTAACTGGAATTTAAATAAAAACCTAAAAAAAAAAAATAGAACAGTAAATAACCTGCTAAGAGCACAAAATCACTTTTGGAATAATATTATCAAAGGCATAATAGAAGAAGCAAATCCTTTCATACAGACCTCATAATCTGTTTAAAAATCATGAAATTATACTAATGATGTAATGTATGGGGATTAACATAACAATAAAAAAAATTTTTAAAAAAATCATGAAATTATAATATATAGAATATAATAATATTTAAACGAAATGTTATATCTTAAAAATTTCACTGTATTTTAGCAGACCTCTCACCTCATATCTTGTTGCAAATCTATGTAATTTCTGTATATCTTAAGTTTAATATATATGCCTATTGACAAAGGAAGAACAAGGGAGTCTTTAAATGCCAAATTGCTCTTGATTCACATTTTGGTAAGCACCTACCTCATACAGTTCTTGTTTAGGAAAATCTGTGCTGTTGCTTCCAGATTGTTCTAACTTATAAGCAAAGCTGGAAATCCATTGCGTGTACACGTGTGCCTGTACGTACATGCGCATGTGTGTACATGTGTACACGTGTACGAAAATTCACATATTTAAATGATAGCACATTAACCAAATTTTAAACACATATTGTGAGCCAAATAAAAGAAATACATGGTTCAAGTTTGACCCCAAATTTGACTGCCACTTTCCCCACTTTGTATAATCATTTCTCTCTCCAATTCTGTGCATCTTTTAACTGCCCGGCAACTCTCTCTTCTACAATAAAACTTCAGGGTTCAGATCACCGTCTTCTTGTATGTCCCAAGCATTGCCATCAGTCTTGGTGGCTTCCACAAGAAAAGAATTTCTCATACATCGCATTAATCCCATTGGTTTTTAACATCCTCAGTTCCAGTGACATCCACTTCATCTTCACTCCAGCAGCCACAAACTGGACCTCCTTCTTGGTCCAGGTTTACTGACGAGGCACTGATCCATCCCAAACCTCCTAAGCTCAAATATTAACCTCTCTGACCACCACCTTCTTTCCTCCAAGATCTCTCACACTGTTAACTTCCACAGCATCTGTTCTTTTGACTTACTGAGACCACTGGTCCTTGATACTCAAAACTCAAATAAAGTTAAATTACTTTATAGAAGAGACTGATTTAAAGCATCTTTTTGGAGTTTCAGTAAACAAACTCTTTAGAATAAAATTGAAGCCAGAATCATCTTAGGTTAAACTGAGATAGATGATAGATAGATGACAGATAAGATAGATAGATAGATAGACAGACACATAGATAGACAAAGTTTATAAAAAGATCCCAGTGAAGAATTAAAATAAATGTTTAAAAACAGAAATCTGATCAACAGTACTTTGAAAGAATTGTAAACCCCAGCCAAATGGGATTTGTCCCTGGGATGAAAGGATGATTCAACGCATACATGTAAATTAATCAATGTCATACACCACATTAATATAATGAGTTACAGAGACTATACCAGGTGGAGTTGTCACACAAAGGAAACTTTATTTACAGCAAATCACGGGGAATAACTTCCAAAGCCTTGACTCCCTGAGTCTGGGTGAGTGGGTTCCTTTCATTTAGGGTGAGGATGAATATTCAGAACAGGGAGTTTTGCCATTGAATGTAAAAGCAGACATAAGGTTGCACAAAATACTAAGAAAACATGCTCCTACAAGCATCCTCTGTTATGTTAATGAAGTTTGTGCTCCTCCTTGGGCAGAGATTTTAACATTATAATGAAGCAGAGGTAACTGTGGGACAGGGGGAAGGGGCTATGGACATGCCCTGAGAGTCAGCCAGTGTAAACTAGATGGGGTTTGGAGCTCCTTATCTCAGGTAAGGAATGCACGGCCTTGCTTACGTTTGAAATAGCACTGTGAGTTTTACCACTAATTTATTGCTAGGCTATTTCCTGGCCTGGTAGACACTTAGTTTTTGCACTCCCTTTGTTCCCTTAAAATCCTTAACTATTAAAGTTTTTGTATTTCTTTGTAATTCTGACACCTCCTAGGAAGTTCTGCAAGAAGTACTCTAGGGCAAGTAGGGCCAGTAAGGCATAGAACACGGAAAACAGCTGGGGCCCTAAAGTGACTTCTCATTCTTTTTCTGGGGACCGCCTAACTTTCTGCTTACAAAAGCATTTGACAAACATTCATGATAAAAAAAAAAACTCTCAACAAAAAAGGTACAGAAGAAACTTAACACAATAAAAGCCATATATGAAAAATCCACAGTTAACATCATAATCAATAGGGAACACTGAAAGCTTTTCCTCTATGATCTGGTACAAGTCAAAGATACCCACTCTCACCATTTCTATTCAATAAAGTATTGGAAATCCTCCTCAGGCATTTAGAGAAGAAAAAGAAAAGCCATTCAAATCACAAAGGAAAAAGTAAAATTATTTCTGTTGGTGGATGACATGATTATATATGTACAAAACCCAAAAGACTCAACAACAACAATTAAAAAAAAAAAAAACTGTTCAAACTAAAACTCATTCAGTAAAGTTGCAGGATATAAAATCAACAAACAAAAATCAGTGGCCTTTCTATACACTAACAACAAACTATCCAAAAGAGAATTTTTTTAAAAATCCCATTTACAACAGCAACGAAAAGAACAAAATACTTAGGAAATAACCAAAGAGGTAAAAGATGTTTGGAAATTCTAAAACACTGATGAAGGAAATTAAGGAAGACATAGATAAAGGGAAAGACAGCCCATATTTAGGGACTGGAAAAATTAATATCACTAAAATGTCCATACTATCCAAAATGAGCTACAGATTCAGTGCAATCCCTATCAAAATCCCAATAGCATCCTTTACAGAAGTAGAAAAAACAACCCTAAAATTAGTATGAAAATACAAGACTCCTTATAGCCAAAGCAATCTTGAGCAAAAAGAAAAAAGCTAAAAGCATCACATTTCCTAGTTTCAAAATATACTACAAAGCTACAGAAATCAAAACAGTAGGAGACTGGCATAAAGAAAGACATATAGACCAACAGAACAAAGTAGAGAGCTCAGAAATAAATCTACACAATTAAGGTCAACTTATCTTTGACAAGGGAGCCAAGAAAACACAATGGGGAAAGTTTAGTGTCCTCAGTAAATGGTTTTGGAAAAACTGAGTATCTATACACAGAAAAGTGAAATTGGACTCTTGTCTCACACCATATTCAAAAATCAACTTATTTTTTTAAAGATTTTATTTATTTATTTATTTGCCAGAGAGTGAGCGCGGAAGAGAGAGAGCAAGAGTACAAGCAGGGGGAGTGGCAGGCAGAGGGAGAAGCAGGCTCCCTGCTGAACAAGGAGCCCAATGTAGGACTCGATTCCAGGACCCTGGGATCATGACCTGAGCCGAAGGCAGACGCTTAACTGACTGAGCCACCCAGGCGTCCCCAAAAATCAACTTAAGTGAAATTGCATCAAATTAAAAAACTTTTGCACGGTAAAGAAAACTACCAACAGAGTCAAAAGACAATCTATGGAATGGAAGAAAATATTTGCAAACCACATAGCTAATAAGGGGTTATATCCAAAATATATAAGGAACTCCTACCGCTCAATAGCGTTTTATATATATATATATATATATATATATATATATGAAACCTGATTTAAAATGGACAGAAGACCTGAATAGACACCTCTCCCAAGAAGCATGCTAATGGCCAACAGGTATATGAAAAGGTACTTAACATCACCAATCATCAGAAAAACACAAATCAAAACCACAGTGAGGGGCGCCTGGGTGGCTCAGTTGGTTAAGCGACTGCCTTCGGCTCAGGTCATGATCCTGGAGTCCCTGGATCGAGTCCCGCATCGGGCTCCCTGCTCGGCAGGGAGCCTGCTTCTCCCTCTGACCCTCCCCCTTCTCATGTGCTCTCTCTCTCATTCTCTCTGTCTCAAATAAATAAATAAAATCTTTAAAAAAAAAAAAAAACCACAGTGAGATAACACTTCACACATATTATAATAGCTATTATGAAAAAGACAAAAGACAACAAGGGTTGACCAGGATATGGAGAAAAGGAAACCTCTGCGTATTATTGGTGGGAATGTAAATTGGTATAACAATTATAGACAACAGCATGGAGGATTCTCAAAAATTAAAAATCGAACTACTATACAATCCAGGAATTCCACTTCTGGGTATATATCTTTTAAAAAATGAAACCAATATCTCTAAGAGATATCTGCACTCCCATTTGCAGCATTATTCACAATAGCCAAGATATGGAAACAAAGTAAATGTTCATTAACAGATAAATTCATTTTAAAATGTGATATAAACCTGCATGCACATGGTAGAATATTATTCAGCCACGAAAAAGAGGGAAATCCTGACACTTGTGACAACATGGATGAACCCGGAGTACAGTAAGTTAAATGAAATAAGCCAGAACAAAAAGACAGACACTGCATGATCTCTCTTATATGTAGAATCTAAAATAGTCCAACTCATAAACGCAGAGAGTAGAACAATCACAGCCAGGGGCAGAAGGGAGAAATAGATGTTGGTCAAAGGGTACAAAGTTTCAGTTATCCAGGATGAAGAAGTTGCAGAGATGGGGACTATAGTTGATACTGTATTGTATAACTGAAATTTGTAAGAAAGTAGATTTTAAGTTTTGTCACCACAGAAAGAAGGAAAGAAGAAAGAAAGAAAGAAAGAAAGAGAGGGAGGAGGGAAAGAGGAAGAGAGGGAGGGAGAGAGAGAGAAAGAGAAAGCAAGAAAAAGTTAATTCTGTGTGAGATGAAGCATATGTTAATTAGCTTGTTTCTGGTGACCATTCACAATGTATACATATAGCAAAACACCAAGTTGTACACCTTAAATTTATACAATTCTTATTTGTCAATTATACATCGCTAAACCTAGAGGAAAAAACCCAGGTATCTGGTATTTAGAAGAAATATTAACCCCTGGAAGAATAAAGTTATTTTCCAGCTTCATTTTATTTTGTCAAAAACTAAGTCTAATAGTAAATTCAATGTAGGCAAAAGATATCAGAAAATATGGAAATTTAACTAGCTGAGGCTTTATTTTATCTATTTCAATGCTAGAGTTGACTCTCAGAACTAAATTTTCAAAAGGCAGTTCCTGCTATAACATGACCCAGTTACCACTAAATAAAAGGTGTTGGACTGCAGTGAAGGCTGGCTGAAGGGTAGCTGAAGAGGTGAAGGAGGAGATTCGTCATTGTCATCACAAGACATGAGCACGCACCACAACTCCACATGGGGAACCCCGCCAAGAACGAAACGAATGCCCACTGCCAAGACCACCTGACAGAGGGAGTCACAGGGGCATATGTGAAATAAAAGACAGAGAACAGAGCCAATTCAGGTCAACCAGACCTAATGAAAGACCAGATGAGAGAAGAGATAGAAGCCAGCCAAGTAGAAATGCCTGTGTAGATAACAGCAAATGAAAGAACCCACTAAAATCAACTATGGACAAAAGGTTGTCCTCCCAGACCAACGCTCCAAATGATTGAAATGCAAATGCTTTACATGAAAGCAGTCCTCCCCAAGTAGACATAAAATCCAAAATGAAACTTTTCATAATATCACCATTTTTAGAGATAAAAGGAACCCTGAAACTCATTTTGGCTTAAGAAGAAATCGTTAATACTCTGCTAGTTCCCTGGATTTAGTGAAAACCCTTGAAAAGAAAAAGTCACAATGGTAGTTGCTGGTCTTTTTCCAACAATTAAACAACAACAACAAACAAATTGAAACAAAAATAATAATAATAATAATAATAATAATAATAATAATAAGGAAAACCTACCTGAGATGAGGAACCACATTATGACCAAACAATCAACCAGAACAAGATTCCTCCATTGAAGCAGGTGTGGCTAATGGAGCAATTCAAAGATCATCCAGTTTTGAAGGAAAGATTTTATGCCTAACTTGAAATAATAAAATAAAGTCATGGAGTAAAATAAACTTCTGTAAAACTCTTTATTTTGTAGCTGTTGGTATAAAGATCACTATTATTTTGCTAAACCTTTTATCAAGACAAGACTGGAAAATATATCAAGCATCAATACCTATAATAACCAATTTTATTTGCAGCGAAAGTTTAAGAGTAGTAATAGATGAATAAAAATGAGTTGGCGAGAAAATAGTTTAAAAATCACAGCAGACATCAAGAAATTTTTCTTCTAGGACTAACTAAAGACACATTTAAGTCTGTTTCCATGTTTCCAAGAAAGCAAGCAGGATAGTGTCAGACAGGCTACCTCGGGTTGGTATGCATCTACTGGTTTTGAATGACCAAGAGACAAACTCTTTAGTTCAGCTTTCAAATCCTCTATGGTTATATGGGGAGATATATATATATATATATATATATATATATATATATATATATATATATGGTTATATAAGGATAACCTTTCTATTAATTTACTTTGCAAATATTTCACCAAGCAGTTTACACTTGTCCAAACCTCTAAGTTTGCCATCATATAGCAGAAACTAAAAGACTAGTAAAAAGCCAGTTCTGATAAAAGTATGGGAAAAGTCACTCTGGCATATGACTCGGAGAACTGTAAACCACTTACAACCTTTTATTGGGGAATTGGGCAAAGTCACCAAAATTTAAAGGGTAGCTGCCCTTTAGCCTAGCAATTCAACTTCTGAGAATTTACTCTGTGTAATAGTCACTGAAAGATATATGCTTGAGTATTGAGCATCATTATTTGCCCTGGCAAAAGAAAAAAAATCATTAATAAGAGAGTGGTTGAATAAATTATGGTCCATCTACACAATGGAATTAGTACACGTTGACTGAAAAGACTGAAGTAGAGCTATATTCATTGCTAAGTAAAGCTCTCCAGGAGGAACTAAACTTAAAAAGTCAGGTTTATCACACTGTGATAGCAACCTTCCTTTCACGATCAATTTCTAAAGCATATTTTCCTATTGGTATATAAGGATGTATTCATACCTACATGTATTCAGGTGCACAATGTTTTTGTGGATGCATAGATCAAGACAGTTTCAAGAGTGGCAAAGTTCAGGTTTGGGACACAAATGGGAATGGGAGAGTAAGTTGTCACTTTCACTTCCATTTTACACTTACTAGACCATCTAAAGTTGCTGACTCTGTGCATTTACAACGTTTTCTAAAATGTCTATGGAATTTATCCTAAGAGCTGTGTTTTGGGACCACTTTGAATTTTGTTTTTGTTTTTGTTTGTTTTCCTGACAGAAGTTAGATTTCTAATGCAACAAGAACTGTCAAGTATGGAAGAAAAGGAAAAGGTTAGCCATGGTAGGGTTTCTTTGCACAAAATGAAGCCTGAACAAATACTCGTACCTAACCCATATCACACCCACAGTACTGGCTCGTGTGATCACATTCTCTTCCTCACTCCAGAGTAAGCATGTTCAGGGAGGCACAAGTGTTTAATTAAGCACAGTTTTGAAAAGCTGGATCAGGCCCCACTAGACATATAAACGCAATATACTTATAGCACCATAAAGTTTGTTAATAATACACATCCATAAGGTAAAAGCCCTTTTATAGCAGAGGATTAGGTTAGCTGGAATCCAATTTATGAAAGAAACTCCTATATATTCTCACTGGTGAGCAAGAATGCATTTCAATTCCATCCTGACACAAAATCTCTCAGGTTCCTTTATGTTCTTTTAAATAAGTATCATAAAACATTAATAGAAGTGCTCTCCTAGGTCTCTTTCAAATGTTCTTGATTTGTAGATTTCATTATCAAAATCAAGAAAATTTTCTTTTGCCGGTATTACTGAATAGGACAAAGCTCCTAACGCTTTGTGAAAACTTGCATAATGGCATTTAAGAACAACTTTGTTTAGGGGTTTTGTCAAAATCAGAAATGATTTCTTCTCGGGACTAGGCCTATTTTGACTGTCTTTTTAATGAGCAGTAGGATGGATGTTTCAGCACACCATGAGACAAAAAACAGTCAAAGGAATATTCTATTCTTCCCTTTATTCTTTCCCCTGAAGCAATGCCTTAAAAAAAATCAATTACGGTATATCTCACATTTCATTTCAGCCTTTTGCTGAAAAAGGAAAATCCTGAGCAATCTAGGACCTTCTCCAGTCTCAACTCAACCAAGTCCCTTGGTCTTGGAGGCAGACACAGAGGAGACTACCTGCAACCTACAATTTCACTTGAAGGTGGAACAGGGACTTCAAAGGCAGGATTTATTCTGATCATTTTATTATATACTCTGGAGCAGAATTAGGAATAGGGATGATAACCAATTCTAACTCACTTCCTCACTGGGGCAGTTTCAGGGGACAAGTGTTCCTTTTTCCAGTGGCAATATCAAACAGCATCCAGCCCCGATTTCTCAAAGAGCATTTCTCACAGGAATTTTATAAGCATTACATGTTCTGCTTGTGGTAATATATGTTGTTTTCTGGGAAAAGTACACACAGATAATAACCCGATTGTAAGACTTGCTTATGAACAATAAATATTTGTTGCCAAGATACTGTTTATTCCCAGCTGGGAGAGTTTGGGAAGATTTTAGGCCAAGGAAGGGCAATCTGAGCATAGGCCTCTCTGAATAATGCTAAACAGAACCACTGAAGGGAAAATTTACATTTCTATGAGAACAAAAATTCAGGTTTTCACCCATATATTGACACTCAATTCACCCTCAACAGACAGAAATAGCAGCATGCTAAAGAAAAATCTGAGCTATAGAACTCATGTGGAAGGGGGGAAAAAAAAAACTAACACCTTTTTATTTTGAAGTCCCAAGGAACTGATGACTGAAAGTGTTATACACCTCAGAGAACTTCGCATTTTAATAAGATGTAAAAATATTTCTAATTAACATACACATCACTTATCAGCATTGCCTACCCACAAAGTATTTGGACACACAAGGTATCTACACACAAAGTATTTTATATGTGTTTAAAAACACATTCATGGTCTTAACTCTTATACTCTGTGAACTCTATACAGTTTGTACGGCTTATTCACAAACATTTTATCTCATGAGATTGCCATCAGAATAAAGCACAAATAATAGCATTTCCATTGTGTAAATACTGGAGACAGAGCTTGAGAAAGAATGAGTTCTTAGGATCACACAATAGGTTCAAAACTTGAATTGGGTATTTTTGCCTCCAAATCCTATACCTTTATATTGTTACCTTATTTACATGTAATTTAAATGAGACATTATATTAGAATTATTGTGAGATTTATGCTTTATACACATTTCAGCTATAGGATACAACTCCTACCTTCAAATGACATACCTATGTATCATAGTCAATCAGTTAACAAATATTTATTGAGCACCTACTATACTATTTTAGTGCCATAAAAGTGAATATGAAGAATCTCTCCTCTTACCTGACATTCTAGGAAGAAAGGAGCAAAAAATAAACACAATATGATTATTTCAGATATTTATAATTGCTAAGACAAAGATGTGTTAGTGTAATATAATAGAAAGTGGACTGGTATGGGATGCTGTTTCAGATGGGTGGTCAGGGAAGGTGTCTTTGAAGAAATGGCATTTGAGTTGATAATCTCAATGAAGAGAGGTAAGTAGTCATGTTTTGATCTGAAGGAGAAATCAGTCCAAGCAGAAAGATAGAAAGTGCAAAGATTCTGATTTGTCTGAATTCATGGGTTAGAAAGAAATCCAGAGAAACTGGTGCGAGTAAGAAAAGAGAGAGTTAACAAAAAACAAAAAACAACATGAGGTTGAAGAGCCAAATTGGGTGGTGACTAAAACTGTGGCTTCATATAGCAAAGCTTTATTTCTTATACATGTCACATTACAATAAGAGTTGTCTGGGGTTAAGTGGTTCGCTCCATGGGGAGGGAAGAAGCCCTCCTCCTCTCACCTTGGGTGAATACCATCCTTAACATAGAGCCTCCAGGCTAAAGAGCATCCTACTGAAGAATGAATGGGTCAACCAGGAAATTAAAGAAGAATTAAAAAAATTCATGGAAACCAATGGAAATGAAAACACAACTGTTCAAAATCTTTGGGATGCAACAAAGGCAGTCCTAAGAGGAAAGTATATAGCAATACAAGCCTTTCTCAAGAAACAAGAAAGGTCTCAAGTACACAACCTAACCCTACACCTAAAGGAGCTGGAGAAAGAACAGCAAATAAAGCCTAAACCCAGCAGGAGAAGAGAAATAATAAAGATCAGAGCAGAAATCAATGAAATAGAAACCAAAAGAACAGTAGAACAGATCAACGAAACTAGGAGCTGGTTCTTTGAAAGAATTAACAAGATTGATAAGCCCCTGGCCAGACTTATCAAAAAGAAAAGAGAAATGACCCAAATCAACAAAATCATGAATGAAAGAGGAGAAATCACAACCAACACCAAAGAAATACAAACAATTATAAGAACATATTATGAGCAACTCTATGCCAACAAATTAGATAACCTGGAAGTAATGGATGCATTCCTAGAGATGTATCAACTACCAAAACTGAACCAGGAAGAAATAGAAAACCTGAACAGACCTATAACCACTAAGGAAATTGAAGCAGTCATCAAAAATCTCCCAACAAACAAAAGCCCAGGGCCAGATGCCTTCCCAGGGGAATTCTACCAAACATTTCAAGAAGAATTAATACCTATTCTTCTGAAACTGTTCCAAAACATAGAAATGGAAGGAAAACTTCCAAACTCGTTTTATGAGGCCACCATTACCTTGATCCCCAAACCAGACAAAGACCCCATCAAAAAGGAGAATTACAGACCAATATCCTTGATGAACATGGATGCAAAAATTCTCACCAAAATACTAGCCAATAGGATCCAACAGTACATTAAAAGGATTATTCACCACGACCAAGTGGGATTTATCCCTGGGCTGCAAGGCTGGTTCAACATCTGCAAATCAATCAATGAGATTAGATTTTAATACAGTGATACCTTACACGGGGAAAAATGCATAATATTTAAGATACTCAAGAAAAGGAAAAGTGAGTCAAATATTCTACATCTTACAAAATTGACTTTGGAATATAAAGGCCACAGACAACCTCTTATCAGGATGCAAGAACAATATTAGTCTTATGAAAACTCCCTGAGGAATCCAGTAGAGAAAAAGCCTCAGAAAACCAAAATGTCCAGAAAAGTATGAACATAAGACCCAATAGTGAGCATTAAATACATAATAACTAGTTATAACTAAGCCTAAATAAGTGTGGAAACAAAAGAGAGAACAGTAAGAAATGGCTATATGCTCAGAGAATGCAGATATAGTATAACTATAAAAAATGTGGGTAAAAAATGAGAAGAGCATATTAAAAATGAACCAGTAATTTCTTTGGTAGTATTAGCATTACTGTTTGGAGACTGATGTATGTTGTGGATTAAAATAAATGAGTGATTATAGGATACTCTATATTATCCTCCTCGATCCTTGAGAATCAGGATTCTCAGTGTAGAAGTAGATACAGATGTAATGCAGAAGAGGGTCAATAAATTGCCCTGTAATTCTGATTCTGACTTGGAAGTATCAGTAAGAATTCATAAATATTTTATCTTTAAAATATTATGTATTCATATATTTCTAGTTCTGTCCACTAAAGAGACCTAGAAAGAATGACCAGGGGCGCCTGGGTGGCTCAGGTGGTTGAGCATCAGCCTTTGGCTGCGGTCATGGTCCTGGAGTCCTGGGATTGAGTCCCACATGGGGCTCCCTGCTCGGTGGGGAGTCTGCCTGTCCCTCTCCCTCTGTCCCTCCTCCCTGCTCATTCTCTCTCTCTCTAATAAATAATAATAATAATTAATAAATAATAAATAAATAAAAATAATAAAAATCTTTTTTTAAAGATTTTATTTATTTGACAGAGAGAGACACAGCAAGAGAGGGAACACAAGCAGGGGGAGTGAGAGAGGGAGAAGCACACTTCCCACTGAGCAGGGAGCCCGATGCGGGGCTCGAACCCAGGACCCTGAGATCATGACCTGAGCTGAAGGCAGATGATTAATGACTGGCACCCCAACAAATAAAGTCTTCAAAAAAATAAAAGAATGACCAGCCTAGCAAAGACATTCCTTGAATCCAGATTGTGCTCTTGAAATACCATTTCCCACTAAAGGAAACCAGGGATTCTTGGATAAGAAAATGTAAAAGATGAATGTATAAAAATTTTATCATACCAAATAGTAAAAAATCTATTAGAAATTAATAAGTCCATATTAAAGCAATCAGAAATTCACTTTTAGGAGATTCATATGGGTCAAAAATGGCACAACTTGAACTTTTCAAAAACTATTAATTGTAATAAATTGAAATCTATCAAATATGTGTAAGTCTATGGATTCATTATGATTTAAAAAATAAAAGTAATTGATCCTCTTTGGAGAATGATATGAAAGCTATTCACTATCTTGAAAACTGGTAAATAAAGAGAAAGAATCACATACTGCCTCTCCTATCTAACTATATATCTGGGTAACTAAATAGTAGATGAGGATAAATATCATAAAGAGTATTTCAACAATAAGTAAAAAGAAAGAATAGACATAGAATAATATCATTTTGCACACCCCAATAAATTAATGTGTCTAGGCTTTGAGCATCAACAGCTGCTTTTATCTCAAAAAGAGACACAAAGAGGCATTACATGCTTCCTGATGAAAGAACACAATATTACTTAGAGTTGTGTCAAATGAATTAAACTTAAGTCTGATCCAGCCCCTGGATCCATCTGTCAATTCATGGGAAATTCTATAGGCGCAACACTCAGATTCTTCAACAAATAAATTATAGGTGAAAGAAAGGATGCAGGGAAAACCTGTAATTTAATAGGAAACTTAAAGACATCTCAAATTTAGGCAAGACTAAATTATAGTGTCTAGGAATTGAGTGACACAATTAAGTGATAAAACCAAAAAGAACACCCCCCCCCCCCCAAAAAAAATGATTACTATGAAAGTCAGGGTAGTTGATATTTTGGGGAGGAGAGAGAGGACTGTAATAAGGAAAGGATACATAGAGGTGTCTTGGGGTTTAGAAAAACCTATTTCCTGACCTTAGTAATAGTTACCAGGCCTTTTGATGAGTCATTCAGCTATACAATTGTTTTGTGTGGTTTTCTGAATCTCTATTTTACTTCTACAATAAAAATCTTTCAAATGCTCAGATTAAAAAGTACATAGAAAAGAATAGCAAAGAAAATTTCCTAGAATAATAAAGAGATGGATTTAACCTACAAGCTATTAAGTCATTATATAATATTATAATTATTAACTGTAAAGAAATAGAACAAACAACAGCCAAAAGACATACAAACATATACACACATGTGCACATGCACATATGGAAACTGTTAATACAGAGGTAACATTCAGAATCAGAGAAGAAAAGATGAACTATTCAATATATGGTGCTGGAAAAATTGGCTTTCCATATGAAAAACTAAACTCCAAATAGTTCTCAAACATTCAAAGAACCATAAACACAATAAATTCCAAATGGAAAAATACCTCAATGCAATTTTTAAAAAGAAGTTTAGCATGCTTTGAGAAAAAAATATCATAGAGTGTTAGGAAAAGAGTAAAATTTTCTTAACACACTATCCAAGAAATAAAAGTGATAAAATTTGGCTATATTGGGGCACCTGGGTAGCTCTGTCGGTTGATTTCAGCTCAGGTCATGATCTCAGGGTCAGTTGTGAGATTGAGCCCCACATTGGTCCCCACTTGGCAGGGAATCTGCTTGAGATTACCTCTCGCCCTCTCCCTCTGCCCCTCCCCACCAGCTCTCTCTCTCTCTCTAAAATAAACAAATGTTTAAAACAAAATTTGGGGGGTGCCTGGGGGGCTCAGTCATTAAGCGTCTGCCTTCAGCTCAGGTCATGATCCCAGGACCCTGGGATCGAGCCCCGCATCAGGCTTCCTGCCCCACAGGAAGTCTGCTTCTCCCTCTCCCACTCCCCCTGCTTGTGTTCCCTCTCTCGCTGTCTCTCTCTCTGTCAAAAAATAAATTAAAAACTCTTTAAAAAAAAATTTGGATATATCAAAGTTAAATATTCTTCTTAGGCATAAATAAATACATACATACATACATACATAACATAAATACATAAAAAAAAGAATCCTTTAGGAATTCAGCCTGCTAACAAACAAGAAAAAAATATACATAAATACATAAAACCATAAATAAATGTCAATAATAAGCTATGGACTGATATGGGAGAAGATATATGCAATATTTAAAAGCTCAGTATCCACGAGGTAAAATGAACAACTATAAAGCAATATTCTTTTTTTTTTCTTTTTTTTTTTAAGATTTTTTATTTATTTATTTGACAGAGAAAGACACAGCGAGAGAGGGAGCACAAGCAGGGGGAGTGGGAGAGGGAGAAGCAGGCTTCCCGCTGAGCAGGGAGCCCGATGCGGGGCTCGATCCCAGGACTCTGGGACCATGACCTGAGCCGAAGGCAGACGCTTAACGACTGAGCCACCCAGGCGCCCCTAAAGCAATATTCTTTTAAGTAGAAAAAAGAGCAAAGGTTATGAAGGAGCAATTTTACAGAAGGAAAATCCACAATAGCAAACAAGCACATGAAAAGATGCCCATCAGCTTTACTAATCTGTGAGATTACATCTACATAACATTCCATATTTGTCAGATTGGGACAAACAAAATTTTGACAATATACATCCTGGCCTGGATGTGCTAAAAGAAGTTCTACAGAGAATTAATTCGAACCATCATTTTATAGAGGTATTGGACAATTATCTAGCAATGTCTATAGAAAATATCCATGGCCTCTAACCCAGTTATTTCTCTTCAAAGTATTTTCCCTATAGAAACCTAAGTGTATGTGAAGAGAATATAAAAATAAATAAATCATTTTTAAAGAATTAAAAAACTGTAAATTGTAAATAGGGATTAAATCAATAAACGAATATACTCCTTCACCCATGCAGCATAATGTTATACATCAGGAAAGGAAGAAACTAGATCTACATGTATCTTTGATAATCTTAAATACATAATAGCAATTGCGGAAGGAAAGCTACAAACTCTTAAATATAACTCTGTAGTGTTTATGTATATTTTAACGCACAGAGAACAATAAGAACACAAAACAGCAAATGTAGTTAAATGAGGTAGGAAAAATCCATGGAATTGGGGAGCAATACAAAAGGAAGTTCACCAGGATCTATACTCGCCTGGAAAAAAACAAATGCTCTGAAACAATTGTTACACAATTGTAAAATAAAATATGTTGGTGTACCATTTGTTTTTAAAAATATTTCATTCCACTTAACAAAGAATAAGAAAACATTTGATAAATCAAGGGGCTTAAGTAAGCTCAATATAATGACTTTCATTGATATATAGGCTTTGATTAGTTTTTCATATAGAAGAAAAGGAACATAATCATTTCATTTAAGTTCAATCATTCCCTCCACATGCCATGTAAGTTCTCAAAAAGACATCTCATGTATTCCATTTAAATTCACCTCCTGAGAGAACGTACAGCTATCTTTTCAATAAATATGTAGTTCCTAAATATATGCCAGTGGGAGGTATTCAAAAGAACATGGGGAAGTGATGATGGATTTGCTATTCAGACCAACTATCTTACTGAGAACAGCAATCTGAGAGTGTCAAAGATCTAACAAAAAAAAAGTGAAGAAGTCGCAGGCCAGAATTCAGGGCGGAATGGAGGCCATGAAGTAAACACTAGCATATGGAGTATCTCTTTCATTAGTGACATTAACTCCTGAGAGAACAGCTAAAACACTATGAGATTAAGCAAAACTTTGGGGAACTTTACAGGACAACAATATAAAGTCAGACTTAGCAGTCTGGAGAAGCCTTGGTGAAACTCTCTCATTTTGGTTTGGGCTCCTAAAGATCTGCACCCCAGAGGTAAAGATGAACCATAAGTGCACAGGCATTCATATGGATTTAAACTCAACTTCAAATCTCAATCTTAAAATCTCTTTTAGGTGATCCCTAACAGAAATTCTGAAGTCAGATCATTCTGGGTCTTAAATCATTTTTATAAATAATGTTGCAAATAGAATGTCTTGCACATAATCAAAAATTAGAATGATCAAAAAGACCCAAAGATTTTTTTTAATCATTTAAAAATACAATAAAAATAGGCAAGGTAATCAAGGTACTAGAATCATTAGAAACATAGGTTAAATACCTCTCCACTGTGTTCTAATTCTGGTATTGGATGATTAGCTCTAATTGGAGCAACCCTCCAGCCAAAAAGCAATTTTGAACACTGATTTTGTTTTTAAAAAAGGAGGTATCTAAAAGCACCAAAGAGCAAACAAAAAATAGGCAGATGCTACAAGGAAGGACACCTGAAATAAGGGAATAACAATGGGTAAGTTTCCTGATCTTTTCTGATCTGAGCTTTTAGTCCTAAAGCAGAACCCTAACTGTGACTTGGAGGACAGCTAACACTCTAATATATAATCCATAGCCTCCCGGATTACTAGATGAAAGAATTTAGGGTGACTATAGCCAAGAAATCTCAGAAAGAAGAAAGCAAGAAAAAAATTAGACATGATTTCTGTATACAAACACTGCTCAAATCTCTGGTTGACCCCTGAACCACACCAATGAAAGCAGACTTCAAAAAGGCCATCTAAGGGGGCACCTGGGTGGCTCAGTCGTTATGCGTCTGCCTTCGGCTCAGGTCATGATCCCAGGATCCTGGGATCGAGCCCCACATCGGGCTCCCTGCTCAACGGGAAGCCTGCTTCTCCCTCTCTCACTCCCCCTGCTTGTGTTCCTGCTCTCGCTATCTCTCTCTCTAATAAATAAATAAAATCTTTAAAAAAAAAAAAGGCCGTCTAAGAATTAAAAAAAATGAATTGTTATATGAGTTGCTGCCCACAGCTAAGGAGGGAGTTTTCCAACTTAACTACCTTGTTAAGTAAAGTCAATAATCTTCAGGGAAACAACAAAATAAAGAGAAACTACAACATATCAATCACAATATCCAGAATACAAGGAAATGGGAAAATGTGAGACCCATTCTCAATGGAAAAGATTTTTTAAAAAAAAACAACCATGAGATGATGAAATGTTGGAATTATTTTTAAATGATTTTAACTCAGTGATTATAACTATGCTCAATAATGTAAAGAAAAAGATGTTCATAATGAATAAAAAGACTTTAAAATCTCAACAGAGGGGTGCCTGGGTGGTATAGTCAGTTAAGCGCTGGACTCTTGATTTCAGCTCAGGTCATGATCTCAGGATCCTGGGATCAAGCCCCACATTGGGCTCCACACTCAGCACAGAGTCTGCTTGAGTTTCTCTCTCCCTCTCCTTCTGTCCCTCCAACTTGTGTTTTTTCTCTCTGTCTCAAATAAGTAAATAAATCTTCCAAAAAAATCTCAGCAGAAAAACAGAAGGTATAAAAAGGGAATCAAATAAAAACTCTAGACTCACAAAATACAATATATGAAATTGAAAGTTTACTGATAGGCTGAATAGCACATTCCGTGGGAAAGGACCCAAGGAAGAGTCAATTAACTTCAAGATAGATCAATAGAAATTCTATAATGTGAAGAACAAAAACAAAAACAAAAAAACATTTAAACAATAAATAGAACCCTTTGGGGAATCTGTGGGAAAATAACAAAAAGTCTAACATACAGGAAACTGGAAACCCAGAAGAAAAAAAAAAAGGTGAAAGAGAATAAAACAGAAAAAACATTTGAGGATATAATGGCTGAAAATTTCCAAAACTCAGTGACAAATAAATTGACTGATTCAACATGCTCATCAAACCACAAGAAGAAAAATACAAAGAAAATCACACCTAGGCAAAATACAGTCACATTGTTTAAAATAAAAACTGTGAAGAAAGATCTTTAAAAGAGTCAGATAAAAATGATACATAGCATACATGTGAACAATCATTCATATGAGTGCTGAATTCTCATCAGAAATAATGGCCACAGAAGACAGAACAATATGTTTAAAGTGCTTTTTAAAAACTTGCCAACTCAGAGTTCTATATCTAGCAAAAGTATCTTGTAAGAATGAAAGCAAAACATACATTTTCAGATGGAAAAAAAAACTAAGGACCTTTTTTGCCAGCACATAGGAAATGCTAAAAGATATTCTATAGGCTGGATGAATTTTCTAAGAAAACAAAAAAATGCCAGTTAATATCAGATGTTAATAAGTGAATGGTGCCAGTGCAATTTCTCAGGAAACCACTAAAAGAATAGCAAAAGAGGGTTTAATTTCCAAATCAGCAGAGGGAAATAAATGAAACAATAAAAACATTTAACCAATCAAAAAGATGAAAGAACAGAGAGAAGAATATTGAACAGCACTGACAACATCAAACATATAGTGAAGACAATAGATTTCAAAAAAATCAAGTCAGTAATTACATTAAATGTCAATGGGATGATTGTTTCTATTTAAAAAAAAAAACATAAATTGTCAGAGAAGATCAGATAAAAACAAAACTAAAAGTTACGCTATTTAACAGAGACACATCTAAAATACAAGGATACAAAAACATTAGTGTTCAAAAGATTAAACCTATATGCCCTCAAACACTAGCCAAGAGAAAACTTTTATAAGTAAATTTATATTTGACAAAGTAAACTTTATGGCAAAAAAAAAAAGAAAAGAAAAGAAAGGAAAAGGAAAACAGAGAGATAAAGAACATTTCTCAAACAATAAAAGATTTCATTCACCAGAAATATACAAAAATTCAACATAGCCTTGAAAGATATAAATTTAAATTAAACTTTCAAAGAAATAGATACCTTAAAATTATAGTAGGATATTTTAATAAACTTCTTCCAAAACTTTGTTGAATAAGTATACAAGAAATTAAACACTGCACCAAACAAGAATGTATATTCTCTTCAAGCACAGAGCAATATTTATAAAAATTGAACAAACTTAGGAGTATTTAAATTACATGGAATATGTTCTCTGACCACATGCCATTGAGCTAGAAAGCAAGAACAAAAAGGTAACTGAAAAATACCAACATGTTTGAAAATTAAGAAATGTGCATAGAAATAACTAATGGATCAAGGAAGAAATCACAGTGAAAAACAGAAATATATTTTACTGAATCATAATAAAGGCATTGCATATAAAACCTGTAGGATGTGGCTAAATCAATGCTCACAGAGAGTCCATGTTGGTAAATGGCATACATTAGAAAATAAGCAGAAAAATCAATGAACTATGCAACTCTCTTAGAATAATAAACTCAAAGAGAAAATAGAAATATCTAAAAAGTTCTATAAATAAGAGGTCTTGGACATCGTGGTGAGGCAAGAAAAAATAATTTGCTTCTCTATATTTCACCAACTGTCAGAAAATAATGTATTTTCCAATATTGGAAATAGCATCAAAAAGTACACACTCCCTGGAAGGAAAATAAATATCTCTACACAGACAAGTGTAACACATTATTGAAAAGAAACTGAAGACTCATAAATTGAAGATATGCTAGATTTATAGACAGAAAAACTAAATATGAAAGTATCAGTCTCCCCAAACTAATCTACAGATCCTCTAAAATCTCAATCCCAAACTAACAGGTGTGAGGTGTAAAAGAGGGAGGGTGTGTGTGTGTGTGTGAATGTGTGTGTGTGAGAGAGAGACAGAGAGAGAGAAGAGAGAGATTAAAACTTGACATTTGACAATTCCCAAGTGGATTCCAAAATTTCTGTATAAATGTTGTTAACCTGGAAAATAAAATCCAGTTATTTTTCCAATAAAAATGGGTCTATTCAGAAATAGCAGAGAATTGCCATTCTGGACATACATTCTATGACAAAACCATGGACAAGTCCAAAAAACAAAGGAGAAGAACATTATCGTATGGAAAAAAGGAAAGAAGTTTGGAGGGTTTATTTTGAATAAAAGTCATTAGAGAAAAGCAACAGTTCAGAGTGATGATGTTTTCTCATTGCTTGAGTTGCAAGTATAGTCTATATCCTATAGGAGATGAAATGTACATCTTTTCCTGTTGGGGCCTGTAACTGATGATTCTTTCCTTTTGACTATTCTTCATTGGGGTCTATAATTTATAATTCTTCCTGTAATTGACATTGAGTAATACAGCTTCCCTTTTGAACTCCCCCTTCTGGCCTTCCAACTCCATTTTAATGAAGTTTTCTTTTATTAATTTTTCACAATGTAAAGGGCCAAGGGCCGAGAGTAGCCTAAACATTCTTGAAGAAGAACAAGATGAGAGGATTTGCTTACTGGATTTCTTAATATTAAGTAACACTAACTAAGACAATGTAGCACTACCTCAAGGAAAGACAGATCAATAAAACAGATCAATTAAAATGGATAGTCCAAAAACAGACACACGCATATGTGAATACTTGATTTACAACAAAGATTGTATCTTTGTTGTAAAGGTGAGAAAAGAAGAATCTTTTCAATTAATGATGTTGATGCAATTGTATATACATATGGAAAAATTTATGTTTGACACTTAATGTTAACAAACAAACAAACAAAAAGAATTTCAAGTAAATTGTATATCTAATGTAAGAGACAACAATATAGCTTCCAAAGTAGGGAAGGACTTCTTTAAAAATACACAAAAAGCATTAACCATAAAGGAAAGGGATGATAAATGGGACTACATTAAAATTTAAAACTTCTATCAAAAGATTCCATTATTGGAGTAAAAAAGGCAAACTCAAGGCAGAAAATACATGCAACATGTAAACCCAATAGAGGACTCATATACAGAATATATAAAGAACTCCTATACATCAATTTCTCAAGACAGACAACCAAATGAAAACTGCTAACAAGGTTTGGACAAACACAAGAATATATCCAACTTCACAAGAATATATCCAACTGGCCTCTAAACTTATTAGTCACTAGGGAGATGCAAATTAAAAACATAGAAAAATGCAACTACACACTCACTGGAATGTGTAAAATTAAAAGACTGTAAGGATATGGAAAGATATGCATTCTTACATATATTGCTGATGGGAATATAAATTGGTACAACTTCCTTGAAAATAGTTTGTCATCATATGCTAAAAGTGAAGGATATGCATAACCTATGACTAGGAAAATCCATTCTTAAATAAACACCCAGTGATGTTGTGCTAGTAAATGTTTCATATTTAGCTCTCTGGTGGGGGATGGGATTTCTTATTTGTAGTATTTGCTGATTTCTATGGAGATTTCTATGAATTTCTGTGGAGTAAATACTCCTGCCATGGCTGATTCCAAGCTACCAACAAAATGCTACTGAACCCAGATTTTGGGAAAAGTGAGCACAATCAGCTCCTGCAAGCCAGTAGGAATGAGTCAGCTTCAATATACAATTGTAAATGTCCTATAGAAATGTATTCACGTGTCCAACAAGAAACATTAATAAGAATGTTCACTAGAGTATTGTTAGCATTAGCCAAACACTTAAAGCAATTTAAATGTTCTTCAACAATATGTTAGATAAATTGAAGTATATTAATATAGTGGACTATTATACAGGAATGAAAATGAACAAACCATATTTATAGGGAATAAATCTGATGCATATGGAAAATAAAATATTGAAGGAAAAAAGACTGAAAATAATAAATACAGAATGGTTTCATTTATTTTTAAAAGTTCACAAAACTTGTAAATTTAAATCTACAGTATTTACTGCATATTTAGGGGATAAAATAATTTTTAAAAGCACTAAAATGATTTTTATACAAGTCAGGATAATGGTCCCTTCTGGGGGAGTAGAAATGGTAGTGATCAAGGAGAATGCAAAGTGGAGAGTTCTCAGATGCTGAGAGTATTCTCTTTCTTGTTTGAGGGTTCATTTTGTCCTAATCACGAGTTGTACATCCACGTTAGGTACCTTCTTGCATGTTGCTATACTTTATGATTTTCTTCAAGTTTTTTTTTAAGTAAGCAGGAATCTGACAGTAGTATCCATGTTAAAACTTTTTCTTTCCTTACAAGAAGGAATAGACATTGCATGCTGAGCCCCATTCCTTTCCAGATTCCAGATTGCAGATTGCAACCGTGAAGGAATGGCCCAGGGATTTGCAAAGACATTAGCCCTGACTTGCTGAGCTGCAGAACCAACATCCGCCATTGTCTGCCTCTGGACTTTTTGTTATGTGATAAAAATAAACCATCATTTCTTTAAGAAGACAGAGAAGGATGAGAATGAGGTAGCATGATAGAATGTAGTTGCTTTTGATACAATGTCTAAATTTCTAAATATGTCAGTTTTCTCACAAGAGTAAAACAAGGGTAATAATAATGGATTTATATGTCACTATAAGGATTAAATAATAAGAAATGTAAGTAAAACATAGCATAGTCCCTAATATATGATAGGCACAAAAAAAGTTACTTTTTATTACTCTAAAACACTTATATTGAAGACAGGGGGCCTTCAATATCAGTCATTCACACATAAAATATTTTGTATGTTTCTGGGTTTTTTGCTTAATTTCATTTTGTTTTTGTTTTGGTATCCTTACTGTTGGTGATCAAGGCTGTGTTTGTATGTTTTTGTGTGTGTGTGACATGAAGATACTTAAATTTTGTTTCATATACTTCATATCAGGGATCTAGGCTATCTGAGTCTTATTCTGTGCTGTATTGTGATAGATAAAAAGTCAAACATTAAACAAAAATGCACTCCACAGACTTCTTAATAAATTTCCAAATTATGATTTTCCTATTTGTCTTACCCCTATTCAATGTTATAACACAGACGGATAAACATAAAGCTGATATATTTTGTATCAGTTTTTCATATCCTGTCTTTTAAAAGTTCTCTTGATTTTAGATATTCTCACTTGAAATTTTTTGAAGAATTTCAGCGAACTCAAAGCCAGATGTTAATGATTATGGAAAGAGAATTGCTTAAATTTCTTACCAACTGGGTTCTATTGACCTAAAGGAAAAGCACGATTTTCCTGAACAGTCTGGGCATTTTCTGGTTGCCTAAGTAAGCATGATTTCTACTACCTCTCTGTTTTCAACACTTTCTTCTATTCTTTGTCTTTGTCAGCTTCCTCAAAGAATTGGAGCTGACAGTAGCTAAAGGAAGGAGTAGAGAAACGCCTGTGTGGCTCAGTTCGTTGAGCACCTGACTCTTGGTTTCAGCTCAGGTTGTGATCTTCCCAGTCAGAGATGGAGCCCCCATGCTGGGCTCCCCGCCCAGCGCACTCTCTCTATCTCTAAAATGAATAAAGAAATCTTTAAAAAAATAAGTAAATAAATAAAATCTTTTAAAAATAAATAAATAGGGCGCCTGGGTGGCTCAGTTGGTTAAGCGACTGCCTTCGGCTCAGGTCATGATCCTGGAGTCCCTGGATCGAGTCCCGCATCGGGCTCCCTGCTCGGCAGGGAGTCTGCTTCTCCCTCTGACCCTCCTCCCTCTCATGCTCTCTGTCTCTCATTCTCTCTAAAATAAATAAAATCTAAAAAAATAAATAAATAAATAAAGGAAGGAAGGAATGGAAACTCACCCTCACCTGTGTTTCACAAACTCTCCTGAGCAGAGTGAGAAGTAACCATGACAGCAGATGTTCAAGTAGAAGTTCAGTGCAGTTGTAGAGAACAAAGACTCAACAGAACAAAATTGTCATTCCCTCCATCAGTCTTTGATATGCCCTGCTACACCCTATTGATGAATGCTGGATGACTCCAAAATTTGCCCTAAGACCCTCACGGCCCCTTCGGCTTCTAATGGTATTGTGAAGCTCTTCAGGGGGTCTCAACTTCATGCTTCTGTCAGACTGACACTTCTCCTGAATCCATGTTCATGCATATGACAGTACAATAGACATTATTAAATAGCCCAGATGACAGATGAGAGAGACATTTTAAAAGGATTGTTAAAGGTAAGAGATCTTATTATACATATAAGAAGAAAGAATTCCATTGATCCACAGGACAGAAGTGCTGTGGGAAGCCAACTAAACCATGAATGCATTCTAACATTTAAAACTCAAAAGCTAATCTGATGCAAAATATTAAAAATGAGAAAAATTGAGTCAGCCTGATCTCATAGACAATAGCAGGTGTGTGAGTGAGTTTACACGATATGGGGATAAACACACACATGTGTGTGTACACCCCCCTCATGCTCCTCTACTTTCCACAGATTTGATTCTAAAAAGCTATTCATTAATAAATCCCATGTTTGCTAAGTCCAAAATAACAATACTGTGCAAGAGACTTTTGGAAATAAGAGCAAGCAGATCCAATACTTTACTGTGAGATATGATTGCACTGGAATCATGAAAAGACCCTCACTAAACGAACTGCTATTATACCACCACACCATATAGTAATGGAGGCTGGGATTTGTCTCCATATGCCCTATGCAAGTTGATTTTCAGTTTCCTGACCCACCACTTATCCACCATACCATTCAAATACTACACATTCCTTCAGGGCTAGGATGGTCCTATCTCACTCTCAGACCCCATTGCCCAGAGACAAATCACCCTGGTTCCTGACAAAGCAAGACAACTATTTAAAGGTGTTTGGTCTAGGGGCACCTGGGTGGCGCAGGTGGTTAGGCATCTGACCCTTGGTATTGGCTCAGGTCATGATCTTGGGGTCATGCTCTCGGGGTTGTGAGATCGAGCCCTGCATGTAGGCCCCCATCAAGCCCCGTATGGGGCTCTGCGCTCAGTAAGGAGTCTGCTTAAAGTTTTTCTCTCCCTCTCCTTCTGCCCCTCCCCTGCTCGCGTGCTCTCTCTCACTCTCTCTCAAATAAATAAGGAAATCTTAAAAAAAAAATAAAAGTGTTTAGTCTAATAGGGAATTATGAAATGCAGCCAACCATGTTATGTGGTCTATGAAAAACAGAACAAATGAGCTATTGCTCAGGACCTCACCTAAGCAAAGCCTTGAGTGATAAATAAAGTTAAATATAATCTTGGAGAATGGATTTCAAAAGAATACATACTTTTGAAAAAAAATGCTTTGCTGCAAATTTTGAAGCTCATGTAAAAAAATACATTTTTTACATAGAGTTGTAAGATTTTTAAAAATCTACCCCAAAGATACCTGTATTTTTGTTGTTGCTTCTAGATTAGTTTAAAATGAAAAATAATATGCATATTCATGTGATTTTTTAAAAAGTAAAGTATCCAACATCATTGATGTTATAATTATAATTTGTCAAAATTTTTAAATGATATACAAATAATGTTCTGCAATGATAAAAAAAAAAAAAACCTGCCAGTAGTTAAACAGGATTTAATTGCTAAAGAAGACCCCACAGGACTCAGAATGACAAAGCTTAAAAATTTAATGGTGTTTTTCAGGTTTTTTTGCAGAAGGATACAATAGATGCTCCACATCATATGTTACCAAGGAAATGCAAATTAAAGCAATGACATACCACTATACATCTATTAGAATGGCCAAAATCTGGAACACTGACAATATCAAATGCTGACAAGTATATAGAACAATAGCAACTCTCTCATTGCTGGTGGGAATGCAGAATGGCACAGCCACTTTGGAAGACAGCTTGGCGGTTTCTTACAAAACTAAACATACTCTTACCATACAACCTAGCTCTCATACTCCTTGGTATTTACCCAGGTGAGTTAACTTATGTCTACACAAAAATCTGCACATGGATGTTTATGGCAGCTTTGTTCATAATTGCCAAAACTTGGAAGCAGCCAACATGTCTTTCAGTAGGTGAATGGATAAATAAACTGTAGAACATAGAGACAATGGGATATTATCCAATGCCAAAAAGAAATGAGCTATCAAGCTATGAAAAGACATGGAGGAAACTTAAATGCATATTACTACATGAAAGAAGCCAATCTGAAAAGGCTACATACTGTATAATTGCAACCATATGATATTCTGGAAAAAGCAAAACTGTGGAGACGATAAAAAGATCAGAGGTTGCCAGGGGTTGGGTCAGGGGGAAGGGATGAATAGACAGAGCATAGAGGATTTTTTAGGGCAGTGAAAATGCCCTGTATGATAACATAATGGTAGAGACATGTCATTATACAATTTGTCCAACCCACAGAATATACACCACCAAAACGAAGCCTAAGGTAAACCATGGACTTTGGGTGATCCTGATGTGTCAACTGTAGGTTCATCAGTTGTAACAAATGTACCATTCGGTGGTCCCTGTTGATAGTGGGAAGGCTATGCACATGTGGGGACTGGAGTATACGAGACACATCTGTACTTCTCTCTTAATTTTGCTGTGGATCTAAAACTGCTCCAAAAACATAGAATATTTTTTTAAAAAAGAAATATTAGGGGTACCTGGGTGGCTCGGTCCGTTAAGCATCTGCCTTTGGCTCTGGTCATGATCTCAAGGTCCTGGGATTGAGCCCTGCATCGGGCTCCCTGCTCAGCAGGGGAGTCTGCTTCTTCCTCTCCCTCTGCCCCTGCTCATGTGTTCTCTCTCGCTCACTCTCTCTCTCAAATAAATAAATAAAATCTTTAAAAATTTTAAAAATTTAAAAAGGAAATATTAGGAGTCAAACATTTAAAAAAGTCAAGTAGAGCCATTGTAAATGTCTACAAAATTGTGATATCCTTTTAATAAGAGTACAATGCCAGGAATTTTTTTTAAGATACAATATAGCAATAGTATTGAGTAAGTTTATGCATCTCAGCCAAAGGAGATGCACGAAATCCGGGGAGGCTAGATGTGGGCTCCTTTGTAAGGGTGCACTTTCTTCCTTGGATCAGGAATCACGGATATGTGCACAGAACACTTTGGAACCAGAAAGTCTAAACCAGAGTTCCAGCTGGGCTGTTTTTGTTTTTAATTTTGCTGTTCGCATAGGCATAATTCTACTACATAATCAGCCTCAAGAGCAAAGACCTCCCTGGGTCTCACTGGGACCAGGCAGGAATCATCAAGTCTCCCTGTGATTACTAAACAATGCTGACAAGCAGATATAAACCACCTCCCAAACTCCACGGGCCATGTTTATGGAGTAACACTCTTCATCAGTGTATTTCATGCCTTGACCAGGAGCCAGTGTGGTACAAGTACATTTCTCATTTCAGTAGAATTCAGCCTATTTCCAAACCTACTGATTTAGCCCACACAGTACAAGTAGTTTCTTTGGGGAAGAAGAAATCAAGGGTATTGGCCAGTGGAGCAACTTAGTTTCTTTTCTTATACTTTGTTAATGCTTAGAGCTTGAGCACTTTAAGGAAGTCTCTTGCTTTATAGAGACTGTTGGCACATGCATTAGCAGATACCGACCACTCTTACTGAAACTGGGGATTAATTGTTGTGAAGAAAATTTATGCATAACTGTTATAAAAAGTCTTGCCGGTAGAAGGCAAGGCTCCTCTGTACTCAGTGACCTCGAGAATAATTAAAAACAAGAAGACAGAACCAAATCCCATTTGATCAACATTTACCTTTAGTCTTCTCTTCTAGGAAAATCGTTCCCAGTATGTCAATGACCATGGAAGCACTTTAGAGCAGATCACTGAACCCAGAATGAGATAAGAATTCTCTAAAAGGCTGATCATTCACCCCAAACACTAAGCTGCTGAACATAAGGACAATTAAGGCCCATTCATAACCCTGGCATTGCCGTCTCTCAATTCTTTCTTCATCCATAAACTAACGCTCAAATTTAAAGTTGTAAATCCTGTTGATATTAATGCTACACGGTGAGGAGAATTACATGTCCTAGTTTCTACCTCAGGGATAAGAGGGGAGATCAGAAGAAAGAGAGGTTAAAGCTGAGTAAGAAATAAAAATTAAAAAGATACATAAAGGCTACCTAATTCTTACCTGACGAATTCCACATGTAATCTATAGCTGAGAGGTGATCATGAATTCAGCCAGCTGTAACAGACTGGATTCTTGAGTCAGTTAACAGGCATTTATTGAGCACGTAATAACTGCCCAGCACTGTCTGATCCCTGGCTCTCAAGGAGGTCACAAACAAGTGATGTCATCCAGGAACTTCAACTTGTCCTGTGCTTGACTTGAACTTCAAACATCATGAGTTTGTGTCACTGTTCAGACACTGGTTCCAAAGTACGTCTCACACTGAATGAAATCCTAGTTCAGGAGAGAATACTTCTATAGTCTATTGTAGTTGCTTTAGAAAACTTAGGGCTGGTTTCCGATTTATTTTTGTCTCTTAGTTTGCTTACTTTTTAATTACTATGATTTGTAGCTAAGAAAATGACAGTTTAATAGGTTTAAGTTCCAACTATTGTTTCCCAGTTGACAGTCTGACTTGAAGTCCTTCTTAATTACTGCATTGTTTTAAATAAGCAAGGTACAGGATTCATTTAAAAAAACAACTTTTTGCAATATTCACCCAGTCACCTCACTTTCTTTAAAAAAAGTGCATTAGTCTTCTCGGAATGCTTATCAATACCTTAAGAAGAAAATAAAATTCTCTAAGACGGAATTTTCTACACCAAATGAGAAGCTGGAGAAACCATTAAATGGCTTAGGGAAACCATGCGAGGATTTTTCTTCAGTTATAGCAGTTGCTCTTGTGCAGGGTACACATCCTATTCTGAGTGTAAAAGCTTTCATTTCACCTATTTCCCACTAAAGAAAGTGTATCAGGATGCTAGTGAATGAGTGACACTACCAGGGCCACTAACTCCATTTGAACTGTCTAAGTAAGTCAATTACAGATCTTAACATATCCACGGTTAACAGCAACATTATTTGCAACACATCTTGCATCTCGTCAAAACACATTGTGTCACAGAAGACACAGCATTATCCCTGAGCTGATCGTGTGTTAGATACAAGCAGAAATAGGACTGCCTCTATGAGGAATTTGGAGGGAGTGGTTGTGTTGTTTTTAAGGTAGAATCCTTATGGGGATGAACCAGGGGAGTAAAATGAATGGATGATATCAAAGAAAGGAGGATGAACTATAGAAGCAAAGATTTGAGAGGATACAAAAAAATGGGGTCACCCAGGGCACAAAGGGGGTGGCGTAGTTGACTTTGGTGGGAGCATGGACACTCCGTGTAACAGCAAAGCAAAAGCACCGTACAAACAATGCAGGGGAGTGGATAGAGTCGGTGATGTGATTACTGAAAAGTTCCAGTGTGGTTACTCTGTGTCTCTTATTGAAGTATCAGAGGCAGCTGCATCAGCAGAGCACGAGCAAGGAAGACAGAGAAAGCAGACACACCAGAGGAACATGGGAGAAATAACCTGGCACCGTGAGCACCCATTTGAGATTTGAGTCCCCCAACCTCTGTTCAGAGGGACTTGACCCTAGATTAGCATGTCATTGGGTGGTCCACAGTGGACAAAGGCTTGGCAGTGAGTCCTTTGTATTCTTTTCTCTGCTCGCTACAATGGAGATCTTTGTTACCTCCTGTTCCTCTACTTTTTTCTTCCCATCTCAGCTCTCCTCCGTCTCCCTACTCCCACCTCTAGCCCCAGCCTTTTAAATTCTTTAAAAGAAAAAAAAACCTCCAGTGAACACGTATTAAAAATTTCCTGATTCAACTTTTCTTCCTCCTTCTATTCTTCCTTTCCCTTCCATGCTGCTCCTTTCCTTTCCTGAGAATTCAATAATAAAACAGGTGGGGCAGAGCAAGGTAGGTGCCTGCTCCAGAAGTCTGGAGGAGGGGTAGTCATGGTGGCCCAGAGAAGAGTGGCAGAGCCTAAGCAGGTAAAGGAGGGTATTCATGTGGGCATCATGAGTACACACTTTCTGGAAATTGACATTTAAAAAAAAATTAACCTTTTCAGACATAGTGAGAATGCAAATATGAGAGAGGCAGATAAAATCATGGCAGAAAGCACCAATGCTCAGGGGAGTCCTGAATAGCAGGATAACGGAGAGTACCTTTGGAGAAAATGATGCTAAGAGTAGCTAACAGATAGCCATAGATCCATACCTTCCAGGACACCCCAGTAGGTACTGGTGCCTTGAAAGTTCACAAAAGAGCCAGAGGTTCCACGTAAGTCCTCCACCCCCCTTGGAGAGATGCCAGGGGATTTCAGTGGTGCCACAGCCCTGCACCTTCCTCACTGAATGTACTTGGGGCAAGAGGCAAATGTCCAGGTCAAGAAACCCAATAAATACAAAAAGCGTATGTTCCGAGACCATATGCTGAGGAGTTACAGCATGTTGGACCCCTGTGCAGTGGGGGACGGCAAGAAAACATCTGTCCTCAGACGTGTCCACAGCAAACTTTTTTACTAAAAAGAAGTCCCCTTTCAAGATGAGACATAACTGAAAAATATCAAACTGCCCTCTGATTCCAGTAAAATAGCTTGCCAGGAGCATAATTTCCTCAAATCACATCAATTTTTAAGACTAAGTGCAACACTTGGCTGCAGTTCTAAATGATTCTCAACACTAAACGTAGTGGCTATTCCTTCTGTGCGAAAGCATCTTCCTTTAATACAGCCACCACCACATCCTTATAACTTCAGAGCATCCCTCCATCCACCTCACCCCCCACCAATCGGCCCTGAAAGACCCGGGAGAGCTGACACCTCATTTCTGGAAACGTTAACTGCTCCCCCCCTCAGGGGTCCAGCAACCGAGTCACAGGAGCAGTGCTGACTGTCCAGTCTCCTCCCGAACAGCCAGCTGCAGCCACGGGCGGGCACCCTGCCTTCCGCTCGCTCCAAATGAATGAAAGATGCTTTAGAACTTAGGAAAGCAAACAAGACTAATGTTTTATAGTTAAAATGACAGGTCACCTCATTAGTCTCCATTTATATAATGTGTCCGTGTCTGAGAAGGTTATTAAGCCACACATCTCAGCTCCAAACCTACCCCCCCAACACACACTCAGCTCGTGGTGCTGGGACTGGGACTGGGACTGGCAGCCAGCTTCACCTCGGCCAGCTGAGCCTCTCAGACACTGCCAGTCCCGGGTAACGGAGGGAGGAGAGAGAGGATGCTTGGCCCCCTGTGTCTGCTCACTGTTCCCTTTCCCTTCTCAGTCCTCCAATGCCTCCTTGTTTATATCCTTATATTAGATTATGTCTGTGAAAATCACTATGTCCACCTTCCTCACTTGGCCCTATCTGAGACAATATACGAACGGATTTTTTCCGTCCTGAAATTTGTCTACACACAACCAAGGAAGCAAAACTTGACACCTAGTGGAACTTCAATAGTACGTGATTCTTCAATTTCTCAACAAACTAACAAACATCCTCTCCGCCTCGATGACAATGGCAGAAAACACCCGGATGTCGTGGCTTCCTTGTCAATCGTTATTTTCCTTGTTATTGCCCGTCAATGGTGAATGTTTTGGAAATAAATGTTAATGCTGAAAATTTTATTGGTCAAAATTATTTATATTACATAATGGAGAAGTAATTCAATTTTGAGCAAGAAAACAGCTATGAAAACTTCAAATGCTCCTGTATTCATTTCCTGGGGCTGCTGTAATAAATTACAACAAACTCGGTAGCTTAACACAATAGAAATGTATTCTCTCACAGATCTGGATGATACAGAGGTCTCAAATCAAGATGCCAACAGGGCTGTGCCACTTCTGGGAGAATTGTTCTTTGCCTCTTCCAGCTTCTGGAGGCTGTAGACGTTCCTTGGCTTTCCTCGCCTTGTGCCTTCATCCCTTCAATCTCTGCCCCTGGGGTGCATAGTCCTTCTCCTCTTTGTGTCTTCTCCTCTGTGTGTCTGTCTGAAAACCTCTCTGCCTTTCTCTTATAAGAATACACATGATTACATTTAGAGTCCACTGAGGTAATCCAAACACTCCTTCTTTCAAGGTCCTTAAATTAAACCAGTTCTTTTACTATATAAGACAATAATCACAGGATCTGGAAACTAAGGCATGAACATATCTTTTGGAGGGTCACCATTTAGCCCACTCTAGTCAACCCTCAGTGACTCTTTTATTCCATTTATTGTCTTTCTTTTGGAATGGGAATGTCTGTGACTGATATGCTACGTCTGTCCCACAGTTGTGTTTGGGAAGCAGATAACTTGTTTTGCAGTTTCACAGGTCTGGTCTACATGTGGAAAGGAATATTGCTCCAAGGTGGCTTATACCTAGAGTCTCCTCTATTTCTTATTTAGATGATTTAGGTTAGTAGATTTGGGACATTTTTAGCAATGATGTTTATTAAAGATTTATTTATTTATTTATTTGGGAGAGTGGAGGGAGGGGCAGAAGAAGAGAGAGAATATCGAGCAGACTCCCCGCTGAGCGCAGAGCCGGATTCGAGGCTCGATCTCAGGACACATGAAATCATGACCTGAGCCAAAATTAAGAGTCGGACGCTTAACCGACTGAGCCACCCAGGCACCCCATCAATGATGTTTAGATGACATTTTTGGACTTATAGAGTTAATGCTAAAATGCACTGAGACTTTTGGGGATCTTGGGACAGAATGAATGTATTTTGCATATGGAATAACATGATTTGAGGAAGATGCAACATAGTCAGCTAAATTGTGGCCCCCCCAAAAGATAGGTCTACATCCTAACCCCCAAAACGTATGAATAGTTCCTTACATAGCAGAAGATGTGATTAATGATCTTGCGAAAAGGAGCTTATTCCAGATTTTCCAGGTGTTTCCTAAAAGCAATCATAGGTATCCTTATAAGAAAAAGGCAGAAGTTTTGACTCAGAAACACAGAGGAGAAGCCACACAAAGAAGAGAGCCAATATGATCATGGAGGCAGAGAGTGCAGTGATAGCTGCACAAGGCAAAGAACACCAAGGAAGGGCTACAACCACCAGAAACTGGGAAGAAACAAGGACTAGATTCTCCCCTAGAGTGTTCAGAGGGAGAGCAGCCCTGTGGACAACTTGGTTTAAGACTCCTGGTCTCCAAAACTGAGAGAGACATAAGTTATTTCAAGACAAAAGTTTGCGGTAATTAGTCACAGCAGTCCTAGGAAACGATGCAGTTCCCAAAAGATAACCAAATAAATAATACAACTGCAAAACATGTCCTGACAACATTGTTAAAAAAAAATCCAGATTTGAAAAAAAAAAAAAATTAGCAGCCGTAGGATTTGTATTTCTGTCTCCATGTGGAGGAGGGGGGAGTGGGGTACAGACTCATTTGTCCTATTTCAAAATGGTTTTTAAAGTACAAAAGTTAGGGGCGCCTGGGTGGCTCAGTTGGTTAAGCGTCTGACTCTTGGCTTCGGCTCAGGTCCTGATCTCAGGGTCCTGAGTTGGAGCCCCACATCGGGCTCCACGCTCAGTGGACGGTCTGCTTGGGATTCTCTCCCTCCCTCCCCCTCTGCCTCTCTGCTCTCTCTGTCTCTCTCCCTCAAATACATAGATAAATAAAATCTTTAAAAAATAAAATAATAAAGTTCAAAAGTTATTCTATTCGGTTGGGTTTTTTTAACTTTTGAAGTTATGTAAGAGTTTCAAGAATCAAAAAGCACTTTAAAACTTAGTGTATCATGGGCGCCTGGGTGGCTCAGTTGGTTAAGCGACTGCCTTCAGCTCAGGTCATGATCCTGGAGTCCCTGGATCGAGTCCCACATCGGGCTCCCTGCTCGGCAGGGAGTCTGTTTCTCCCTCTGACCCTCCCCCCTCTCATGTACTCGCTCTCTCTCATTCTCTCTCTCTCAAATAAATAAATAAAATCTTAAAAAAAAAAAATAAATAAATAAATAAAAAATAAAACTTAGTGTATCATTATATTTATGTAGCTAATCAAGTCATTTTTTTTTTATTTGAGAGAGAGAGAATGAGAGAGAGAGCATGAGAGGGGGGAGGGTCAGAGGGAGAAGGAGACTCCCCGCCGAGCAGGAAGCCCGATGCAGGACTCGATCCTGGGACTCCAGGCATGACCTGAGCCGAAGGCAGTTGCTCAACCAACTGAGCCACCCACGTGCCCCTAATCAATTCATTTTAATAATAACTCAGCCCCCTGCCCCAAGAAAACAACCTACAGCAACACTGACATTCACTTGGGTGATGTGTCTCTAAACATTATAGAATGCCAGCCTCTAGCAATTCAAATCATCCCCATGGTATTTTCTGCTCACTAGCTATAGATTTTCAACCTGAAATCTTTCAAATCAGACAGTGCTATTACAAAATAAGTGAAAGAAACTGGAGTATGGCTGTCTCCTCAATAAGAGAGGGGAAAAATTTCTAGCATTTATCTTAATGTGTTCAACAATTTAAAATCCTATAAAACTGTTCTCTGTTTCTTTCATTCATTGAGCTCATAAAAAGTAATTTTCCTAAAAGTAAAGAAAAATTGTGAACAAAATGACAATTCACTTTAGAACATATTTCAAGTTATGATATCCAGGTATTTCAAAACTTCTTAAAAGGATCTGGATATTGGTGGTGCCTGGGTGACTCAGTTGTTAAGTGTCTGCCTTTGGCTCAGGTCATGATCCCAGAGTCCTGGGATCGAGCCCCGCATCAGGCTCCCTGCTCTGCAGGAAGCCTGCTTCTCCCTCTTCCACTCCCCCTGCTTGTGTTCCCTCTCTCACTGTGTTTCTCTCTGTCAAATAAAGAAACAAAATTAAAAAAAAAAAAGGGATCTGGATATTATCATCTGGGTTAAATCTTGAGATCATCTGGGCGCCTGGGTGGCTCAGTCAGTTAAGTATCTGCCTTCTGGCTCAGGTCATGATCCCAGCGTCTTGGGATCAAGCCCCACATTGGGCTCCCTGCTGAGCAGGGAGCCTGCTTCTCCCTCTCCCTCTGCCTGCCTGTCTGCCTACTACCCTCTCTCCCTGTCAAATAAATAAATAAAATCTTAAAAAAAAAATCTAGAGATCATCTAACAACCCAGTTTTCTGCCTTTCATGGGTTTCACGGAATGTCATTGCTAACCTCAATTTTAGAACATTCTAATATTTTAGAAATATCTTGATTTCCCTAATACACTAGATCTGTCAACTGAAAAAGTAAATAGCCTAATTTTGCTTTTTATCTTTTTTAAATGCTGAGTGCTTCAAATATGATAGCAGATAAGAATGAGTTAATGTAATACTGAGAAAAATATTTTTATCATATGATAAATCATACTCTAATAGGACCAGAGGTCATTGGCTTCCAAGGTGAAGAAGCTCTGAGAGACTGACCCTCCTGGTCTGATACCACCAGGCTGCAGGTATATGGCACTCTGGTCCTCAGGCTTCTGTACTCTCCCCTGCCAACACATAAACAGACAGACTATCCAGACCTGAGCTTTAAACAGCAAATAGTGGGAATGGGGAAATACAGGAGGAGCCGGGAGCCTAGGGAGAACTTATCGGGGCCATGGATGGAAATTCCTAGGGACAGCTGATATGGTCACCCAGCAGAGAAAGGAAGGACAATGCAACAAATGGAGCTAAAAACATTGGTTATCTACATGACATGAAAAAAGTAAAAAGAGCCTGTAGCTCACCCCAAACATCAAAGTCAGCTCCTAGTAATGTTTAAAGCAAAACTTTCAAACTAGAAAAACATATAAGTTATAGCTTTCTGCCCTTGAGATACGGAAGAAGAGCTTTGACAAGACACAAAAGTCCCAAATCATGGGGGGCGGGTGGGGGGGGGGAGAAAGATACCTTAATAAAAGTGAAAAGTCAACCTAAAACTTAGAGAAAATATTACTAGCATGTAAAACTAAGAAAAATTAGTATTAAAATATATAAAGAATTCCTAGAAACCAATAAAGAAGAATGAATATAAAATATGTAAACAGGCAAAAGATATCAGTAGGTGTTTTATAGAAGATGAAACACATCATGAGAATAAGCATAGGAAGAAATGCTCAGCAACACTGGTGACTGAGACACATAGTGAAATATCATTTTAAACCTATTTGATTGAGAAAATAAACAAGAAATCTGACAATATGAAATGTTGAAATCAGTGTGATTTCTTTACGTTTCCAGTGGTCCATCAACTTTGAGAGACAATTCGGCATCCTCTGATAAATGTGCATATAACCTAACTACTCTGTAGCCTGGTGATGGTGCTCTGAGGTTGTAGCAACAGAAATTTTCACGCGAGAGATGTGGACTGACATGCATGGACACAGGGCTCATCCCATGAAAATATTGGAAAACTTGTAAAATGCCCAAAAGTAAAAAAATAAACAGAGATGTTTATCATAATATAGTGTTATTAAAAAAGTGAGAATTAGAATAAACTATGTCTACACGCAACAACATGAATGAATAACAGTGAGGGTGAAAATGGCATGTCCCAGAAAAACAACACAGAGTTGTAAGGTTAACAATATATTATTTGGCATATAATATATGGGGTACTTTTCAATTAAAAAAAACCAAGGATGACAAAATTTAGGGTGGTATACATGTCTACGGGAATGGAATAGGAGAGAAACACAGAAGCAAATTAAGTTATTGATAAGCTTCTAGTTCTTCCATTAGTAGTGATTTTCAGGGGAGCGGGTAGGAGAGAGAGATCATACATAGATTTGTGATGATACTGTGTCACCAACCAAAAATTGTGATGATTAATAAAACTGTCCACCTGAGATTTTTTTTTAAGTCCTATAAAGTTCCCACAACATTCAGGGCATTCTATTCCCAAAAAAATGAACATTTTAAAAGAGTCTTTTGCTTTTTTTCCTATTTCTTCTGTTTCTTGTTTGGGGTTTTTTTGGGTTTTTTTGTTTGTTTGTTTGGTTTTTTTATGTTATGTTAATCACCATACATTACATCATTAGTTTTTTGGGTTTTTTTTCAATTTTTGACATTTTATTAAACCTTGGTTTGGTTTCTAAAGCAAAATTCAACAGTTAACACCTCCTTTAGGAGACACTAATACAATAAAAGAATTTGTTGCCCTATTCCATCCATGCTGTATTTCTGGAAATACTGTTATTAGTAAGATGATCTTTTCACTGGAAGGGCTATGTGATTTTTTTTTATTATGTTATGTTAATCACCATACATTACATCATTAGTTTTTGATGTAGTGTTCCATGATTCATTGTTTGCGTATAACACCCAGTGCTCCATTCAATACGTGCCCTCTTTAATACCCATCACCGGGCTAACCCATCCCCCCACCCCCATCCCCTCTAGAACCCTGTTTGTTTCTCAGAGTCCATAGTCTCTCATAGTTGGTCTCCCCCTCCGATTTCCCCCCCTTCATTTTTCCCATCCTGCTATCTTCTTCTTTTTTTTTTTTAACATATAATGTATTATTTGTTTCATAGGTACAGGTCTGTGTTTCTTGTTTGTTATTTACTGGTAAGAGGAAGGAGAAAGAGAATGGAGAGCAAATGGGCAAATAAAAAGAGACATCTCCAAGTCTTCTTTGCTGCTTCTCTTACTGACAGAAATAACACTCACTAGAACCTCAGTATTTTCATATATTACATTCATAACTGCATCTACTTGAGAATAAGCTCAAGAAGGTTCATGAGTTGTCATAACTCATAATTTTGCTCAGATGTAAATTTGAATAACGTGTAGAGTACTTCTCAAATTGTAGTGTACCTAAGAATCACCCCAAATGTTTGGGGAAAAAAATGCAAAATGCAAAGATTCTGATTCCATAGATCTGATGTGGGGTCAGGGAAACTACATTTTCAACAAGCCTCCAGGTTACTCTGTACATTTTAAGAAACACTGTGATAAAGAATGAGTAAACCCAGAAATAGCTGCCTCTCAACACTGCTATGTAGCCTTTTCCTTGTCAACAAATTTCATGGCGATCCTATTAGTTGAGAATTTGAACTTTTTCAAGTGGCCCTACAAGATCCTGGGGAATGTCAGAAGGTGACTATAAATCTAAAAGCTTCCATCTCACTCCTAGCCAATTATGCCACAATCCAACAATGAGCATTATAGGAATTATTTTAGGCTAACAAGGAAACACCCAGAAGCAATGTGAAAGGGTGGCCAATCTTACTGAATACAGAATGAGGAACATCTTCTGTTCCTGCAACTGTATTTCTCTCCCCACTCCTCCAATGGGGCAGCTTGGCGCCCTCTTAGTGACTACTGAGATCTCCCCACAGTTTACAGCAGCAGCGTGCTGTCCAGACCATGTATACTCTGATCCCTGCCACATGCAGATTTGAAGGCCTTGGCCAAACACAATAAACACAGCCAGACTCTATTGACTTCCATCTGGCAGCGACATCATCCAAGCGGTCCCAGCACTGTCCTCGGCCATAGCTCCCAGCTTTGCATTCAAGGCTGGATGAGGCACCCGTTTCTATACCCCCAAAACTCCTAAGAAGCAAGTTTTGCTAGTCAGTTCTTAAAAAAAAACACCAAGGTAATGTTTTCAGGGAATGAACAATATCTGGTACATTGTGTTTTGATAAATGGAAGAGTAAGTACTCCATGCTTTCTACATCCTTAACTGTGTTTCTAATCTCTTATGTTCCTTGTTGACTACAGTTGACTCTCTTCTTCCTTTAATTGGGCATAAGCTACACATTTACATTTTCATGGACAGGCTGGCTCAGGAGTATTTATATACTTATTGGTATAAATGTTCATAAATGGAATATACTGGATGCCTGTAGTTGGGGTGTCATTAATGATTGTCTCATATCACGGGTCCCAAGTTGTTTATTAGCCCCCCTCAATACAAGTGTAGAGGACTTCCACCCATCACCTTCCCATTAGGTCTCCTTTTCTTGGGCTTACATGGGCCCTAAAGTTGACTAAGGGGAGATGAACACGTGGGATAAATTATATAAAAACTGAGCAAGTCTTAAGCAGTGACAGAGGTTGCTCCTGTTGAGTGAGCACCAAGGAAAGCACTGACAAAGTGAAAGCTTCACCGCTTGCCATCTAAAACAACTATTGCAGTCCACGTGTGTGGGCAAAGGTGGTCTGCTTCTGAGGAAACATGGGGAATCTGTTGTCCAGTTCCCACAGAGATCCCAGATGTGCAAACATGCCCCTCCTTGCCTGTTATGGGCTGAATTGTGTCCCCCCAAGATTCATGTATTAAAGTTCTGAGGTGCCCCCAGAACCTCAGAACATGACCTAGAGATGAGGCCTAAAGAGGTGATTAGGGTGAAATAAGCTCACATGGGTAGGCCCTCATCCAAAAACTTGGACACAGACATGCACACACAGAAGGCCCCGGTGAGGACACCACGGGAAGACAGCCCTCTGTAAGCTGAGGACAGAGACCTCAGAAGAACCCAACCCTGCCAACACCTTGATCTTAGACTTCTAGCCTCCAGAACTGTGAAAAAATAAATTTCTGAGATTAAAGCACATAGTCCGTGGTATTTTGTCGTGGCTGGCCTACCAAATGAGTATGCTGCCAGGTAAGCGCTTTTGGCTGCTGTAGGCCATGGCCACTGTCTCAAGCAGCTTCTCCAAAACCAGCTCCTCACTCCCACCCCACCTGCATCTCATAATCCTCCTTTGTCCTCCTACACTCTTCCCTCACTACTTGTTACCCGCTTCTTAGAGTCGCCATAACAAAATAACACAGACTGTGTGGCTTAAAACCAGGGAGATTTATTCTCTCACAGTTCTAGAGATTAGAAGTCTAAAATCCAGGTATAATCAGGGTGATGCTTCCTTTGAGACTCTGAGTGGAATACTTCCTGTCTTCATCCCAGCTTGGGGGTGGCCACAACCCTTGGCATTCCCTGGTTTGCAGCCACATCACGCCAATCTCTGCCTTGGTCATCACATGGAGTTCTCCCTGTGTATCTCTGTCTTCTCATGGTGCTTTCCCCTTCTGATTAGCACACCGTCATATTGGATTTAGGACCCACCCTAATGACCTCGCCTTGACTTGATTACATTTACAAGAACCCTGTTTCCAAATAAGATAACATTCACCGGTACCAGGAGTCAGGACTTCAACGTATCTCTTCTAGACACACTTCAACCCATATCATTACCTAACTCAGGAACAGTTTAGACTTTCTGTCTCAAAAATCCCATCTCTTTTCATGTTTCTTATCAAATTGCTTTGTGCCATGAATTTCCTTCCTTCTGCCTCCTCTGCAACAGTCCCCGCATTTTTCTAATGCTTTGAGACCTTCTGAAAAATAGTAACCCCCACAAAGTCTATCAGAGAAAGATTTGTTTTTTAATCTGTTTGGTTTCTGTCTTTTTTTTTTTTTTTTCCAGTGCTTATTTCCCCAACACCCAGAACAGTGCCTGGCACTTAGAACGGCCCATAAATATTTCTTGAATAAGTGAATGGGGGTGCTGCATTTTCTGACTTGCTCCATACCTACCCTTGGCAGAAAGTCCAGAGCCAACTAAGTCTTTAAATAGAAGGATGGGAAAGAAAATATAAAAAAAAAAAATCTTAATAGTTAAAAATATTATCCAGTTACATGGTATTAACAGTCAAGGATATATTTCCAAGATAAACCAAAAAGATATATCAATAGGCAACTCAAATGATTATTAACATGTTAAAACAATTATTACCTTTATTTTTAAGTGCTAGATAGGAATTTAAAATATGCACTATCTCATTTAATATTACGACTTAGAGGCCTTTGGGAAAGTCATTAGAGAAATTATTAACTAGAGATGTCTGCATGCCGGAAGTTGACCTCCTGAAACATGTCAGCCGCAATAAAGACATATTCAGCACTGGAGTAATCTGACTCGGTGGTTGAATTTTGTACATGTATTGAAGCTTAGAATTGGGAGAAATAGAATAACCTTATTTTCAAATATGATTTTAGCAGGCCGAATGTCAAATTAAAGATGTTGGGGGGGTAAGTGTTACCAAAGACAAAGACAGAGACTCTTCAGCTGCAAAGAACAAACAAGCAAACACAGGCTGCCCAAACTCTTCTTTCAACAGCGGAACACTCTGGCAAGTCCCGCCAGAAGGTGTGGTCCTCCCTACCAAGGTTTTCAATCTCACCCAGCTTCCTCACTACCACCACCTCTATCAGTACTGAAAATTATTCTTTGCTATGTATTCATCAGTCTATAGAATAAGCATCTGCAGATTAAGAACTCAGTCTTTTTCATTGTTGGATGTCTAATGCTTTATATCATGCCTAACACTCGATATAAAGTTGCTCAATAAATCTTTGTCAACTGCTTGACTAAAATATTCAGTAGAATGTTTCTTAATATGGAAATCATGGACCCAAAGGAGATTGATAGGAGAATTATAAGAGAATCCCATCCAAAGAAACGATGAAAGTCTGAATTGTTTGCAGAGAGTGGGCAGCAAACTACATGATAAATGAAGTGAGATTCAGTTCAAAGAGTAATTTGAGCACTGTATCATTTGCAAACTGCAATTCTTAGTAGAGTAGAAAAGGTGGAATAGGATAAGGGCACTGTGGAGCCTTTCGGGTTTCATAGGGAGAGAGTCTGAGAGTCACTTACATTTCAAATATTGAAAGGACTATACTAAAATATTTTTATGTGGCCAAGTCATTACATTTATTTTCTTTATATAACAACGACAGACGAAAAAGAAAAAACCTACAGGTTTTATGGAGCACAGTGAAATGCTGATATTATTGCCATTTTATAGATGAGGAAACTAAAGTCTTAAAGAGGATGAATAACTCCTCAAAATCACAAAACTAGAAAGTAGAAGAACAGGGCTTTGTACCCAGATTATGTAAGTTAGGAAGATCAGTTAAGATCTCAAATATACTCCATGGTCTGTTCAGGTCTTAGTATTCAATACAGTCAATGTATCAAGAGCAAATCATCTTACCTTTCCCTTCACAAGAATTTGGGTCTGGGTATATCACCAATGAGTAAATTGCCATATTATTGCTCATAATTTTTCTAGCTCTTTTGTTTAGAGCATCTCAAGGCACTTTTAGTAATTGTGAATGATCACATTGTTAACATTTATGCTTGATGCCAGGTTACAAATCAGTTTAACACAATTACCTATATCTTCATTGAATTGGTGGAAATTAAATTGTGCATTATTGAATAGTATCTTTCAACTTGATACTTCCTTAATTAAGCAGTGACTTTCTTCATGCTATGGCATAGTGCACTCTTAGTTTCTGAAAGACCAGCAGAAGAAAAGGACATGTTATGCCATCTTAGAAAAATAAAAACACACACACAAAAAAATTAAAAATAAGTAAATAAGAAAGCTGAGGGAGACATGAATATACAAAGTAAGCAGTCGTAGAAGGAGGTAATAACTTTTCTTCAAGGCATATAGCAAAGAACCGCTTGTAAGGATGGAATACACTCATATCAAATACATCAAATGCATAGCCTCAGATTCTCTGCATGTCACCCATCTTCGGGGCCTTCAGCCCGTTCCACCATCACCACCTCATACACCAACTCAAAGACCCAGAGTTGGTGATTCAACTGTTGGCAGCCGGCAGAGCCTGTCATCTCTGTCCCTTCTCACCACTTCTGACTCAGATGAAGTATCCAGCTATAGGACATGGGATTTGCATTTCCTAGCTGCACAACCTAGTGACAAACCCCAAATAGGGCTCTGTCAACTCCCCATAGAGTTTCCTTTAACCAGGGAGAGACCAGAGATAGGAGGGAACCAGGAGATAAATTTGCTTTGCTATGCTCTACTACAATTTGCTCTACTACAGTGGACCATTTGGGGGTAAGGTGCTTCTGAACATCCTGGCGGGAGGCCTCTTGTGTGGCTGGAAGACAACCTGCGTCTCTCTGTAAAACAAAGGATAGCTCACTAATGTATCACCTTTATTCGCTTGCCTCCTTCTTCACCTAACTTCTCTTTTTTGTCACTCTACCGCCCTGGGATTGGATTACCAATATAGCATTAGCACCTAAGCTTCGCCACAGGCTCTGTTTTCCAAGGACTCTGAAAACAGTCCTGTGTTGAAAGCTCTCAATGCACAATGTATAAATGTGGGTATATAATGAGCCTTCTAATTAGTAGGAAAGGTAAACACTTCCGGTGATCAACAGGGATCATGCTGCTTATTCATAAAGAGTCCAGCACAATTTTTGTGCTCAATACATAAGTCAACTACACATGTCCATCAACATCAGCATTTTAGTAGTGTAGCATGGTGGGGGAAAGGATGTTTACATGAGACTACTCTTCCCATCGTTGAAGAGAAAATACTACAATTAACCACAAGTCCATTCTATACCAACAGTTTTTTCTTATGAGGAAAAATAACAACACCAATCATCCAAGGTACTTACCTAAAATTTAATTACCATTATCAAGTAAAATCTAGGAAGATAGCATCAGAAAGTATTGAACATACCTTAAAATCCACCAGCGCCCAGCAAACCCTGGACTTCATCCAGCTGCCTCCTATTGTCTAGCTACCACCCTTCAAACTGAGAATAATAAGCTGAATCTCAAAACAGAATTATGCAAGTTTATCTGATTTCCTCTGCTTGCCTTTCCTGAAAAGTATGAAAATGAAAATGGATTGGTAGAGATTGGTAAGAACAGTCAGGTGAATGCAAAGTACTGCCATCAGTCTCATTGTTTCAGGAAGCAATGGGCATGGTGGCCACAGTCAGGCTTCACAAAGAAGTAAAAAATATTTCAGCTGTGGTCACCATGAAAAATGAGATATCAAGGAACAAGACAGCAGTTTTGCACAAGGAAGTGAATGTGCTTTCTTTCTAAAAACCTCTAGGGAAATAGAAAATTGTAAGTAAAGAAATTAAAAGGGAGATGCTAAGAGAAAACTCTGATTTTTCTCTAACCACCACAAAATTTCACCAGAACAAACTCTTCAAGCCATGGGGATTACAAACCATGAGGATTGCTGGTTATAAGAACCATTCCTTTTTTTTTTTTTTTTTTTTTTTTTTAAGGTTCATTTATTTATTTGAGAGAGACAGAGAGACGGGGTGGGGGGTGGGGAGCAGAGGAAGAGGGAGAATCTCAAGCTGACTCCCTGCTGAGCATAAAACAAGTTGCAGGGCTCGATCCCATGACCCTGAGATCATGATCTGAGCCAAAATCAAGAGTCAGACGCTCAACCAACTGAGCCACCCAGGCGCCCAAGAGCCATTTCAATAAGAGGTTTATTATTTTCAAAATTTTTAAAGACAAGAAAATGAAAATACTGCCCCAGTGGATGAACTGTTTATTGAGCTTAAAGTCTTTCACTTCGATAGATTTTGGCCAGTATCAATCAAAGCCAAATGTGGATAAAGAAGTCTATTTCTTGAAAAATTAGAAAATATAGTCAATATTTACCCCTGGAATCTGTCTCTAAAAGTTAACAGGCAGAAGCCTTCCTATTAAGAGAGTCAGTATTATTAATACAAGGTTAAGACTAATATATCAATAAATTGCCAAAATTCTAACAAACAAACAAAAATTTAGTAACTAACAATTTCATTTACTTTTGCTGGCATTTGAAAGCTACAATCTCTTTAGTTCTATATTAGACATTCTGTTCTTGATTGGAGAAATTCTTTATCTTTAAAGCTGTTCCTTCAATGTCACTCTATTTTTTTTTAATTTGAGTATAGTTGACACACAATGTTATATTAGTTTCAGGTGTACAACATAGTGATTCAACTTCTCTGTATGTTATGCTGTGCTCACCACAAGTGTAACCACCATCTGTCACTTAATCAAAAAGATAAGAAATAACACATGTTGGCAAGGACATGGAGAAAAAGGAACCCTCACGCACTGTTGGTGGGAATATAAATTGGTGCAGCCAGGGTAGAAACCAGTATGAAGGTTCCTCAAAAAGTTAAAAAAAGAAATACCATATGATCCAATAATTCCACTACTGGGTATTTACCCAAGAAAATGAAAACATGAATTTGAAAAGATATATGTACCCCAATACTGCAATATTCTTTACAATGGCCAAGATATGAAAGCAACCCAAGTGTCCATCAATAGATGAATGGATAAAGATGTGAGATATATATATATATATATACACACATGTGTGTGTGTCAGTCACACACACACACACACACGCATGAACACAATAGAATATTATGCAGCCATAAAGAAGGATGAGATTTTTTTCCCCCACTTGTGACAACATGGATGGATCTAGAAGGTATTATGCTAAGTGAACTAAATCAGACTGAGAAAGATAAACATCATATGATATCACTGATGTGGAATCTAAAAAACAAAACAAATGAATAAACAAACAAAAAGCAGAATCAGACCAGAATCAGACCTATACAGAGACCAAATCTTCAATGTCACTTTTACTGTGCTTTAGCCAGACTTCCTATCTGTACATTTCTCCTCTCCTAGGATAAAATTATTCTTAAGCTGCATCTGTCCCTGCCCTCATCCCATGGTAATACTAGCAATGGCCTATATGCCAGGATCTGTAAAAATTTCCAACCCTCTGGGAGAGACGATCTTTTAAAGAAAGCACCATTCCCAGATCTTTCTCTTGCTTCATCAGAACTGAAATATTTTGTTATCTTTTTCTTGGTGCTCTTGCCTCATTTCCAGTTACAGTGGAGTGTGATAGATGAGGTGAATTAATGTATATATAATTCCAGCTAATATATGATCCTTCCTAGAGCAAAGAAGAGTCTAACAGTTTAAAACCCAAACATTTTCATCACCATGGAATGCAAGTGGGAGAAAAATTGGGGTGAATTTTTATTCTTTCTAAGTTCTTCTCCAGGTATAAAACATGGAATGTTGCCCAGTTGACTTCATGCACAGTGCCAGTCCTAGGTTAGAGAAACAATTTAATTAATCACATGGGCAAATAAAACAGAAATTTAAACAGCCAGGTAATGGATTTCTAGGGTTAGACTCTGGACCTCAAGTATCCACATAGTTACAAAAGCAAATAGCCATAGAACTACTGCCTAGCTGCTTTTATTTCCAAGGTTGTTGGGCATAAAGAGATTTCGATGCTTATTTTTTTTTAAAAGATTTTATTTATTTATTTGACAGAGAGAGAGAGAGCACAAGCAGGGGGAGCGGCAGGCAGAAGGAGAAGCAGGCTCCCCGCATAGCAAGGAGCCCGATGTGGGACTCGATCCCAGGACCCTGGGATCATGACCTGAGCTGAAGGCAGACGCTTAACTGACTGAGCCACTCAGGCATCCCTCAACTCTTATTTTATCCCCCTCAAATTGCCATCACATCACTAGATAGTAAGAACATTCAGGTCAGAAAATGGAGTTGTTTTTTCTAAGTAAAGTTAAGTGGACAGCAGCTGCAGGATTAATACAATCCGTTGATTTATTTTTTATTTACAGATGCACATTTTCATTAGCTGGGATTGGAACAGAATGGATTTTTACAACAAAAGCAAAAGCAGCCCAATTCTGGCTTTTTACACAGATGGGCTTCTCTCTGTCTCCTTGGATAGTTTTGAGTGTATCTCCTTCCAACCCAGCCCAGATGCATCCATTTGTAATGTTCAGCTTGCAGCCTCGAGGCAAAGTACATAATTTCCCTCCCTCATGTGCAGAGCAAACCTCAGAGGCAATGTGTTTTCTGCCTAGATGCAAGGAAGTCCCAGAGAGTTGGGCTGGAAATGCAAGCAGACTTTTTTTCCCCTTCCTCCTATGTAAATCAAGGCATTTCATGCTTTGTGATGATTTCTTCAGTTATCTATCTATATTTGCTCCCATGATTTCCGAAATGGCCGTAGGCTGTATTATCTCCTCTTGCCTTAGAGAACAATCAAGTTAGTGTTGCAAGTGCCCCAGCCAGACTGTTCTGTTTGATCACAGTTATTAGACTATCCCTTAATGCTCTGAAATGTTTATGGTTTTGGACTTGGAACTACAATAGTTATAAATAACCACAGATCTCAAAATTCCTTATATGTGGTATATATTCTTACTGACCAGTCTTACTTGTTTTGGTGCCCAAGAAATCTTTGATAATTAAATAAATGCGCCATTGATATGGCGGAAAACTCGAAAATCTCTAATCGCACAGCCTGACTTAGCTTTGGAGTTAGTGCTCCTAAGAAATCCCAAGGAGCTCTGGTTTAGAATTTTACTCCATTTTCTGAGTCAGAGTAGCATCACAGTATCCCGTACTGTTAAGAAATTTATAGGATGTGGTGCTGTTGGACTAGCTAAGACAGTAAATAGGCATCAAAAAAATTGGTGGTGGATGTCTGGAGTGCTGGATGAGGGTGACAGTACCCAGAGTCTTTGTGACTTAGGATCACAGATCTCAGGAGACGTCTGAGCCTCAATCCCAAAGGCGTGCGCTCTGCCTTTTTCCTGTTCTCATTCCTGACTCGACAGTCCAAAGAAAGTTAAAGAACTGAGGTGGCAGAAAAGCCTTGCCCACTCCATACTTTTAACCATATCCCTGTGCCTAAAAACACTAGGGAACTTGACTGGAAAGTAAGATAGGAACTAACATAGCAGCAAAGAGGCCAGGGCCTTTTCCCCGGGGAACGTCATGCTTGCAAGCTCCCCAGCCCAGGACCTCAAACACAAGTTTTCACTCTCTCCTGGCACATGCCTGCCCATATTTACAGATCAGTGGATTACCACGAGACGGAGACAAATATGCTTTCAATCTGCAACTATAAAATGCTTGTTTGTTGGATTACATTGCCCAGTTGTTTTCCCAGCAGGCTGGCAAGCAGGGGGGACTTGGGAAAGGAAAACGCAGCAGCCCTCCCTCTGCCAAATGGGGAAAACGAGTTCAAATGAGACTGCCAAGCACTGACCGGGGTCCTTACTCCAGCTAACCTACACGAGCCGTACACCTTCTCAACTAGGGCGGTGAAAAAACCAACTCCCATCTCTATGCAGAATGCGTACTGCGCAGCTAGAAGCCCCACCCCCTCAAGTCTTACTAGCTTCCAGGCGAAGATCCGTTCGCCAGGATTTCAGCTAGAGGGTCCTTTCTTTTCTTTCTTTTTTTAAGATTTTATTTATTTGATAGAGAGACACAGCGAGAGAGGGAACATAAGCAGGGGGAGTGCAAGAGGGAGAGGGAGAAGCAAGCTTCCCGCAGAGCAGGGTGTCCGATGCGGGGCTCGATCTCGGGACCCTGGGATCATGACCTGAGCCGGCAGACGCTTAATGACTGAGCCACCCAGGCGCCCCTAGAGGGTCCTTTCTTAACAGCTCCTCTGAGTTCTGGGAAACTGAAGTATCATAATACCACTCTCAGTTTCAAGAACGCGAGTGGCTGAGTCACAATTTAAAGGTCCCCTCTGATCAACTCCTGTGGAAATAATCCTCTTTGAACTTCACCTTCATTTTCGATGCAATATTTGTGGCGTGGAATTTATAGTCAGTGTTGGGTGCTTGGGTTTTTATTTGTCCAGTTTTTTAACTTAGCGCAAGTTCTTCTGAGGTGCACCTCTGCTTAGCTAAAGCAATCATGGAAGAGCAACAAATACATAAATAAAACGAGATTTTTTTTTTCCACAGAAATACTGACACAACCTTAACTGGAGTGGAGGGAGTCGTAGAGCTGTAATAGTAAAAGTAGCAAACGTTAGCAATCTGCTTCATAGCATGAAATAAAATGTATTTTAGTAAAAACATGAACACTGCTCCAACTGTAATTTTTCACACAGCTGTGATAAAAGAACGATAAAAGTGGTAAGGCATAACAATTCCTGAGTAAACACACATATAAAATGAAGTGGAAGTTCAGATCTAAAGTGTTTTGTTTTACTTGCCAGCTCTAAACATGCCGTGGCTGGTGCTTTAATTTTTTTTAACAGCTATCAATTCTGTTCGCTTGTACAATTTAATAGATGCTTAGAAGCTTCCAAAAAAGAAATATGTTGCATGAAGAGATAGTCTCCCTTAGCCTGTGCATTTGACATCTTGTCACTTTGTAACATTATACACTTTTGAATAGATAGCCTATCTATTGCCTCTTGATAGGAAAAAAATAGCAAAAGCAGCACCCATGGATCTTTCTCATGGGTGGAAAAAAAAACCAAAACACTTCATTCTCTTGGAAATTATGTGATTCTATCCCTGGCTCTTGAAAATCTGAGTCATTCCCAAGGTAATAGAATTTCTTTAATCATTAGAACAAATGGATGTTTGTCCAAAAATGAGAACAATTATTTTCTAAAATAGAAACATACCTTCAAGAACGTTCTTGAGGCAAATAAATGATTTTTGAAACACTTAAACGATAAAATATACTCAGAAAAAAAGATGAATATATATTTTCGTAAGTATTCATCACTGTTTCTGTAGAATAATCTGTTACCTTTGGATCAAGGCCTGGTTAAAGAACATAGATAAATCCCAAACTGATTATTCCTCCCTTGGGGCAAACAGCTACAGTGCCACCCATACTAAGTTTGTGAACTATTATTACATCCAGTAGCCATAAAACACATGCAACTTCTGGCTCATACCTTCTAATTGTCCTTACCCTTGACTTGGTACACAATATTTTCTTCCTTTTCTTTCTTTCTTCCTTTCTTTCTTTCTTTTTCTTTCTTTCTCTTCCTTTCTTTTTTCTTTCTTTCTTTTCTTTCTTTCTTCTTCCTTCCTTCCTTCCTTCTTTCCTTCCTCTTCTTTCTTTCTTTCAAACATATATCAAGCAACTCCTATGGGCAAGGGAGCCATAGAGACCTAAGACAGCCTGCATTGTTGTAGCTGAACTACTTGTTCCACAAAGATCTGTGTTCCTATCCCATAGTGTCTAGGGAAATGTCTTCTAGCTAGATGTTATATTTCCTGGTTTTTCTTAGCATCTAACTATGTCCAGGTGACTACAGAATGTAAACAGAAGAGAAGCGAACCCTTTTGGGCCAGCCTAGTTAAAAAACATATGTGTTCTCTCTACTACTCTCTCTTGTCCTTACATGGCATCCTTGGAAGCCACATGCTGAAGATGGCAGTGGCCGGAGATGGAAAGAGTCTGGCTGCTCCATCACCATATATAGAGAAGGCTGCCTGTCAGGGACCACACTGAAGTGTCATAAGAGTGAGAATAAACTTCAGTTACGTGAAACTGTTTTGATGTTGGGATTCATCTGTTACGATAATTAACACAATTATATATAAGAATCTTATTTACAGGAACTTACCTCTAATAAGGGACATAACTGCCTTAAATCTTTTTGGAGACAAAATCAGATATGTTTATATGAGATAATAAGAGTGTAAGGCAAGCAATCAAAAATTATAGTTTAGAATATCATCAACACAGTAAAACTAAGAGAACTGGGTTTCAAAGGAGGACAGGATCACTTACATCTGGAGTTACTGGAAAAGGCTGCACAGAAGAGCCCTTTTAACTTGATTTCAAAGGATGGGTAGCAGTGTGACAAGTAAGCGAGGAGGTTGAAAGGCATCTCAGGCAGAGGGAATTGTATGATCAAGCAGGGAGGAAATAAAGCGCAATGATTCGGGAATAGTGAGTTGTCTGCATAAAGGATTATAGCTTGCACAAAAGTAACCATGAAATGGTTAAACAGAACCTCCCAAGTTGGTATGGCTCAGCACTTATTGATAACTTGACATACGAATCATAAAGCCAAAAATCCAGGAGCTACAACATCTCTCTCACCATTGTAGATAATGAAAGAGCAATACAGGGATGTCGAAGATCTGAGAGGGCACAGAACAGAGAGGGACAAAGCACATTTCCAGCAAGCTCCAGGGTAAACAAAAAGAAATAATTCCTCTAGAAATTGACATTTCTCAAAAAGCATGCTGAAAGAGACAGAAATCTTCCAGTCCTAAAAATGCATCGATCTGTGCAGTTGTCAGCAAGAACAGGTCAAATAAGGCTACATCAACGAATTACAGAGCCTTCTGCAACTTTATGAATGAGATCTAAACCTCTGATCTTAATATTCAAAGATCTCATAAATAAGCATTCTTTCAGAGACCAACATGGTTCCCAAAAGGTGGCCGTGAAAGCTAAATGATGACAGAAGGGAACAATGTGGCCAAGGAGTTCCCCAGCTTTAGTTAGAACCCCCCTATCCAATAATTATTCTTAAATATTCCTTCATGCTTGAGTTAATTTAGAAAACTATGAATGATTTTTATTCCATAGAATAAATGCACTCATTTCTAAAATGATTCTGTTGGGATTCTTTAACTGACAAACAATGGATTATTCATAAATGATGTTTATCTAGAAAATATATCAGCATGACATTTTAATTTATATGTAGAATTGCCCATTTACAGGCAAATGTCCATTGGCAAATAATTTGATTTCTCTGCAAAAGGCCAGATAGGTCATGCCTACAGGAAGAAAAATATTCTCCATTCTTCAAGTTCCATCTCTGGCCAAGGTGCAGAAGAGACCTCCTGTTATAGACTGAATATTTGTGTGCCCCCCCAGAAATTCTTATGTTGAAACCCCCATGTGATGATGTTAGGAGGTGGGGCCTTTGGGAGGTAATTATGATTAGATGGGGTGATGAGGAAGAAGCCCCCAAGAATGGGAGACCCTTAGCAGAATGAGAAGAGAGCTAGCTTCTAATCTCTGCTGCCCACCACGTGAGGATAACAATGTGCAGTTAGCAGTCTACAGCCTGGAAGAGAGCACTCACCAGAACTCAACCATGCTGGCATCCTGATCTCTGACTTCCGGAGTTCCAGAGAAACAACATTTCTGTTGTTTACAAGCCACCCAGTCTTGGGTGTTTTGTTACAGCTGCAACTGTAGACTAAGACACGTACAAATATAAACTAGTTCCTCCTGCCTCCTTTTTGGAAGTTTGAATCATATCAGAGTCTGATTCTATAAAGAGAAAACTGTTTCCTTGCTTTGTTTGCCTGTTTAAAGACATGCATAGTTGTCACACTTCTTTGCAAACATCAAGTGTCCTGGTGCTCCATGTTGTTTGTTCAGCTTCTCTTGGGCTAGGTTAAAGAAACCAGAGGCTCATTTCCAAGAGTACGGTGTGAAAAAAACTGAAGAGAAGATGTGGAGTGAGCAAAGGAAGCAGACTTAACAGTTTCCTCCAACAGTTTAGCAGTAGCTTTGTGTGCCTGGGACTAACCGTGCCAACCTCGATTCTTCCTGCCAAATGCCTCCTTTCCCAGCGTCCCCACTTCTTTTGTTATTGTCTTGCTTCTTCCCACCCTGTGCTACAATAACTCACAAGAAGGAAGTTGGGGATAAATGTATTTATGCTTTAAAAAGAAATTTTCATTTAAATTGATGCAAACATCAAGGGAAGACAAAAATATCCCCTTCCTACACAGATCAGTAGTTCTTTCTCCTCTTGACATATTCTCCACCCCCCCCAAAAATCTAAAATATGTAAGGTTGGAGATTCTTTTGTATACAAAGAAAGGTGATATAATCTGAGCATGGAAAAGAAAAATAATTCTCTGGAGCCTTAATTCTTCTTTTTTTTGGAACCTTAATTCTTTCTAAAATGGAAAACAAACAAGCACAATGCATTTTCTTAAGAATATTTTCCATTAAAAAACAATAATAACTTAACCCAAAGACCTAAATCTGAATAGAATTTTCTCTCTGATAATCTCTTACTCCATATGCTTCCCTGGGTCTTCTCTACTTTTTGAACCACCTTCCTCCAGGTCATCCTCCATAGAGTCATAAGAATGGGCTACCTAAAAATGCAATCTTCACAGAACCACTCCCTGGTTAAATTAGTTCAACAGCTACCCAATGCCGGCTTTAGAAAATCATACAACTCACTGCATAATCTCTTTCCTTTCCAATGCACCAACCTCATACTCTCTCTCTCCTACCTCCTCACACTTCAGCAGGAATGACTTTGATTCATATTCACCTACCATAGTGTTCATGCACCCCCCCCCCATTATTTTGTTTATTCTGTTTGCTTGGAGTGGAATGGGCCTTTCTTCCTTTGTCCACTTGGTGAGCTCCTTCCCATCTCCCAAACCCTTTGTATCAGTCAGAGTTCACTGTAGGAAATAGAAGCCACTCTGGATAAGTCAGCCAGGAAGGCACATAATGCAGGGAATGAAGTACCAACAAGACTGTTGAAAGGAGGGCGCCTGGGTGGCTCAGTTGGTTAAGCGACTGCCTTCGGCTCAGGTCATGATCCTGGAGTCCCTGGATCGAGTCCCGCATCGGGCTCCCTGCTCGGCAGGGTGTCTGCTTCTCCCTCTGACCCTCCCCCCTCTCATGCTCTCTCTCTCATTCTCTCTCTGTCAAATAAATAAATAAAATCAATTAAAAAAAAAAAAAAAAAAAAAAAAAAGACTGTTGAAAGGACTAGAGGAACACAAGTCAGGGGCCACCAATAAGCTTTCAGGTCACAAGATGGCAGGCATAATCCAGAACTTGGAAGCTGCTGCTGACAGTCAGGGGTCAGAAAGTTACAAGAAGCACTGCCAGTGTCAGAGTTGTCCCCGCAGCCAAGGCTGATGACTTAGACAGTGAAACGAGGAATCTGTCACTGTAAGAAAAAGGATGTTTGCAGGATCCTTATACATCAGCTGCCATCACTCCTGAAGGAAAAATGACCCTATCTTCCCCTGTTTTGTAAATTTTGCACTGGAGCATCTCATTATAGTTTTTAGCCTTCAAACTCCTATAAAGGTTTAGGGTCTTTGAAGAGGAGGAAATAGGTACTGCGTGTCGATAGATCGTATCAGGCATCATACCTTCTGTTAAGCCCTTTTCTGGACCTTCTACCCCCGAAGAGTCTCAGTTAGTCATTCCCTCCACTGTATCACCTCTGCTCTTGACCAAGCATAGTCTTCTATTATTTTAGTAGTCCCACCCAAGTGTAATATTTTGAGGACACATACATAGATCATATATTATTAACCCCCATTATTTTATTCATCTTTTTAAAATCCTGGTACTTGGCATAGTCTCTGACATGTAATATGCCAGGCATATTTTATTTTGCCAGATGTTATTATTAAGTAGCCCTTTCATGTACAAAAATAATAACTTCGATAAGAAAAATTTTCAGTTTCAATCTCCTCTTTCAGTAGATTCAGAGAATATCAAGTTGGGAAATAGTGACATTCAGCTCTATTGAGATTTCAGTCAATTCTCCTTTTCTTAGAAGAATAATATCTTCAGATATTATTCAATTAAAATGCGAATTTGAGGATTCCTTGGTTCTGGTAGATATTCCACTCATTGTACTCTCTAGTGATCAATTTGCTCTTCCCAGTAGAGAATAGAAAACCAAGCATTTTAGTGCACTTACTTAAATTATAGTTCATTTACGCATTGTGTTAAATAACCCCTGGGCATGCTTATAAGCCTCACAAGTAAAAACAGAGCAAGCAATTTTAATTTATGCTCTAATATAGACTATGTATCAAAGCAATGTTCAAATAAGATTCAGAATATATTTTTATGCTCCACTCACAATAATTTCTTATTAGAGCATGGTGAGTAAAGAAGAACGTGTCAGTCTAGCTTCTCACATCTATGGAGTGGGGCTGATCTATTCTCACAATGTGGCGTAGGTACAGTCCTGTGATTCTAAATCACCAAGTCATATACTTGAGGAGAAAAAAAAAAAAAAAAAAGCCTGGAGAAACACAGTCTTCCTCTGGACTCCATACAAATACCCACATGTCCCCTGGAGACTTGGTTAGAGGGAAGACTAAGATACAATAAAACTTGCAATGCTTTTTAAAATACTAAGCTAAAATGTTTTATGTAAAATTATGCCACACACTAAGAGAATGGTATATGGCTAAAGATGAATTTACCTTTCAGGTTCACCTAAATTCAGTTATAAGAATCAAAAGTGAAATCAGACCACTCTCGAGAAAAATGAAGAGTAGGCACCGCCGTTTCCAGTAGAGAATTAATTGCAGGGGATATAACCTTTATCATTAACTCGCAGGTACTTTTAAGTGTTTCTCTTGACCTTTACAAATGAAGGGACTGAGGTACCTAGGACATATGCAGAGACTATCAAAGAAGCAGAATTCATCAGTGTTGTGGACTAAATGTTTACATCCTCCCAGAATTCATATGTTGGAACCCTAACCGCCAGCGTAGCTGTGTTTGGAATGGTAACTTTAAGGAAATAAGTAAGGTTAAATGAGGTCATGGGGTAGCGGGGTGGGAGTAGGGAAAAGCTGATTTGTGTCCTTATAAGGAGAGACACCAGAGAGCTAAGTCTTTTTTCTCTCATGTCACAGAGAGGAGACCACATGAGGACCTGTGAGAAGGCAGCCATCTGCAAGCCAGGAAGAGAGCCCTCATTAGAAACAACTTATGGTGGCACTGTGATCCTAGACTTCTCGCCTCCAGAACTGTGAGAAAATCCATTTCTGTTGTTTGAACCACCCAGTCTGTGGTATTCTGTTATGGCGACCCAAGCAGACTAATACCATCAGCAAGCCAACCAATCAAGATTCTTCCCCACTCCTGCTCTCACCCACACACACATCATGACTTCACCAAAAAACTGATGGCCTAGCAAGCAGCATATGGAAAAAGGGTGAGAAGTACAGTTCTTGGGCATTGCCATTAAGGAAAATGCCATATGCATACTTCAGATTCCTCATACTTAAGGCTCCTCCTGATACAGATATTTACATAAAGTTAATGTTACACTGATTTCACACCCATAAGAATGTTGCAATAAGAACTTCACAGTGTGATTTAGCCACTTAGGGACACCCTGAGCCATACATCTTTGTTGATAGAGCACAGAATCCCAACAATAGAAATGGGATCCTAGGATCCTCATTCTCTCCCATGAGAACACAAATTCCACTATATATTACTGTGGTAATGATTTACTGTACATAATGTGCTAAAAATGGTTCTAAATCTTGGCATTGAAATTGATAATAAGAAGTAATCTTTTTCAAGTCATTTAATTATAAACTAAATGTAAGAGGTAGAAACAGTCTCACCATTAATCAAATTAATACTTGGAAGACTTTAGACCCACTATTTCCCAGAAAAAGAATAATTCAGGGGCAACTAGTAAAGAGTATATCCCAATTAAATTGGTTTCCTCACCCTATCTATTTTCTGCCGAATTTCTGGCTACTAATAAAGACTACTCTCAGATCTAAGCTATGACCCAAAGTCAAAAACTCAAGATTCAGAAATACCTTTAAATGATCATAAGTATTGTGTTGGTTATAAAGCTCTTATGGCCCAGCTCCAAATCTATGATTCTATACGCTGGTGATCCTAAGGCCAAGTTGCTAAAAACTAACTCTGTCCTTTGTCAGCTTGCTCCCTGCCAGGTGCAGCCAGTAGTGGACTCTGGGAGGAGACTGCGAGGCAGTCCCTTTCTCTTCCTGTCTCTGTTGTCTAGCACTGGCCCTTTAGCCCGACAGCCGCCATTGGCATTCCTAGAACCAGCTTCATTATATGCTTCACAGGAAACCCACAGTAGCCAGGTTATGACTTCTCTTCAGTTGTCTGAGTCCCAGTTTACAGTGTCTGTACTCATAGATTCTGAAAACCCTACCTTCTTCCTTTCATGCTCCCAGCCCTAGGAATGAAGCTATTTCCTACATCTGTTATCAATGGACTTTCCCATTTTACTCTTTCAACTTTCTTTAACCAAGTCCCTAGATTGGATTCCCTTTGTTGAAATACACAGTGTGGTTTCTGGTTTCCTGACCGGAGAGTCACCAACACATATACAGAAAATGATATTTTTTAAAGATTTTATTTATTTATTTGAGAGAGAGCACAAGTGGGGGAGAGGGGCAAAGGGAGAGGGAGAGAGACAAGCAGACTCCCCGCTGAGCAGGGAGCCCAATGCAGGGCCAATCCCAGGACCCCAAGATCATGACCTGAGCTGAAGTCAGACACTTAACCGACTGAGCCACCCAGGTGCCCCCGGAAAATGATTTTTAAATTTCAGGAAGGAGCACTCAAGTAAAATCTATTTCACATTCCAACTAGATTACCCACAATCAAAGCTATCTTAAGTATGAATTGATTATATACATAAAAGACTACTTTCCTTTCGATCTCTTTTGCCTATATGATACAAGTAAGCATAGGTTTGGGGTTTGGGTACACGGAAATGGAATTATACCGTATATTTTGTTTTGCACATGAAGCAGTTAACTGCAGTGACGATGTATGAAAAGTTAGAGTCAAAGTAAAGGAAATCTTTACTTTTGACATTGGCTAGGTTTTCATACTGAGCATTTTACTTTTGCAATTACTTTTTTTAAAACTTTGCACGGTTGAAGCAGACAGTTCTCTGTTTTCTTACAGGATTGTTGATAGGATCACCGGCACTGTCACGTTAATTGCCTGTGGCATAAGGTAGGCAACTAATAGTCGGCAGACATTAACTTACCAATACTGGCATCAAGTTTCTGCCCTTTCAGTTGGTGATGATAATTAACCATTATGGTTCAAGCATGCAGCCCTCTGGTCCAGGTCTTCTTTGTCTTGAATGCTCATACTTTCATAAGCATAACACACGCAAGCTTATGCTTTGACCCACATAGTGCAGAACATAGGGCTAATCTTTACAGAACACAGGTCATGTAAACACAAGTGGTTTTGAATGAAAATAACAGAGATCTTATTTGTGTTTCTCAGACGTGGTGAAAAAGGAAGACGGTCCTAGTGACATCTTTTTTTATCGTCATTTTCCTCTTCCACTTCCGCTCTCCTGAAATAGTTGTGCTCCCAACCCACTCCCACCCTAAACACAAACAAAACAAAACTTCTTCTAGCAGTCGTTCTCTAGTTTTTCCCTTTGCTTCCAAATTCTCCATCACAAGATCTCCAATACTAGCCTGTCCGGCATAGCCCACTTTGGAAAGCCTAGAAGGGGAGGAGGTAGAGCAGATCAGGCCAGAAGGCATTTTAAGTGAGCATGAAGGAGAAAGTCGAGGAACTTACACCACGTCACTTACATGCTTCCAGGCTCCTTAACCCTCTGTAGACCACATGCCGCTAAAGCTCTCTGCCTCTGTAGACTGAGGGCTTCAAATGTATCTGGGCTTTATGATCGTGATAGCCTTTCTGGAATGTTATTCTAGCACTAACGAAAAAGAATGGAGATGGTGAACTTATTTTTGTGAAGAAAGCGACATCTGGTTAGAGTAGTAGCTTCCATTTATGCGGCATACCTCCATGTAGCACTGTACCATCTTCCGCCATCTATCCAGGAATTGAGTCCCTAAAGGTATTATTGTTTATTCACCTCACACGCAGCTTCCTGTGAGTCACATAAGCCCAAATACATACAGACTTAAGGATCAGGAGACAGAATTATAATTCATATTCTGTCAATAAATTCATGATAATTCATGGGAAACATAATATTTGTGCTCAGTTTCACTCGGTTTCACTAAAAAAAAAAATGCCTCTTCCACCTTTCACTAAATCACATATGTGAAGTATCTAGAATATATTCAATACAAGGAACATGGCGCACATATATTAAGTAGTCATTCGTTTCTTGCATAAAATGTAAGGGAAAGTATATGAAACTTACAGTATGATAGAAATAGTAAAATTCATAGTTGTTGAGGAGAAATAAGCAACATCATTCCCAAGAGAAATGAACATGTCAAATAAGCAGGGAAGAAGGGACAAAAATCATTACAGCAAGAAAAGGAGAGAAATCGCTGAAACTAAAATGTCTTAGGAAAGGCAGCTAGGAATAATGAGGAGAAAAAGGGTCTAACGTTAATGACTCCATCTGCCCATCCCACCTAGCATCGCCAGAACAGGAGGTTTAATAACTTTTTTGGCACTTACCATTGACCTTACATCACAGTACCAATGGAAAGCCCTTATTCCCAAACAGGTAAAAAATAGTCATTTGTATGTAAATCCAAGCCATTACAGTCTATTACATCATCTCCAAATTCTGATACTCAATCTCCCCTCTTAAGAAAGAAAAACAAAACGCAGCACAGCTCCTTTTGATCACTGCATACATTGGGCCATTTTTTTTTTCTTCTTTTTCTTTTTGCTTTGTTTTAATGTGGAAGTCCCTCACCAAAAATTAATCATAGGACATTGTCCAGCTATATTTTAGTTCTCTCTGAAGAGATGAATAGCCAACCCATAATAAAGCTCCTTCAAGGCCTAGCAATCACTACAAATGCTATGGCATCGTTTGGAAGGTCGCCCCAACCCTTATCACTGTTCACAGACAGCAATAAAGTACAAAAACACTGCTATCTGAGTAATAGCTAGTTACCTCATCACTCTTTCCTGCAGAATGTTGTCCTTCGACAGTGTCAGTCCCAGATCAATTGGTTAGAATACAGCCCCAGTTATAAGCCCCCTCTTGCCTTCTGCTTCACTTGGCTTCTGCTTCAATTACAACTCTTCTGTTTGTTTCTTTCTCAGCCTCGACTCACAGGAAAAGAACTGCAAAGATCAATTCAAACCTCAACTTATGCACAACTACTTGGAATCATTTCTTTGATATTGACGTGGTGCCGCTGAAAATGACAGTGAAAAATACTACTCACTTGAGGGAAAAAAAAGAAATACTCTCAAGACCTATGTTCAAGTACAATAGAAAGGTTGGATGACTGAAAATTCTTTTGTAGATAACCTGAGGGATAGTGGAAGAATACTAATAAATTGGGCCTTAGAAAAGTGCCAGCCTAATAACCTCACCACTCTCTCACTGTGCATGAGCATGAAACTCTTATTTTTAAAAAGGAAAATGAATGCACTGAGAGGTTATTAATAATAGAGCCAGGAATAGGCAATAATGGAAATTTAACAAACCAAAGGTAAATCCAGGTCTTCAAATCCATCCCAGGCAATAACCACAAATTGATTAAGAAGATATCACAAAAGTTCTAGACCCATGTCAGTGGGACATAAAAAAAGGATATCCCATGGCCTAATTGCCACTTTCTCAAAATCCCTTGCTTGCTCCTACTACAACCTATGCCACAACTTGCCACCAGTGTTATCTCCTGGGATTGATTTTGACTCAGCTAAAATTTATACAGGAGCTTCCTGAAAACCGATACCCATGAAGAACAGCATTTCTCTAGGGCTTTTATTCATTCTGTATGATGCCAAACAAGAAACAGCAATACTGGGCCCAAGACACTCTAACTGGGATGGGGAAACACTCCAATTGACCATAATACTATGGCAGGCAAAGTTTTGAAATCTGAATTTTGTTCCTTCCTATTTTTTTTTCTCCTTTCTCTTCCCCAACTCAAAGAGAAAGTGGACTCTGTGCTTCTTTGCCTTGGGGAAGATGTGTAGCATGGATTCTTTAAAGAAAGTAAGACCAACAGAGCCAAGAGAAACTTGAAGGAAGAGGGAGAACTTTCTCTGAAACAAACAAACACGGTCCTCCACACAGGGGGAGAAAAAGAAGTCTGTGGATGTCTTCAGAGATGGAAAACGTGTTTACTGGTCACTAAACATGTGGTAGAACCTCAGAGAGACAGGCCAATTGTTAAAGGTTGTGAGGTAAGGTGCCATACTCAAAACCATCATGCCCCAAGGACGCCATTGACGCAGTGGAGAAGCGAGTGGAAAGGCAGGAAGGACTGGGCGGATCGGGATAACAGGTCCTCCATCGCACACAAGGTGAGAAGCTAATAGGGTCACAGTTATCCTTTCCAATGCCTTTATGACCCATTAGGCGCAGCCTACAAACATAATCTCTCAGTCAATCCAAATCAGCCAGCTTTCTTCCTACGTTGGCGCGGATCATTATTTCTTCCACTGGGTCCCAGGTTAAGTACCTGGCTTGTGGTAAGGAGTGCTGTTGTACAAACTGCCCCTCAGAAGCACACTCGGCTCATCCAGATGCTCACACGTGGGGGCTGACACTGAATGACAGAGCAGCAGAGACCCAGCTGTCACCGCGAGGTCACTCCCAGGGTCGCCTCCTTGAGGTCCCTATAGCTGAGGGAGATTCCCTGAATGGTCTTTCTCACTTTTCCCTGGCAACAGAGAGTTAAATTTCACTGAACTACATGAAAGGACGCAACTAGATTAAAAAATGAATACAATAAACAAGTACCTCTTTGGGGACAAAGTTTGGTCCAATAACCTATGTTATTATGTGGTTATCGTACGGTATGCAGAATCATGGGGTAGGTTTTGGGGCAGAAAATAGGGTTGAGAATTTGGAAATGATTACTTCTCAGAGGTAGAGTATGTTTTGTTAAGAGGGGAATAAGCTTTTGAGTCAAGTTGACTTTAGGTAAAATGATAGATCTCAGTTTGTGCAGTCTGTGTGATCTTAGGCAAATTACTGAATCTCTTTGCTCCTCACTTACCTTATCAATGAAAAGGAAATAATGTGAGGAAATAACGTGAGGGAGGGGACAGATAGGTAATAAATTCGAACATATATACAAACTTGGTGCCAGAGCCTAGTCCCTAAAATGTAGTGACTGTGGATTTTTTTTCCCCACACTACTGTCCCCTTTGCCCCTATTCCTTCTTCTACCCTTGCCATTCTTTTTTTAATTGAAATTTCGAGAATGTCATTTTAATTTTCTACTGCTTGCTATAATGCTTGCAATGGCTTAAGCTCCATGTAAAATTTATAAAATCTTAGTATACTTGCAAGTCTTTTTATATCAAAAGTTTTAATCATTTTCTTCAAAAACTCAGTTTTAGCTGTTAGCTATAAAGCAAATAAAGAGGGACCGAAGAAAGCAATTCAATAAAAATTGGATTTACTTTTAAAAAAGGAAGGTTTTAATCTCCCTTAATTGGCCCTTTCATATAGATAATTTTCAAGAGTGGAACATTTTATAGACTAAAAGATCACGTTAAAGTCTTTCCTTAGAGTAATCAAGATTTGGTGATCCTTTAGAAGAACAAGAATCATTAAAAACAGCAAAGAGAAAGGAGTTATTAGATGTGGAAGATCAAGGTCTCCAATATATTAAAATAAGCAATGCAGGCCTGCAATTTCCAGCAAGCTGAAGATAACATTTTCACTGCACATTTCTTTAAAAGAAGATAAAGAGCACTGAATCAATATATCATTGAAGAGATTATTATTTTGTACAAGCTGAAGGTTGGTGCAGGTCATTCCCACTAAAGCAAACAGAACTTGTTAATTTAATCCAACAGACTTGGCCGTGAAACCAAACAGGAATTTAATCAGCAGGAGAAGGTGGTGAGCATCTCTGGAAATTGAATGATCACTGTGCAAACAGTAAATATCATTATGGAACAGCAAGGAAATAAAAAGGGTGCTCCTTTCATGATTTTCATTGAGTTCATCAAACATAATAAATGATACCAAATAAACCATTTCTAGGACTGCAACAATGACTTAATGTTACTTGTGCTGGGAAGTTAAATTTTATCAAGTTTCCCAGTTTCTCATCTTTCTTAAATACTTTTCTTAAAAACTGCAAGGTTATAAAAATGAAGGATTCAGTGTCTTATATTCCAACTAAAGACAGCAGCTGACTTTTCAGTTTCTCATCTCAAACACAGAATGCTAAATTTCTGATGTCAACTTAAAGGCTTTTTGGTACAACGCTAACAGAGATAAGACTAAGGTGTATAAACCAACATTAGGTATTTACTTGGACAGTAATTGCTTTAATCATCTTCAAAATTAAGAGCATTTTTAAAGCATGTATATTGTTGCAAAGGATAAATAAAACTTACTTATCCCCCTCAACCTCTGCCTCTCACCACTTCAATGAAAATACCATCAAAGCATTTTCAGAATCTTTCCCACTTCCTGTTACCACACAGTTTTCAACTTCACTTCACCCTCCTTTCTTTTTAACTCATTTCAGCCTCATAAAACTCATTTGTTTGCAAGCTCTCCTTATCTCCAATCTAGTCTCCTTGAAACCCCTATTTTAAAAACATAGCCTTTTGTTCACGGTGAACAGGGCATGTCGGTGTGCAGTATACCCAAACCAAAAAGATTTTCTCAATGGTGTTTTTTTCCTCTAGCTTTGAAAACGTGGTATTATCATTAAACCAGTAAATTAATTACCCCATGGAACCTCAATAAACAAATGTCAATTTGTGTTTTCTAAGAGTGACCAACAAAAATAAATCACATAATAAGTGGCAAAAAAACACCTCCTTATTTCAAAGGCTCATGGAAACTGTTTTTGATGTTCCATTATTCAAAGTAAACGGTAAGAGGAAGTGGAGAAGGGGATGGGTGAAATACGTAATTAAAGAGAAATAGGGATTAAAGAATACATTTATCATGATAAGCACTGAACAATGTATAGAATTGTTGAATCACTATACTATATATCTGAAACTAATATAACACTGTATATTAACTACACTGGAATTAAAATAAAAAATTTAATTAAAAAAAAAACACAGTAAATGGTAAGCTTATCCTGAAACTGTAGAAGAAGCTTGTTTAGTTTCACGGAAAACTAGACCAAGAGATGAAGAGAAAAGGAAGAACTGTATTTTGTTAAGCTATTAAGAAGAAAGAAAATAAAGGGGAAAACAAGGAGTTACTATTTTAGAGGTATGTACTCAGAGAAGAGACAGAAAATCATAGCTTCTGGAAAAAAGAAGATACTTTTTCATAAATTTTCTGTGTTGAAAAATGGACAGTAAGATACATATTGTTTCTAGCCCCATTTTTATTCTGTCTAGAATCACATATCTCCATATTTCATCTTGCACAGGAACAGAATATTCCCTTTTTCATAGTTATACCATCTTCTATCCACAGTAATCAAAAAGTGTGGATATTCTGTAGGATTTTAGTTAATTTAAGAGTCTAAATACCCCTTTATGTGTTTATGGTAGATTGTTTACAAAGAAAGCCACAAAAATGCTCCCCATCCTTATATGTACATCATCCCTTTGCAATGTGACTTTATAGCTTCTTCCATCAAGAGGTAGAGAATATTTCACCACATTTTGAATCTGAGCTGTCCTTGTTACTTGCTGGGACCAAAAGAACGTGGTAGAAATGATGGCTGTGACTTCCAAGTCTAGGTCTCAAGAAACCTTTCCGCACCTGCTCTCTCCCTGTCGGAGTGTTGCATCGAAATTTTCATGGGAAAAAAAAAACAGACTCCAAGGGCATAAAAGACTGTTTGACCAAATTGTCCTAGCTGAAGCCCCTTCAGATCAACCAGCCAACAACCAATCATCAACTCCCACATATGTGAGTGAGGTCATCTCAGATTATCCTGCCCCAGTCAAGGTGCCAGTCAACTGAAGCCACATGAGTGACTCCAGATGAGACAAGAAAAAGAGCCATTCCATTGTATCCAGCCCAAATTGCTTGCCCACAGAATCGTAAGAACATAAATGCTTACTGTGCTATTCCCCTAAATTTTGGAGTGGTTTGTTCTGCAACAATAAATAACTGATACATATTGGTACTGGAAGGGGAGTACCACAACAAAACCTAGAACATTTAGCATTGGCTTTGGGACCAGGGGGTACACAATCTAAAAAAGTGATGAGGAAATTGTTAATGGAGCCCTGAAAGCGACAAGGAAAATACTGTTCGAGGCTGGAAAGAGAGTGACCCTTGTTACATAGTGGCAAACATGATAAGCCACAGAGGTAATTATAATATCCTACTATTGTGTGATAAAAAACACAAGAACATGAGAGACAGAAAATGTGCCTAATAAACTTACTGATCCATCTAAAAAGATCTCTGGTCAGTGTGTGAAAGTCATAATGTTGGGTATTTCTAACTGCACATGACAAGTCAATGGAGAAAAAGAAAGAAAGAATGAAAGGAGGAATTTACTGTTTGTAAGAATTTAAAGGAAGTTGCTAAGTGGGAAAATAAATGTTTTTCTTATCTCCAGTATCTCCAGGTAGCAAAAGATTCCCAAATTGAGAAATAACCTCAAGCAAAGATCAAATCAAATTATCTAAGGTGGAATCTAATAGCTCTCTCAGAGAGACAAAGAACTTCTAAGAACATTAAGGGGACTGTCCCAAACCATGCTGACATACAAAAATAGAGATCTGTTTGAGAAAAAAATTATGATACGGTTTTTGGGCCATGTGGTAAGCCCTGATAAGATTCATAGGAAATGCACAAAGTTTTTCAGACAGCTGTACTACCAAAAGCACCTTTAGTTTATAGTAAAAGGAACTGTGTAATTCAAAATGAAAAAAGACTAATGGACCTCAGACTTCCTGTGGACAAGAATCAGTCTGGGAAAATAATTCAGCTACAAACACAGGCCATTTCTTATAAAAAAGGGAAGATCAGGGCACCCAGGTGGCGTCGGTTAAGCATCTGCCTTCAGCTCGGGTCATGATCTCAGGGTCCTGGGATCGAGCCCCACATCGTCAGACTCCCTGTTCAGCGGGGAGTCTGCCTCTCCTCCCGCTGGTGCTCTCTCTCTCTCTCTCTCTTGCTCCCTCTCCCTCTCAAATAAATAAATAAAATCTTGGAAGGAAGGAAGGAAGGAAGGAAGGGAGGGAGGGAGGGAGGGAGGGAGGGAGGGAGGGAGGGAGGAGGGAAGGAAGGAAGGAAGGAAGGAAGGAAGGAAGGAAGGAAGGAAGGAAGAAAAGAAAGGAAGGAAGGAAGGAAGGAAGGAAGAAAGAGGAAGATCTCCGAGGACTGAGCCAAGAGCTGAGAACAGTGGACTAGGGAATCAATCCAATGGGGTTGAGCTAGTCTCTAATCAAGGAATATTCTCAGCCCCTTGAATAGGCAACATGTGCCTGGTTAGATTTCAGAATTTCCATGGGCAGGTGACTGCTGTGTCTCCCCATTCCTCCCCTCTTGATGCAAATGTCTATTGCAGTTATTCTCATGCAATCTTATCATTGCATGTTGTGTGTAGAGTAAAAAACTACTTGTCCTCTTATTTAAGTTTTCTAGAGAAGAGTCTTAACCAAGGAGCTGCATGAAAACAAACTCATCCACACGTGGTCCTGATTTAGATGATGGAACTCTGGACTGCAAAGATGATTTCATATGAATATAAGATTTTTGTGGGAGGGGTGAGTGTATTTTCATGTGGAAGGGATGTAAATTTTTATTTCCAGAGGGAAGATTATGACAGGTTGCATGCAGAGGTGACTACAAAAATTCCTCAAACTTCTGTCTGCGTGTCCCTTGGTAATGTGACTTTGTTGCTCCTCCCAAGTAGAGATGGCATGTATTTCCCCAACCCATGAATGTGGGCAGGCCTACTGCTATAGGAGCTCCAAATCCTACACAAAAGATTTTGCAGCTTCTCTTCTTGCCCTCTTGAAATGCTGCCCAGAGATCACCATGAAGAAACTCAATATCATCAATTAGAAGATAAGAGACAACATGGGGCAGAGATGAATTGTCCCAACTAAGACCCCTAGACCACCGCCAATAGCCAATGTCAATGTGAACTGTCAGACATGTCAGTGAGGCCCTCTTACAATATCCAGTCCTATAGAGAGGCAGACTGTGGCCACATGAGTGAACCCCAGAGAGCTCAGCCCAAATTATTTACCCACAAGGGGGAAAAAAATGACTATTGTTTCAGGTCGTTTCTTACATAGTAATAAATAACTGCTGCATTAAAGTACCATATTTCCTAATCTTCCAACACAATCCAGATTTTAAATATTCCATCCTATTATCATATGATGTGCCAAATAGACACTATATTTTTCTTTAGAAATTTGGACCTATAAGAAAGCAAGTACTAAAATGTGTGCTATAATGATGGTTGACCTAAAGGAACAGTGCTTACCTTCCAGAAGACAAATTGTTATTATTGGTCCAGCATTAAAATAAAGTCCTTTTAATCCTGACCACAGTTAGCTTTCCTTCCAGGGATGCAAATCAAAAGGGGAGGGAGGAGAACAAAAGCAAACTCCTTCTATCAGCAGAGGTGTCATGGATACTATTCAGTGACATTTAAGTCCAATAAATTCCTTGAACATTCTTCCCCAGGGGTCATTGTCTCGTGACCACTCTTTCTGCCACACACATCTATTGGAAAAGCACAGACATATAAAAGATAAAGAGAGGAGAGGAGTGAGAAAACTGTAGATTGAGGGGCAAAGATGAGTAACTGTTATAATAATACACTGAACAATCACATTTCTATAATATATTTTTGTTTGAATTGCTTCCCAGCTAGACCTCTTTTGGGGGAGATGCTGTGTAATTTCTCTGGTTATGTGATAGAACCAGGATGAAAGAAAACTCACAAGCCCCTGTGGCTTAAAATATAATGGTTGAAAATTGGTGGGTTCTTTTTAAAGTTTTTTTTCTTCTGTTTGACAAGGAAAAGCAGAACTATACTCACCACCCCCACCTCCGTCCTTCTCCAAAATAAAGGTCAAATTGCTTCTTCTCTGTTCTTAAAGACATTGCTAAAAAAAAAAAAGAAAAATTCTGATGCAAATGTGTGCTAATACAATGGCCTAAATATCACCCTCCTCCTCTCCTTCTCTACAATGAAAACCAACAGATCTAAAACCTCTTAAAATAAAGTACATTCGGATGCTGAAGAAGAAACCAACTTTAAAAATCATCTATAATTGAATATCTATAATTGCAAAAACTGTCACTGTAATATCCTCTACCTCATGGAACAGTCATTTGGATTATGTGATCATCTATTTTAACTCCCACTATTTCTGGAAGAGATAAAATTCAAGAATTCATACATTCAGAACCTCACTTCTAGATAGCTAACTAATTCTACCAAAGTTAGAACTTATTTAAATATTGATTATAAATTGAAATTAAATTATTTCAAACCTTCTAGACTAATTTAGCACTGGTAACACTTCTGTTGAAGTATACTAATTTATTTGAGGGGTTGAGGGGGGCTAGTATATATGTTAGAAATATGTAAAGTTTTTTTTTTTTAAATGAGACTCAACTCTAAAGGAGGCCATAGTCAAACTTCTTAACTTTATATACAAAGAAACTAAAAGTCAGAGAGTTGGAATAGCTTATTACTGGTGATGCTCGTTGAGGAATCAGGTTTCCTGGACATTCAGACCAACAACCTTCCCACATTAGCATGCGGACTCACTCAGGAGTTTGTGTCTACTGTAGATGGGAGGCCCCGGCTTCTCCCAGTCCTGAATCCAGGAGCTGCCAAAACTGAGCCTAGAACCTCCGGAGCCCTTCAGCCACAGCCCTATCCCTGACTCATTAATTCCGATTCTCTGTGGATGGTCAGTGCACTAATAATGTTTAAAATTGCCCAGGAGATTCTAATATGTGACCAGGGCTGAGAACCACTGCAATGGTTTCTCACTCCATTAAACGGGCTTAAGCTACCAGACCGGCAGTCCCAGTCTCACTTCCCAGAGTTTCTGGCTCTCTTTGGCCCTTTGATACCCTACGGCTCAAGAACCTAATTCTGAGAGCTTAGACTCTTGGAAATAAATAAATAAGAGAGGGAAGATCATGAACAATAAAGCACAAGGCCTCAGGTACATGCATTACCAGTGACACTTTCCATTGACCCATGAGAACAAAAGAAAAAATAATAAAAACAACACTCCATCTGGCTCTATAAAAGTAGTATTACTTTCAGGCATTTGCTTAAACAGCTAACCAAGTTTGCAATAGTATGTGTTAACTTGTTTACGGGTTGCTTTCATGACATCACCCAACCACTTCGATAAAGCCATGGTCATCTGCTCATGGGCTCATGAAATGAGAAACAACATGGCTTAGATTCTCAGACATGATGACAGTGGAGAGAAACATAGGTAGAAAATTTTATATGAAACAAAGGTCGACATCAGTCAGAGTTCAGTTTAACCATATCACAACAACAACTGTTAGCAATCCAAAGGTACACCTAAATTCATCCACTAATCCTCAGTTCCAACCCACTCCTCAAGGAGCAGAACTAAATCTGGGTTATTTTGAAGCTCAGAAGTAAGAAAGATACATTTTATTTGTTGGAATAAAATTATAAACAACGATGGTCTCCTCACCCCTTGCACCTCTTGCTGGACTCTTTGCAACTATGTTGGGAAAACTGACGATCCTGTTTTGACCTTGAGCCTGCAGGTCACTTTCATTTCCAGGTGAAGCATAAACGTAGCTTGGCTAGCTGTAATATCACGCTTCAGTCCGCCTCCTTGCGCAAGCAGAATTGTCTTCGGGCAAATATCAAATATTTGATATTATATATTCAGAACCCGAACTACCCAATCAAGAAAGGCCACATCTATGAAGTTGCTCGACACAGCTCTATGTGGAGAATAGTCCAATACACCAGAAATAAGCATGTTCCATAGGCCTTAAACAGGACTAAAAAGGAAAAAGTGTGTCTGGTTTTATCTCAGTGTTCTAGCTTGAGGCACATTCCATAGAACTGATTGTTTTGTTTTTCTGCCTCTGTCACCAATTCTTCTCCAGTATATTAAATCCCACACATGGCAAACACGAGTTAATTAAGCATTATATTACAGAGTATTAATATAAATGTTTCAGATGCTCCTCCTTAAACCTCTATGGCATAATTACTATTGCCCTGCAGGAGAAATTAATTTACATTGTTAACAGAAATACTGAGAAACAAACATATTTAAATGTTTAACTATCAGTTCTAAAAGAACAGATTAAAGGAAGCAACAGTTACGTCAAAACATTATCTAGATGGGCCACAAGGTAATGTGAAAAGAGGATATACCACCTCTTGCTATTTCAGTCGTACTGAAAGAGGCTTTCAAATAATCTCATTTGCTTTCACTCCAAGAACCAAATATGAATGTTGTCAATATCTTTCTTTACCTTCTTCCAGGCTAATCATGAATATCATCAAGAAGGCATTTCTTCCAGCTCATCAAGCTGCCTCCCTTCAATAGATTAAGACAACTTCACAAGCATCAACAAGTAGAGCCAATGTAAAACTATGTCGGGGTTGAAATCACAGGGCTGCAAGTAACTGTCAGCTATGATGTGGTGCATTCTCCACCTCCAATAGAATCATTTAAACCAGTGGTTCTCAACCTTGGCTGCACATCGAAATCATTTGAGAAGCTTTCAAAATTTTTCTGCCCAGCCCTAAACCCCAAGAATTCTAATTTAACTGGTCTAGAGTATAGCCTGAGTACCAAGAGTTTTAAAAGCTCTCCAGGCGATTTTAATGTGCAGCCAGACATCAGAGCCCATCAAACAAAGAAACCAAGACAAAACCTGTAGACACGAAAAGTTGGGTTTACTTAGCTTGCTGCAGCATGGGAGACCCTAGGAGAATCCTGGGAGCTTTTCAATACAGAGGAGTTTAGGAGAGCTTCAAATTGGGTGATTTTTAAACAGCTGAGGAAAACAGGAGACAGTTTTGGATTATATGACGTCAAGAAATGGGGAGAGTCAGTGACTGAATATCTCAATTATCTTCATGCAAGAGGCAGAAAGATCAGAGCAGAGCTATCATCGATAAAGAACCAAAAGCACTCAGAAGGCCAGGTTGTTAAAAATGAGAATGGAGTGTTAATCATTTTTGTGGTTAAGACGTGGCCTAGTCATTGCCCTGTTCTACACGTTGTGTATTTACGTTCTTTGGGAAACACTATAGACTGGTTTTTAAATAAGGCCAGTTTTCCCTTTCTCTGTTTATTTAACAGAACCTATTTTCATATTCTCATAAGGTTGAGAACCACTGATTTAAACAAATTCAAAAAACTAGCTGAATATGAATGCTGACTGTGACATCTGTCATTCTTTCGAGTTCCAGGTTTAAAATTAGCTGATCTGGCTTATTGAACATGTATTTGATTTCTCCTAATTTTTCCAAGTGAAACCTTCCCAAAGATGAACCTTCCCAGATAAAACTCTTTGTTCCCATTTCCTTGATGGAATATCCCATTATGATCCCAAGTTTAGGAGAATACATGCTACATTCTAAAGAAAAATCTTATGTGAAATAGCTCCTTTTGGTAGCATCACCATTAAAACAGTAGTTCTGCATTAAAAAGTTGTGTTCTATTTATTCTGTTCTCAACAGAAGCCACTGTTAATTTTTCACAATTACTAGCTCAGAACTGCCTTGGTATGGCACTGCACATGAAGGTGGGGATTCTTTACAGAAATGTTTTTGACACTATTTTGATAATTCAAAATTCTCTATTCTATGAGAAATCAGAATGTTGGCAATCGTTTATGCTTTAAGCCAAAAATGCCTATGTATATTCAATAGAAATTGGGGTTATTGAACTCTTCTTTGGTAATCTAGAATATCTGTTCTCTTAGGAAGCCCACATAATCATAAACCATATTTTACTTCTCCCTGAAAATAAGGCTTTTTCAGTGTTTTACATATGCCAAGACAGGAAGTCATGTTTTTATTTGCAAGAGTGAGAAAAAACATAAGGGTGAGAAAATATATTAACCTCTGATGGTATATATATATATCCATAGTGCCAGTTACTCATAGGGAACTCCACTCAGAGCTACCTGATGCCATCCAAATTTTCTGTTCCTCTAAGCCACACAGAGACTGGAATAAAAGTTTTCCTCTCCTCACCTCAACTGAGTTATTTCCACTGTTGGATGCTAAGGGAGCCCAGAAATAGCACCACAGTTTCCCTGCTTGAGTTTTGAACCAGCCAAGAAAACCAAAAATTAAGGCAGAAATATATTTAAAGCCTGTACAATTGAAAGAAGCCACATCACAGGTTGGGTTCTCCAAGCACAGACCCTGAAACAGAGTTTGAGCCCAAAATGTACATAAAGGATCAAAGGAAGAAGAAGAAGCAGGACTGAGCAGAGGAAAGAGTCACAGGTGAAGCAGACCCAAAGAAGCCTTGCCCACCCTGGCAGGAAGTTCCGGAGTAAGCATTGCCCATGACAGTCATCCCATAGTGAGCTGAAATGTCTGAGCCTTTAACTGTTCTCCTAGCTCATTCAATGTGGGCTGCCCTGGGAAGGGCATGACTGAGCAAGGCATCCAGCTCTTTGCAGCCAAGGCAGACCCGAAAAGAACAGGATGTATTGTGCCCACCTCCATCCTCTTCCAGCTGGACAGCAAGTCCTTCCTTAAAGCACCTCTGGGGAGCACATCTTCATGTCCATCACAGACCAAGTTAGAGAATACGGCTAACATATTCGGCAATGGCAGGTTTTTCAGTAGGACACCCAGCACTGTGACATCCCCGCATGGGCAGTGTTAAGCAATCACAGACCTCATTTATAGAGATGCACCACTGAAACTTAAAGCCTTAGAGATACTGACCAGAACATGTAGTTTTCACCAGCAGCTGGCTCTGGTGAAAGAAGGAAAAAAGGAAGAGTCTGAGACATGTATGTTCAATTCCTGCGTCCACGGTCTCCAAAAAATATGTCACTCCACAAGAGGGAGTGTGGGAATGGAGATGTGGAGACAGGCTAGGAGAGATTCTAATGGCCCCCTCTCTCCTCCACCAACTGAGCCATAGAACTTGACAGTCAGGTAAAGGGAGTGAGGCTTAATAACATGTAGGTCTCTAGATAACAATAATAACTCAAATAATAACTTAAAACTCTCATGTATATAGTAATCATTTTTCTGCATACATATAAATATCATTCCATTTGAAAGTTTGGAAATCGGGGAGTTGGCTTGGTTGGTTGTTTGGGGAGTTGAAGTTCAAAATTTTATTCATATTGTAGGGGCATGTAAAAGAATAGATTTACTTACCAGATCCCAAGTAACATTAACATTTTTTCAGATGCTCTGTGCTCCTTTCTGTCTTAATGCAGAAGTCACAGAGGGGATTTTAATCACTCAGTGGCAAAGTGATATATGCTGCAAGTGACAATTCAGCAGCCAGACTGTTTACCCTGATACCCATTTTAGCCACATACTTCTTGACACTATCTAATAGCATGGTACCTCAGAAGAGAAGCTGCCTTGACAGCTACTTAGGACAGGGCGCATCTAGGAGCTCAGATCAGAGAGTCCCAGGAAGACTCAGAGAGCACCAGAAGCAAATGCCACCATGACACCCCCACTTGAAGTGTTAAGGGTGACTCCAAGCCTAACCACAGGGGCAGATCACAGATTCTTAAAGAAGGAGCATTGAATTGTCAAAGGTATATCAATCTTTTCTCAGCCAGCCAAAGTCAGTTTCCTTTATGGAATTGACTAGTCCTTCTTCTATGAGGGCATGATAATGAAATGTTGCTAAGAAATTTCATTTTTAAATCAATGGTCAACTGTTTAATCAGGTAAGATCTGATGTCATGGAGATTTACTCACGGCAAGAAAATATATGACAAGCTGTTAATTTCTGCATGTGCAACTAAGACAAGACAGTCTTTTAGAACTTCTTCTAGACTTATGATCTAAAGACTACCATAAGACCATTTCCTAAAAGCAGCCATCTAGAATAGCTGCCTGAAATAGAAATTAACCAAATTAAGGAAAACACAAATCTAAGTTGGATCTGCCTGAGTCTTCCTGAACCTCTAACAATTTTTTTTTTTTTTTTTTTTACAAAGCGTAGTCCCTATGACCACCTTCTACACAAATATTCCAAGCATTTGTTAAAAATGCAGACGGCTTGGGGCCCCTGGGTGGCTCAGTCGTTAAGCGTCTGCCTTCAGCTCAGGTCATGATCCCAGGGTCCTGGGATCGAGCCCCACGTCAGGCTCCCTGCTCTGCGGGAAGCCTACTTCTCCCTCTCCCACTCCCCCTGCTCGTGTTCCCTCTCTCGCTGTGTCTCTCTCTGTCAAATAAATAAATAAAATCTTAAAAAAAAAAAAAATGCAGACGGCTAGACCCCACCTGGTGAATATCTATGTAGCATGGCCCAAGAGTCTGCATGTTCAACAAGTGCCCCGGGTGATTTTAATGCACACTAGGGTTTGAGAAACCCTGTTAGGAACTTGGGCTGGAACAAGGTCAGACACAAAGTCCAGAATCCAAGCTTGAAGGAAAAAATTCTACAAAATTCATTTGGCATTTATTTGGGAACAGTACTTTTTACAAGAGAACATTAAAACTCTTACCCATTCAATAAATATTTTATTGTGTTCCTGCCCATCCAGATGCTGTGCTAAATATAATGGATTCAAAATAAAATGCATAGTAAGAGTGGGTCTAGTATTATCACACATTATAACTCCTTTCAAACTGAATTCAGATCTTAGAGTATGCATATCTCTGGGAAGTAAAATGAGAATTAAGAGAAAAAAAGTACACTTCTCCTGAAGTGCAACTACCCTAAGAAAAACATTAAAAAGCGTATATAGGATATGATTAAGTGAATCTAGTTCTCTCCAGGGAAAAGAGGGGTGTGGAGGGTGGACAGATGTAGATGTGATGATTTTAAAATAAAAGGATCGCTTGAAATAAGAGATCAGAGCTTAGAGTTGATTCCTATCCCAACCAGAATCAGTTCTTTCTACTACAATCAGAGAGTTGATGAACTTTTGATCTGTCCTTTCTTTCTCTGGAAGCATAGACCTAAAAGCTGTTATCAAACAGACAGGATAAAAGGATAGTATATAAAACACTGTTGATTTTCCATAAAGTACCATGAACTCTGCTGAAAAAAAACTCCAGACATTAAACCTATTCCACACACACTGCCTGCTATGGTCTGAGTGTTTGTGTCCCTCAAAACTGACAAGTTCAGGGGCGCCTAGGTGGCTCAGTTGGTTAAGTGGCAACTCTTGGTTTCCGCTCGGGTGGTGATCTCAGGGTGGTAAGATGGAGCCTTGCATCTGGCTCCCCATTGAGCACAGAGTCTGCTTGAGATTCTCTCCATCTCCCTCCCCCTCTGGCCCTTGTCTCTCTCTCTCTCTCTCTCTCTCTCTCTCTCTCCCCCCTTCCTTGCCTCTCTCTAAAATCAATCAATCAATCACATGTTTAAATCTTAATGCCCAGTGTGACGGTATTTTGAGGTGATTAGGTTATGAGGGCGAGGCTTTCATGAATGAGATCAATATGCTTATAAAAGAGAACTTACCTAGCCCCCTTCCACCATGTGAAGACACAACAAATAAGGCTATGAACCAGGAAGAGGGCCCTCACTTGACCATGTTGGCACCTTGATCTTAGACCTTCTAGTCTCCAGAAATGTGAGAAACGCATGTTGTTTATAAACTACCCAGTCCAGGGGCGCCTGGGTAGCTCAGTTGTTAAGCATCTGCCTTCAGCTCAGGTCATGATCCCAGGGTCCTGGGATCCAGCCCCGCATCGGGCTCCCTGCTCAGCGGGAGGCCTGCTTCTCCCTCTCCCACTTCCCCCGGCTTGTGTTCCCTCTCTCGCTGTATCTCTCTCTGTCAAATAAATAAATAAAATCTTAAAAAATCTAAAAAAATATATATAATAAACTACCCAGTCCTTACTTAGTATTTTTTATAGCATCTCAGAAGGACTAAGACACTACCACAGCTCACTAGAAAATTCCTCCCAGCATGCTAGCATGAGCTAAACTTGTTCAAGATGGAGCACCTGAAACGGTTTCTATAAAGCTTTGCACAAATATGGTGATGTATGCAAAGCAACTCATACATAATTCCATTTGATTCTCATAGCTTTTGTTTATAAAAAGATTTTACAAAGTATTTGTGTTTATAATTTTGTTCTACGATCAAATAAAACCCAATTAGATGGTTTTATCAACATCTTACCAAAGTCAAAACAAAGGCAAGCACACACGGAAAAAAAAAAAAAAACAGGAAAAAAAATATTAAATGTTAAAATTAAGTGGTGAAACTATGGTTGATTTTCCTACATTTCCTAAATGTACAATAATGAGAATGTATTACTTTATAATGAAAACACTTAAAATTAATCTTTTTGGGAGTTTTTTATGACAATAGAATTGTTTAATTAAAAATAAATTTCAAGGTGAAGAGTCTCCAATACTCATTGTTTCTTTTTGCCTTATTTCCTTTCTTCTTTACTAAAAATGTGTTTTACCCTGCAGGCTAGATCGTCTCTCTGTTCTTTCAAACATTTATAAGCTTCAACATTTTTGCTGTAACAAAAAATTCTGGCTTTCCTTTTTCTCTTCTTTTTTATTACAACCCCATAAATTCTAACTACAGTTGTCCACTGTACCTCCCATTATTCTCAATAATCTTGACGAACTGACTTCGAAAGCATATTGCTTTAGCACATTAACTTTTGCTGGGGTACCTTTTATCCACATCTGACTCTCCTACCCTGCAATTTTATATCCACTCGAACTAACAGTTTTCTAGGTAATAAATTATACATGACATCTGTCTTGTCCTAGTTTTTAAAATCCCTGTAGCCTCTTAAAAGTCTTTTTAATGTCCTCATACCCAAGTCCGAGCCTGCTCTGGTACTTTCTTTATGTAATAATTCTCTGGTTGTCTTTTCTTTTATCTTTGCCTTACTGCTCTACTCCACAATCTTCCTCAGCATTTCTTTTCAGTAGTTGCTTGGGGTTGTTTGTTTGTTTGTTTGTTTTTAAGCCCTTTTCTGCTTCCAAAATTCTTTGTGGCTCACTCCACCAGCCTAGGGCTAGTGAAATGTGAATATTTCTCATTCCCTACCAAAATTGTGATGCTTCTACCTACTTAAAATTTAAATACAATTATACTAAACTATGACATATCTGTCACTCCCCACACCCAGTTCCTGCTATGAATCAAGGGTCACTCTCACCTAGTCCCTCAGAACATTGCCTAGATTAGGATACTTTCCACACCTTACTGTCATTTCTTGTATTTGAGTTTACTTTCTCCCCTCTAAACTTTAAAATCCAAATGGAAGAGAATGGGGTCTCCATGCCTATATCATCCGTATTTATCATAGCAACAAGTACATGGCAAGTGTTTAATAATTATCTACTAGATAAACACACATTACAACAATACATGAATTCAGAAGCAGATATGGGAACCCAGCTATCTACTACTAAGCCATATTGAAAGAGATTTGATAAAATATAGAACAATTCCACCCTTCTCATTAAATAATTATTGTTTTAGAAAATGTAAGTAAATATTATATTTTATATTACAGTACTATAATTAAAAATTGTTCTATGTATGTCAGCACAATAGATTTATTGTTATATTAAGTAATTTTTTTTAAGATTTTATTTATTTGACAGAGAGAGACACAGCGAAAGAGGGAACACAAGCAGAGGGAGTGGGAGAGGGAGAAGCAGGCTTCCCACCGAGCAGGGAGCCCAATGCGGGGCTCGATCCCAGGACCCTCAGATCCTGACCTGAGCCGAAGGCAGACGCTTAACGACTGAGCCACCCAGGCACCCCATATTAAGTAATTTTATAAATACATATTTTAAATTTCTTCTTTTTTGTTTTTTTTTTAAGATTTTATTTATTTATTTATTTGAGAGAGAGAGAGAGCATGAGCAGGTGGGAGGGGCAGAGGGAGAGGGAGAAGCAGGCTCCCCCACTGAGCAGGGAGCCGGAAGTGGGGCTGGATCGCAGGACCCCGGGATCATGACCTGAACTGAAGGCAGATGCTTAACTGACTGAGCCACCCAGGTGCCCCGTGATATTCTTTTAATAAAGGTACAATTCCAGGAATTTTTTTTTTATTTATAATATGGTAACTATTAGTAGATAACAACTCACACAAATAAAAGCTCTATGGGGTCCTCAATAATTTTTGAGACTATGAAGGCATCTTGAGACCAAAAAATGTGAAAACTACTGTTCTAAATCATCCAGACCACTATATCAACACCTCTTAGTATCTGTTCAAATCCTCCCTGCCTCACTTTTCTCTGGGGACTTTGGCCACTTGTTCCAGCCACCTCTACAGTGACCAGCTCTGTGTGGGGTCTGACTTACCTCACCAGGTGAGAGCTGCTATCACCTCTTGCCTGCACAGGGCACCTCTCGCCTCCCACACAGGGATTTCCTGTTTACACTGAGGCAGTCATTTTCAAGCTATCTTTGGTAAAGAATCATTTTTTTCCCCAATTCATTGCTAACTGACACTTCGTAAAACACAATACAAAAGAATTGCTAGAAAAGTGAGCTGGGAAAAAAAAAAAAAAAACACAAGTATACAAAAAGACAAGCCCAATTGTTTTACGGTTAGATTCAACAAACATAAAATTACTCAGTCAAAATGCTATGAAAGTTTCTAAATACTTCCTTTCAATTTCTGTACTTATCACAAAGATGCCATCCATGGATCACACTCCTGAGTTGTGTTGCACTAAGACATAGGACAGACCAGGACCTGCTCAGTATCCATCCATAACAACCCAGAAATGCAGGAGGTGCTGGACATCTCATGGGGTGACCTTCAACTATTACGGGATAAGAGCTGACAGATAAGGTCCTGTGACAGGTCATATATCTTCAGTGGTCCCATGGGAAGAAGAAATAGCCACTCATAGCCATGGGTAATTTTATAATTACCCATGCTATGGTCTGAGTGTTTGTGTCCCTCAAAACTGACAAGCTTCCTGCTCTGCTAACCCTCTACCTCTTACTTCTACTCCCTAGGATGTTGCTCCCCAATAAAGCACTCAAATTTAAACTTATGCCTCAAGTTCTAGTTTCTGGGGAGCCCGGGAAATGGAAGCCAACATGCTCTTTGCACCTCATTGAAGCAGGGGAAAACACAGGAACATAGGACACCCAAAAATTCTATTATTCTCCAATTAATGCTGCACATGGCTTGTGCTTTCCTCTTTTTCTACCCCTCGGCCAGCCCGTTGCAGCAGCTGCAAATTTAATCATTCCATCTTTAGTAGACCCTCCATCCCCCACAAGTCCCTGCACCATATTCCCTTTGTCCTGACAAACCATTCAGTCACAGGCAAGGCTCATTTGATCCTTTCAATTGACCATTAAAATTGGCTGGGGGGGGGGAAAGATGGCGGAGGAGTAGGGGACCCTATTTCAACTGGTCCCCGGAATTGAGCTGGATATCTACCAGACCACTCTGAGCACCCACGAAACCAGCCTGAGATGTAAGAAGATCAGGATCTCTACAAACAGAATATCGCAGGCGGTTGGTTTTGAGGTACGAAGCGGAGAGCCGTGATCCTGCGGGCAGATATCGGAGGATAAACGGCGGCGGGAGGGAGCCTGGCTGTGGGGATCCTACACCGCCGGTGAGTGACAGCCTCGCGGCTGGGGACGGGGCACAGACTCGCAGACCGGCAGCGTCGGGAAAGGACTTTAGGGCAGCCCCCGGGGGGAAAACCAGACCGGCGGGGTCACGCGCACGTGAAGCGCAGCCCCCCCCCCCCACAGAAACTGGAGCCACAGTCGCGCGCACGCGAACTGCAGCCTCCGAGACCGAAACCCGGGGCGCCGGGGTCGCGCTGGTGAACTGCAACCCCCGGGGGTGGAAACCCGGAGCTGCGGAGTCCAGCGCACGCGAACAGAGAGCGGCTGGCGGTTTTAGAAGCACAAAGGGCAGAGACGTGCCCCGACCTGGAGGCAGGACTGGGAGCGCTGCGGAGGGGCGCACAACCCAGGATGCTGCAGTTTATAGCAGCACGGACAGAAACGGAGACGGTGTGGCCTGGAGAGCTCACTGAAGAACAGACTGCGGTCTCTCTGCTCTGAGGCAGAGGGTTGGAAACAGTCTCTTCTGCTCTGACTCGCGGAAGAGACGCGGAAAGCTGCCAGGGAAAGGCGCCAGAGAACAAAAGCCCCAAAGACTGATTCCCACTGAGCCCAGCCCTCGCCACAGGGGCGCAGGGCAACTCCGCCCAAACAGGGTTGCCTGAGTAACAGCGCGGCAGGCCCCTCCCCCAGAAGACAGGCTGGGAAAACAAGAGGCCAGCTACCCTAAGGTCCCAAGAAAACAGGTGCATCTTGCTTGGGTTCTGGTCAATAATTTCGACTCTATACATTCCCTCAAACACCCATCAACAGAATGACTAGGAGGAGGAGCCCCCAAAACAGAAAAGACTCAGAGATTATGACTTATGCTGCAGATTTACAAATGGATGCAGATATAACCAAGATGTCGGAGATGGAATTCAGGCTAGCAATTGTGAAGACAATGGCTAGAATGGAGAAATCAATTAATGGCAACATAGAGTCTCTAAGGGCAGAAATAAAAGGTGAATTGGCAGAACTTAAAAATGCTATCAATGAGATCCAATCCAATCTAGATAATCTAACAGCTAGGGTAACTGAGACAGAAGAGAGAATAAGCGATCGGAAGACAGTATAATAGATAAAAAGGGAAAAGAGGAGGCCAGGGAAAAACAACTCAGAATCCATGAAAATAGAATCAGAGAAATAAGTGACACCATGAGGCGTTCCAATGTCAGAATAATTGGAATCCCGGAGGGAGTGGAGAGAGAGAGAGAGAGGGCTAGAAGATATATTTGAGCAAATCGTAGCTGAGAACTTCCCTAATCTGGGGAATGAAACAAACATTCGAGTCCTAGAGGCAGAAAGGACCCCTCCTAAGATCAAGGAAAACAGGCCAACACCCCGGCATGTAATAGTAAAACTTGCAAATCTTAGAACCAAGGAAACCATCTTGAGGGCAGTTAGGGGCAAGAGATTCCTTACGTGCAGAGGGAGGAACATCAGAATAATGTCAGACCTATCCACAGAGACCTGGCAAGCCAGAAAGGCCTGGCAAGACATATTCAGGGTACTAAATGAGAAGAACATGCAGCCAAGAAATACTTTATCCGTCAAGGCTTTCATTTAGAATGGATGGAGAGATGCAGAGCTTCCATGACTGGCAGAAGTTGAAAGAATATGTGACCACTATGCCGGCCCTGCAAGAAATATTAAGGGGGGTTCTATAAAAGGAGAAAGACCCCAAGAGTGATCTACAACAGAAATTTACAGGGACAATCTATAAAAACAAGGTCTTCACAGGCAACATGATGACAATTAATTCATATCTTTCAATAATCACTCTCAACGTGAATGGCCTAAATGTTCCCATAAAACGGCACAGGGTTGCAGATTGGATAAAAAGACAGGACCCATCCATATGCTGTCTACAAGAGACTCATTTTGAACCTAAAGATACATCCAGACTGAAAGTGAAGGGATGGAGATCTATCTTCCATGCCGGCGGACCTCAAAAGAAAGCTGGGGTAGCAATTCTTATATCAGACAAGTTAGATTTTAAACTAAAGTCTGTAATAAGAGACACAGAAGGACACTATATCATTCTTAAAGGGTCTAACCAACAAGAAGATCTAACAATTGTAAATATCTATGCCCCCATCATGGGAGCAGCCATCCACATAAGGCAACTGTTAACCAAAATAAAGAGTCATATTGATAACAATACGTTAATTGTAGGAGACCTCAATACTCCACTCTCAGCAATGGACAGATCATCTAAGCAGAAAATCAACAAGGAAACAAGAGCTTTGAATGATACATTGGACCAGATGGACCTCATAGATATTTACAGAACATTCCATCCTAAAACAACAGAATACTCATTCTTCTCGAGCGCACATGGAACTTTCTCCAGAATAGACCACATACTGGGTCACAAATCAGGTCTCAACCGATACCAAAAGATTGAGATTATTCCCTGCATATTCTCAGACCACAATGCTCTAAAACTGGAACTCAATCACAAGAAAAAATTTGGCAGAAATTCAAACACTTGGAAGCTAAAGACCACTCTGCTCAAGAATGTTTGGGTCAACCAAGAAATCAAAGAAGAACTTAAACAATTCATGGAAATCAATGAGAACGAAAACACATCGGTCCAAAACCTATGGGATACTGCAAAGGCGGTTCTAAGGGGGAAATACATAGCCATCCAAGCCTCACTCAAAAAAATAGAAAAATCCTGAATTCACCAACTAACTCTACACCTTAAAGAACTAGAGAAAAAGCAACAAACAATGCCTAAGCCACGCATTAGAAGAGAAATAATTAAAATTAGAGCAGAAATCAATGAATTAGAAACCAGAAACACAGTAGATCAGATCAACGAAACTAGAAGTTGGTTCTTTGAAAGAATTAATAAGATTGATAAACCACTGGCCAGACCTATCCAAAAAAAGAGAGAAAGGACCCAAATTAATAAAATTATGAATGAAAGGGGAGAGATCACAACTAACACCAAGGAAATAGAAACAATTATTAGAAATTATTATCAACAACTACATGCCAATAAACTGAGCAATCTGGACGAAATGGAGGCCTTCCTGGAAACCTATAAGCTGCCAAGACTGAAACAGGAAGAAATTGACAACCTGAATAGGCCAATAACCAGTAATGAGATTGAAGCAGTGTTCAAAAACCTCCCAAAAAACAAGAGTCCAGGGCCTGATGGATTCCCTGGAGAATTCTACCAAACATTCAAAGAAGAAATAATACCTATTCTACTGAAGCTGTTTCAAAAAATAGAAACAGAAGGAAAACTTCCAAACTCATTCTATGAGGCCAGCATTACCTTAATCCCCAAACCAGGCAAAGACCCCATCAAAAAGGAGAATTTCAGACCGATATCCCTGATGAATATGGATTCCAAAATCCTCAACAAAATCCTAGCTAATAGGATCCAACAATACATTAAAAGGATCATCCACCACGACCAAGTGGGATTTATCCCCAGGATGCAAGGGTGGCTCAACATTCGCAAATCAATCAATGTGATAGAACACATTAATAAGAGGAGGGAGACGAACCATATGGTCCTCTCAATTGATGCAGAAAAAGCATTTGACAAAATGCAACATCCTTTCCTGATTAAAACTCTCCAGAGTATAGGGATAAAGGGAACATTCCTCAAGCTCATAAAATCCATCTATGAAAAACCCACAGCAAATATCATCCTCAATGGGGAAAAGCTGAGAGCCTTTCCCTTAAGATCAGGAACACGTCAAGGGTGCCCACTCTCACCACTGTTGTTCAACATTGTACTAGAAGTCCTAGCAACGGCAATCAGACAACAAAAAGAAATAAAAGGTATTCAAATTGGCAAAGAAGAAGTCAAACTCTCTCTTTTCGCAGACGACATGATACTTTATGTGGAAAACCCAAAAGACTCCACCCCCAAATTACTAGAACTCATCCAGCAATTCAGTAATGTGGCAGGATACAAAATCAATGCACAGAAATCAGTTGCTTTCTTATACACTAACAACGCAACTGTAGAAAGAGAAATTAAAGAAACGATTCCATTTACAATAGCACCAAAAACCATAAGATACCTCGGAATAAACCTAACCAAAGAGGTAAAGGATCTATACTCTAGGAACTACAAAACACTCATGAAAGAAATTGAAGAAGACACAAAAAGATGGAAAAATATTCCATGCTCATGGATCGGAAGAATAAACATGGTTAAAATGTCTATGCTACCCAGAGCAATCTATACCTTCAATGCCATCCCGATCAAAATTCCAATGACATTTTTCAAAATGCTGGAACAAACAATCCTAAAATTTGTGTGGAATCAGAAAAGACCCCGAATTGCCAAGGAAATGTTGAAAAAGAAAAACAAAGCCGGGGGCATTACGTTGCCCGATTTCAAGCTATATTACAAAGCTGTGATCACCAAGACAGCATGGTACTGGCACAAAAACAGACATATAGACCAATGGAACAGAATAGAGAACCCAGATATGGACCCTCAACTTTATGGTCAAATAATCTTTGACAAAGCAGGAAAAAACATGCAATGGAAAAAAGACAGTCTCTTCAATAAATGGTGCTGGGAAAATTGGACAGCCACATGCAGAAGAATGAAACTCGACCATTCTCTAACACCACTCACAAAGATAAACTCAAAGTGGATGAAAGACCTCAATGTGAGACAGGAATCCATCAAAATCCTAGAGGAGAACATAGGCAGTAACCTCTTTGACATCGGCCACAGCAACTTCTTTCAAGATACATCTCCAAAAGCTAGTGAAACAAAAGCAAAAATGAACTTTTGGGACTTCATCAAGATAAAAAGCTTCTGCACAGCAAAGGAAACAGTCAACAAAACAAAGAGGCAACCCACAGAATGGGAGAAGATATTTGCAAATGACACTACAGATAAAGGGCTGGTATCCAAGATCTATAAAGAACTTCTCAAACTCAACACCCAAAAAACAAATAATCAAGTCAAAAAGTGGGCAGAAGAGATGAACAGACACTTCTCTGAAGAAGACATACAAATGGCTAACAGACACATGAAAAAATGTTCATCATCATTAGCCATCAGGGAAATCCAAATCAAAACCACACTGAGATACCACCTTACACCAGTGAGAATGGCAAAAATGGACAGGGAAAGAAACAACAAATGTTGGAGAGGTTGTGGAGAAAGGGGAACCCTCTTACACTGTTGCTGGGAATGCAAGTTGGTACAGCCACTTTGGAAAACAGTGTGGAGGTGCCTCAAAAAATTAAAAATAGAGCTACTCTATGACCCAGCAATTGCACTACTGGGTATTTACCCCAAAGACACAGATGTAGTGAAAAGAAGGGCCATATGCACCCCAATGTTCATAGCAGCAATGTCCGCAATAGCCAAACTGTGGAAAGAGCCGAGATGCCCTTCAACAGATGAATGGATAAAGAAGATGTGGTCCATATATACAATGGAATATTAGCCATCAGAAAAGATGAATACCCAACTTTTACATCAACATGGATGGGACTGGAGGAGATCATGCTAAGCGAAAAAAGTCAAGCAGAGAAAGTCAATTATCATATGGTTTCACTTATTTGTGGAACATAAGGAATAACATGGAGGACATTAGGAGAAGGAAGGGAAAAATGGACGGGGGGAATTGGAGGGAGAGATGAACCATGAGAGACTATGGACCTGAGAAACAAACAGTGTTTTAGAGGGGAGGGGGGAGGGGGGATTGGTTAGCCCGGTGATGGGTATTAAGGAGGGCACGTACTACATAGAGCACTGGGTGTTATACGAAAACAATGGATCGTGGATCACTACATCAAAAACTAATGATACATTGTATGGTGACTAACATAATAAAATTAAAAACTACAAACAAAAAAAATTGGCTAGGGTGGTGAATAGGGTATTTACCATCATCCTTGTACATGGGCAAATGAGAAACAAAAAGGTTAAGGGTTTTTTCCATGGACACTCGATAATTTAGTGATGGAGTGATGAACAAAGCTCAATGACCCTGTTTGGTTTTCTTTCATTTTCACATCGTTTATATTCTGACAAGAGCAGATGATTCGTCCAGCCAAGATGGCCAACTAACGTAGTGTTATGACTCGCATGACTAATATTTTAACAGATAAACTACAGTAAAACAGAATATGTGAGTGAAAATATCAGTTACTTGGAGAAAGAGGTCATGAATCCTTAGATATTACATTATTCTGAACATAGTTGGTACCCCATAAATGTATGATAAATGAAAGAATAAATAAATGGCCAATCGATCTGAACTTGGTATTTTTACAATCTACAGGGCTTTAAAATTATTCTGCTGGAATAAAACCACACACAGATTTCAATCATAGAGACATCTAGAATCCCCTGGATCAAAGGAAATAGTTTTAATTTAAAAGTAGCGCAAAGTTTAGACACACACATACACACACACACACACATACCCTCAGTCAACAATCAACATGACAGGTAGATTGGACTCATTTCACAGAATAACAGTATAAACATAAAAAGTAAATTCCACACTAAATCTCCATCAGTACATATGCATTCATTATAAGTAAATATATCAAGGAGCCTGAAGGCTTGAGAAATGCCATCTATAAAAATTATCTAATGCTGCCCTTTTAAATTCTTCTGGCAAATTCTGAGTATGCAATTGACACCAGAATATATAAGTAAACAATGCAAGCATGTATGCACCCAAATTGGGAGCATAACTAGTCATCTAGTCAGTAGATGAAAATGTCATTTCCTAGTATAAGTACAGTTTCATGGGCAATTGATAACATATGCCAGCTCAATGAATGCATTTTCAGACAGCATCTTGAAGGACCCTGAAAGTATAAAGGCAAAGAACATAATGCGGCTTAAACCAGAGTGTGATCATTCTGACTTGAAATTACTTGAAAGGAAAAGTAATATTACATACTAAATAAGTTTTGAAAAATGTACTATAAAAATTAAAAGCTTGCTAGCAAAACAACAGGTAGAATTTTTCAAAATTATAGCAAACCATCCAAACCTGTCCTATCCAATACTGTAGTTACCAGCCATGCGTGGGTATTAAAATATGGTTAGTGCAACTGAGAAACTGAATATTTAATTTCATTTCATTTGAATTAACTTAAAGTTAATTCTAGTTAATTTTTAATTACATTTAATTTAATTAATGGCAATTAACTTTATTTAAACTTAAAAACTGATCCTCAGTATAGCTATTAGAAAACTTTTAAATATGTTTGGAACAACTTGGCTGAGAATCTATTTTTTCCACTGTAAATTCTATGAAATCTAAATATATATCAAGTGTTTTTCTGGTGAAAATGTAGTGTCCATATTAAACTGTGCTGATCCACTCAATTGTTAGCTGCTTGCTGAAAAAGTCAAAGACAAACAAATAAATAAATAACAGTTTTCTCAAGCACAGCACATCCTGTTAAGTACTTACTAAAGATTCAGAAATAATTAAAATCCTGACAAGTAATGCCAACCACATAAAATTTCCCCCTAAAAAATAACAAAACGGTACAGATAAGCAAGAAAATGTCCTGAAAGAAACTAGCTATATTGGATTAGGTATCAGAATGAAGATCAAAATATCAAGGAATCACCAGAGGTTTTCAATATTCTTAATATTAAGTCTCATAATTATACTGGACAAAAGTTCAAAATGCAGCAAGCCAAGTCATAATGATCTAGCAGTCAACAACATCATTACCCAAAATCTTAAACCACGTTACCAGGACTTGAGATGAAGTCGGGATGGGTGAAAAAACACCCACTTGGTGTTATAAATCAAAGGATGTGTATTCAGGCCAAAACAAAAACAGAACAAAAGGTTAAAAAGTTGAATGAATTTTTGTCTTGGTTTTTAAATTTAAAAAATCTCGAAAATATCCCACTTTTGTTTTGTTTTGAGAGTGAGAGACAGTGCAAGCGCAAATGGAGGGGGAGAGGCAAAAGAGAATCTTAAGGGGCAAAAGGGAAAAAGAGAATCTTAAGCAGGCTCCATACCTAGTGCAGAGCCTGACGGGGAGGGGCTCTATCTCACCACCCTGAGATCATGACCAGAGCCAAAACCAAGAATAGGACATTGAACCGACTGAGCCACCCAGGAGTTCTCCACCTCCTCCCCTTGCTTTTCTAAGATGCTACTTCAAACATTCCTCAAAACTAACTATTTGAAGGATTCTACATAAGGGTCTAGACAGAACTGTAAACTACATGGCAATAGATGGCAACTACTACAAAGCTTGAAAGAAAAATTAGGATAAAAGCTTAAAAGTGTCATCTAGAAGGCATAACCTAGCCTCACAAATACCATCATAAGTAAATATGATTTGGAATGTTCTTGGAATACAGGGAGCAGGGCAGAATGCTGCTTTAATTTACATATGCTGATCATGATTACAAAAGTTCAGAAGCAAAACCTTTGTACAGAGGAGCAGCATACCCAAACCTAGAAAAACACACTCAATTCTGTTTTATGTTCTCATGCCCAGACAGATATAAGAGACCTAAAAGAGATGAGAAGTTCAACCAACATAGCCAAAGCTAAAGGGAAACACCAAAGAGATTAGACATCTTCCAGCTAAAAAGATAAGAGATGATTAGAATGTTTCAAAGTCTATTTTTAAACTACTAATAAACAGAGACAGTAAACAGCATTTCATTTAAAAAATACATTTTAGGCCAATTAAATAATGCATGCATTCAACGAATATTTACCAAGGACCCACTTCATGTAAAAGGGAGGCGCCAGTACAGAGACAAGAAAGGCAAACAAATTGCCTTCAAAAGGGTCACATTATGGAAAGAACAAGATAAAGATTATAATAGAACATAGCAAATATTTTAGTATACAACATGGTCATCCAGTCTGGAAACAGATATTACTTTATATGTATTTGAATGTACTATTGATAAACATTCGTGCATATTGCCTGCATCTCCAGACCTTAAGGCCACGCTTATCTATGTACCACGTGCTATGGGACCACTAGAAAGGATGTACCACCCAGCTCTTGAAGAGGAAAAGAGGAGAAATGTCAGGGAATACTTTAAAAGGAAATAATGCTCGAACTTAGAAGGATGATGGAGGAATTTGGGAAGCAGACAATCGAGAGAACATTTCTCGCTTGAAAGGATGATATAACAACTGAGAAAAGAGAATGTACCAGGCAACCAGGAACAGTCTAGAAGTGATTCTATATCCAAGCAGAGTGGGTACACTGACACTTCCTGTCCCATCTTAGGCAAATAGCAGTTCCTTTTTCCATGCAATTTTGTTCCAATTAAACTTAAAGGCATAGGAAATTGAGGAAACAATGAAATAAAGAAAAACATTAATTATTCATAATTCTATGACCCAGAAATATACACTTTTGATTACTTTTCTATGAATATACATATATATCATAGTGATATATTCTACTTTTTACATTTCACTTAACAAAAGCATTTCCCTTTTCCTCATAGACCTAATTTTATTTTTCCCAGTTTTATTGAAATATAACTGACAAGAATTATATATATTTAAGGTGTACAAGGTGATGTTTTGGTATATGCATACATTGCAAAATGATTATCACAATCAAGATAATTAACATATCCGTCACTTCACATAGTTTCTATTTTTTGTAAAATCTACCTGAAATATTTTCAAGTATAGCATACAGTATTAAGTATAGTCACCATGCTGTATATTAGATCTCCATAACTTGCTCATTTGCATAATTGAAATTTTGTACCCTTTGACTAACATCTCATTTCTCTGACTCCCTTCATAGACATAATTGTAAATGCCTGTGTAGTAATCAGATAGATACAAATATTTCACTATTACTATTTAGACTATTTACGATGCTTCTTTATTATAAATGAATTACTTTATACATCACACTTTGTCAGAATTAGAGGTTATTTCCTCCCTAGAGACTAAGTGAAATTACTAGGTGAGGAATATTTTAAATTTTCCATTATATATCATTGCCACAATGCTTACCAGAAGAACTGTACCAGTTTATACTGCAAACAAACTGAATATATGTATATACATATACATATATGTACACATACACACATATATATACACATGCACATATGTGTGTGTCTATTTTCCTATACCTTCAGCTGCATAATAATTTTTTATTTTTTACTAATTTGTTAGGCAAAAAAAATGCACTCAAATTATATTTTAATTTCCTTTAGCTCTATAATGAAACCTATCAGCCAATTTTTTTGTTTTTTGAATGTTCATATAACTCACCCATTTATATATTGGGGTGTTGATTTATTTTATGGATTTTAGGCTATCACACTTTGTCATCTTTATAGCAAACAGGATTGACATTTGCTCTTGACTTTTGATTATGATGGTTCAGAGATATTTTTAAATGTTTTCGTTGTTATATAGTCAGATGTATTCTTATTTCTTCTGTAATTTCATGCCTGTCTAATATTTGCCTATGTGTTCTTCCTTTTCATGGGGTTATCTTTACTTTTAATTCCCCCAGGTTTTACTGTGATACACTGCCTCACGTGTGTGTCTCTATTTAATTTTTTGAAAGAGCTGGCCAGTGTTATAGCGCTCCTTATTGAGTTAGGCAGCCCTCCTTTATTGACTGTGATTCTTCCCTTCTTATATATTAAATCCTATAAAGGATCAGGCAAGGATGGCTGCTTAAGAGCAAGTTTACCATGTTCCACCCTACTCCTCCCAAAAGCCCACTAATATTAATGGCTAATATTCATGCCATACTTACCTGTGCCAGGCATTATTCCAAGAACCTTATATAAACCAGTGTAGTCAACCAACCTTAGGAAATAGGTTCCATTACCCATTCTACAAAGAAGAGTAACAGAGCTTATGCAACTTTCCCAAGATCACATAGCTAGCATTTGGCAGAAAGCCTGTCAGAAGCCTTGCAGACTCTGGAGTCCTGTTCGTTCTCTTGCCTTCCCCAGATCTGTGTGCTTCAGGCACAGAGGCCTCCTTTTCATTCCTGGATTATCCCCAGTATATTATCACCCCTGAATCTTAGAACATTCTCTGCTCTCAGACTAGACCATTTCTTTTTAACAGATCATAGAAATTAAGAGCTGGGCTTTAAAATCACACCAACTTGGATTTACATCTCAGGCCTGCTATCTACTAATTATATGATTATGATGATCAGTTTTATGTGTAAATGGAGTCAGATTATTAAACCAAACACTGATCTCAAGGTTGCTGAAAAGGTATATTATAGATGTTATTAAAGTCCATAATCAGTGTACTTTAGTAAAGGAGATTATCCTAGATCATCTGGGTGAGCCAGATTTAATCAGCTGAAAGCCTTAACAGCAGAACTGAGATTTCTCCAAGGAAGAAGAAATTCTGCCTGTGGACCACAGTTTCAGCCCATGTCCCAAAGTTCCAGCCTGCCCTTCCTCATGGCTGGCCCTACAGAGATTTCACACTTGCCTTGCCAGACCTCACAATCATGTAAACTAATTCCTTGCAGTAAATCCACCTATCTAACTATCTATCTATCTATCCATCCCTCCATCTATCCATCTGTAGCTATCTATACATGAATATATACATGTATACACATATAAATCCTATTAGATCTGTTTCTCTGATCTGAGAAACTGAGAAACTCTGATCTGAGACAAATTATCTGAGTCTCAATTTCTTCATATGGGAAATGGAGATAGAATTAGTATGTAGCTCATAAAGTGCCTATAAGGATTGAATAAGATATTATGTTCAAACACTCAACACAGTGCCTGACAAGTTAGAAATTTTCACCAATGTTGCTATTAAATGTGTACTAATATTTGCAAATTTGTACTAACATTGGTAATTGTACTAATATCTGTAAATAGGGTCCATATCAAATAATTAGCTTTAATTTTCTTTTCATTTGAACTGAGGAAACTCCCTTAAATATTAATAAGGACACTTATCACAAACATTCTGCCATGCAGTAGAGCGTGATTCAATCTTATTCTCATAGAAAAAAGAACAAATGTCCACCAAAGCAGAATGGAAAAATGATGGGACTATTCCACTGGTATAGCTGGGAAATGGAATACTATACAGCAAGGAGAATAAATAAACTACAACCGCCAACAACAATATGAATGAATCACACATACTGAGTGAAAGAAGCCAGTCACAACAAAGCACACACTGTACAATTCATATAGTGTAAAAACAGACAAAAGTAATCTACAGTGAAGGAAGTCAGGATAATAAGTGGTTGGTTAGTCAGGGAACTCAGGAGAGGAGTGACTTGAAGGAAGCTCCTGAGATGATGAGAATGTCTTTCTATCTCTTGATCTGGGAGCTTTTTACACAGATACCTATGCTTTGAGAAAATTCATCAGTGTGTACACTTAAGATTTGTGCATGTTATTATTGGTATGTTGTTCGTCAATAAAGAATTTATGCAAATTTTGTGTATTCATTTCTTAAAAAAAAACCATCGCTTTATAATTTGAAAGAAATTTGTCCTTGGAATAAAGAGCCCAGGTAACCGGCTATGGACTGTGACTTTAAAAACTAGGGGAAGCCTCTGTGACTGACAGTAGCTATTACAGGGTTGGCCTCTAGGCTAGAAGTTAGGTCCATTATTTTACACCCAAAGAAGAAAGATTCATTCACTTGTTCTACAAATATCCATTTCTCTCCAACTCTACTGCCATCATAGTCCACACTACTGTCTCCTCAAGCTGGAAGCTTCCCAGCTGTCTCTCTGCCTCAGCTCTAGCCCCTCCATCTATTCTCCGCTGACCCTCTGTAGTGACTTTTTTCCACGTAAATTAGATCAAGTCACCTCTGCTTAACCACACCAATGGCTTTCTGTTGCCTTCCTGGGAAATCCATTCTGCTTACATCTCCTAGAAGGTCCTGCTACCCTCTCCACTTTCACATCTTGTTCACTTTCTCCTCGCCCACTGAGACTGGTCATGGCTATGTGATCATTTCTCATATCAGGGTCTTTGCTCTTTCTTGTGCCTTCTGCAGAATGTTCTTCCCCAGGTTCTCATGTTGCTGGCACCAGCCCAACTTCTGGGTTAGTTGAAATATCACTTCCCCAGAGAGGCTTTTCTGACCCCTTCATTTAAAAGCACTTTGTGTTTTGTCCATTGATAGGGGAATGGATAAAGAAGGTGGGGTACGTACACACAATGGAATATTACCAGGTCATAAGAAAAGAATGAAATCTTGCCATTTGCAACAACATAGACAAATACCATATGATTTCATTCACATGTGAAATTTAAGAAACAAAACAAATGAAGGAAGGGAAAAAGAAACAAATGAAAAAACATTTCTTAAATACAGAGAATAAACTGGTGGTTGCCAGAGGGGCAATGGGGTAGGGGGAAGGGGATTAAAAGTATAGTTATCATGATGAGCACTGAATAATGTATAGAACTATTGAATCACTATATTGTGCCCCTGAAACTAATCTAACACTGTATGTTAATTACACTGGAATTTTAAAAATAATAAATAAAAATTTTTAAAAAACAAAATAAAACAGGGGCACCAGGTGCAATCGGTTAATCGTCCGACTCTTGATATCAGCTCAGGTCATGATCTCAGAGTCGTGAGATAGAGCTCCATGAAAGGCTCTGCACTGGGCATGGAGCCTACTTAAGATTCTCCCTCACCCTCTCCCTCTGCCCCTAACCCATAAACACCACTGAGGCAAAGCAGTGGGGATATGCTCTAATAATTTTATGACTTTTTCCCATCCCAAAGCTTTCTGGATTCATTTTCACTAGAAGTTACCTGAGATGGGGGTGGGGTAGAGAATGCTAGACACACACAGTGTTATTCTCCTTAATCATGTATTTTCCTGAGAATAGCCAGGATTGAAGGTCAGATCTGTCCTTACTACACTTTGACCTTTAGAAGAGGTGGTAAGGTGTAAATAATACCTTGCATGAGTAATTTGGATGCCTACAAGTATCCAGTGTGTTTCCTTTTTTATGCAGACTATATCTGGTGATAAACCAATAATTTTGTGTTGCAGTAAAAAGACTAAGAGCCATATTTTCTGGGTTTGAATCCTCCTGCTCTGCTTATCAGCCTGAAAAACATAACTTTTCTTGATCCTTGGTTTTGTCAGCAATAAAGTGGAGCTAATATAGCAACATGCATTTCTCAGGGTTGTTAAGGAAAGCAGATGAGCAAATCTATCTGAAAAGCACTTTGCCAACTTTCTATATACTGTATACTGTAAGTTGTCATAATTATTTCAATGTGAGATTTTTCCCTTGCCTAAGCATAATTTGTATCTCTCATTTCTGCTTGGAATGCAAACGTTATGGCAAGCTAGATAAATGGAAAAGTTTAATCATCACATAATGGGGCACATTAATGTGATAAGGATGATTATGCTGGCACAATTACTGTGCCTTGTGTCAGTTCGGTCCGCGTGCCAATCAGGTCTTTTATATGCATGCGTGTGTGTGTGTGTGTGTGTGTGTAGGTATTGGAGGAGAGGTGTTTCATAAATTTAAGTTTTATACCATTACCTACTATTTGCCAAAGTGAAACAGACTCTGAGAAATCTGTTTATTTCTGAAATATCTACTTGTTCAGACTTTGCTTCTAAAGAGTATGTAAACTACCTGTTTTTCCACCTCGAAATATTTTCACATATTTAATAAATGATAAAGATGAGGTCATCACCTACACTGTCTACTCAGATCTCACCAGAAAACGGCACTCAAATTAAGTTCTACATTCCCCTTCTCAGCTATGGCTTTGACTCAAGCAGGAGTTTTGTCAGGAAGATTCTCTGTTCATGTTTTTCTTTTGATTATAATATAATAAGCACGATGATTAAAGACACAATTCTTAATTAGTCTGGAAGCATATAAGCTGTAAAGAGTTATCCATATTTATGGAACTTATTATATAATTAAATGTTAACTATAAACTATAGTCAAATTCTGAGGTCTAATATTTTAGCTCTATAATATAATTTATATGCCTATAGAATTTATCCCATTTTTAACTGAAATTTTATTTCCTTGAGGGAATTTTGTATCAACATATGTTTTTTGCCTTTATAAGAAAAAAGAAAGGAAGGAAATGTAAACCTCCAGAAAAGCAGAACATTTTATGATAAAGCCACAGTTTATGCAACCACTCCAATTTAAAAGAGGAAATCAGTGGCTTCATGGAAAAAAAGAACTGATCCTAAAAAGCACAGAGAATAAATAAGAGGCTAGAAGATATCAGCAACGTGGTAAAGATGACACATGCTTTTTCATCCATCAGGAAAAAAAGGAATCAGTTTCTCCAGGAATGACAATAAAAATGAAATATTCAATATGGGTCAAACACAAAACCAATGCATTCAAATGGGACATGATTTTGAGCAGCCAGTAGAACCTAGGTCAAGAGCATGTAAATGTCATCAATCTTGACTCTACAAAATTAAAAATACAACTTGCAGAGACTAGGAAATGGAGATGGAAGGAAGGCCAGACACACAAACATCTTTATCTTACAAGTTTGGGGAGGCAGGAGGAACTGTTTATTGTAGGGAAAGCAGAAGATGAAGCAACTAATTTAAGTTTAGTAGTAGACTAAACAGAAATTTCTTAAAGATATAACTCTTGGGAGGAAGTGGGAAGAAAGATGGAAATTTTGGGTAAATGGACTCATGTAGCATAGCAAGAGATAATTCAGAAGTGGATAAATTAGGAAAGAGCAATATGGCATCATATTTAAAGATACTGACAATGGCAGTAACCACTAAGGCAGCTAAGCACAGTTAGAAATGTTTATCTCTGGAGAGAGGGACTGAGGGTGGAGGAAAGCAAGAGAATATCGCCTTTTCCTAAAAGCCCGTCCATGTTGTTTAGCTTGACAATTGTGTGTATAAACTCTATCAGCCACCTAGAAGACATGGTCACCTAGATGACCCACAGCTTCCTCATGTTTGAAATCTCCATCTGGTTCCCATAAGCATTTGCCTCCCACTACATTCTTTTAATCATTCAATAACTCATTCAATTATTCATTTATTCCAAAGCTGAATGCCTACTTGGAACCACTGTGATAAATTTTGAACCATTATGCTGGAGGTACAATGGGGGCAAGGTAGACATGGTACCTTCATTCATGAAGTCTATACTCTAGTGAGGCAGACAGACCTCACACACACACACACACACACACACACACACACACACACACAGACTGGCAATTAAAATTACTTCAGATTATCATAAGTGCATTAAAAAAACAGATAAGGGTCTGGGAGAAAGAATACCAGGGATGGTCTATCTTTAACGAGGACAAGCAGGGAGTTCTCCCAGAGGTGACATATAAACTGAGACACAAAAAATAAGCTAGCTATGTGTCATGGATATTTGTCATATTTGGGGCTACTTAATATTGTCTGAACATTCTTCCTGTGTTTGAGTAATTTCCTACTTCATAAGTAAAGAACAGTCAGTCCTACTGAGGAACAATATAGCACTGCATAAGAATCCGTTGCAAGTCAGTGAAAGAAGCCAGTCACAAAAGACTATATACTGTATGATTCCATTTACATGAAATGTCCAGAATAGCTAAATATATTTTAAAAATAAAGTAAATTCATGATTGTCTAGTGCACTATGAAAGGATGGGGAAAGGGGAAGAGAATAGGAAATGACTACCAATGGGCACAGGAATTGACTTTGTTGTGATGAAAATGTTCTAAACCTAAATTGAGATGATGGTTGTCCAAGTCTTGGAATATATTAAATCTGTGATGTTGGTGAAAGCACGCACTATGGCCCTTCATAGCTTTTGTTAATGTGGTCATCGCTGGCTTACAGAATGTAGGGTGACAGTTGTGGGGAAGTATTTCCCTGGAAAGGGACAATGCTGATCATGTGATTAGCCAGTCCCGGTTAAGGATCATCCTGTGCCTGTGTGGAGCTCCAGAACCAATTAAAAAGGCCCCTCGTGCACTTTAACAAGTTGATTGTGATTCACAGAGCCCTCCAAGGTGCAGGGCCCAGGCAAAGAGCCCCACTTGCCTCAACTACGGTGCTGGCAGTGGACGTGAAGAGAGGTGGAAAGACGCGAGCAGTATTTTGGAGCTAGACCGGGACTCGATTGATAGGTCAGACACGGGAAGATGAGGTAAGAGCTGATACCGCCTACCCCACTGTGAATCTGCCCACATCCTGAAAGAAGGAGGAGGAAGAGGAGGAGGAGGTGCAGGGAGGATGGGAGGGGAGGAAAAGAATAAGGAGAAGAAGAAGAAAAGAAAGAGGAGAAGGAAGAAGAGAAGGAGAAGAGGTGTAGAAGAATTAGAATAATTTTGTTGATTTTTTGAGCAGCCATGTGCTTCACAGACCCCCTCCCAACCACAGCAGCTGAATGATTTGTCTAAATCAATCAGCTACCAGATTTCTCTAACCAGGGACTGATTTAGATATGTGCATACAATATAACCTTGACCAAAAAAAAAAAAAAAATAGATAGATATAGCTATAAATAGATAGCTATAGATAGATGATAGAGAGATAGATAGATAGATAGATAGATAGATAGATAGATAGATAGATAGATAGAGATAGAGATAGAGATAGAGATAGAGATATACATAAAGGGACTATCTTCTGGAAGAGCTTCTGCTGTAATTTTCCTTATTCACAAAGGAGACAGAAAACAAATACTTTGTGGGGAAACTATTCTTATCTAGATAAGACTGATTACTTTTCTTCTATGTCCTCAGGTCCTATATTTATATACCTACTATAGCTCATTTAGCACTTACCTATTTGCATGTTTGGCTCTTTCTATAAAACTTTAAACCCCTCAAGTGCATAGGTAATATATTATTTGTTAAATATTCTCAACTTCCAGCACAACGCCTGGCATTTAGTAACTGTTATTAAATATTTGTTGGATAATATGGTATAAGGCTCAAAATCAAGATCCAGTATTAGGTGCTGCCCTGATATTTGGTGAAATCAGGAGGCACTCAAAGGCCTAACCACGTGTTCCCCCGACCCACCCACTCTGCTCCTGTGCATAAGATCCCCGATCCACACAACCCTCCTTATCAAAGGGACCAGGTACAGCCCCTGCTTATCCCTGAGCAGCGCGTTTCGTTGTCTACTAATCTGTGGAATTATTTGAACAAGCCAATAACGCTCTCCCACTGCAACCAGAAGGCACCTACCCTCTTGATACTACAAAGCCTGCCGCCCACGGCCCCTGCTTGTTCGGTCCATTCCTGAGTACAACCCCCATGAGGCCCTATAGGACATGGGATGTCCTTTTCCACCAGGCTGTGAGGATATGGACACATACCTATCCGGAAGTTAGTGCTGGCTTTCATCTGGATCTCACTCTCTGTGCTTTTTCATCTTCCCGGACTAGCCCAGGCTTCCTCAGAACACAGCACAAACTCCAAGAGCTGTCGATATCATCTGCCCAGTGTCGTGTGTGCAGCCGCCCCTATAATCCCAGGGCAGAAATCCCTCCTTCACCAACCAAGCAAAGCGGTGGTGATTCTAGTCTCTATCTTCACCCTTAGTCAGATTACATGGCAAGGGAACACTGATAGAGAATGTATGCATTTTACCAACTGATGATCTTCAGTGACATTCACCACAGAAACACAGCCTTTTTCAAGATTTTTTTTTTATTATTTGTGAGAGAGAGAGAGAGCACAAGCCAGGGCAGGGGCGGGGGGAGAAGCAGGCTCCCACTGAGCGGGGAGTCCGAGGTGGGGCTCGATCTCAGGACCCTGGGATCATGACCTGAGCTGAAGGCAGACGCCTAACCGACTGAGCCACCCGGGCACTCCGCCTTTTTCAAACAGCACTTGGTTAATGAGGCTGTTACCACTGCAATCCTTTTGATCTTCATTCAATTTCATTTTGGAAAGACGAGAGATTCACCCATTTCCACCAAGGCAGTTTCATTCCCACTAATTTCTCATCAAAGATGAAAGCTAATTACGCAGAAGTTTTTCCACTGTGTTCAAATAGAGGCATCCAATAACTCTTTTTGACTAAGAACAGAGCTTGCCCACAGTAACTTGGATATCTTGAGTTTGGAGGTCAGGAACAGGCTCCAGCAAACACCCCTTGCTAAGGGACAAAACTAAGTGGTTTGTACTTCTGAAAAAAATATACATTACAGGAAGGGTTTCTCTTTGTTTTAAAAATACAGCTTCTTTACAAACTTGAATATTTTTTTTTCTTCTCTCCCACCTCTGGGTTTAGCAATGCCACCCACAGATTAAAGAGTCTTAGAGACGAGTACATCTTTAAAAATAAAGGCAGAAAAGTGAAGCTCGCCGTATGCTGTCAGCATGACCCTTCCATCAGAGAAAAGGGTGAAGCACCAAAGCTGACGCAGCAAAAATTAATAGTTGTTGCAGGTTTTAATGAAATTATCTCATTTTTAGAAACCAGAACATCTCCACTAAAGTACCTATTCAGTTTTAAATTATTAAAATTTTCTGGGGCACCTGGGTGGCTCAGTCGTTAAGCGTCTGCCTTCAGCTCGGATCATGATCTCAGGGTCCTGGGATCGAGCCCCGCATCGGGCTCCCTGCTCCGTGGGAAGCCTGCTTCTCCCTCTCCCACTCCCCCCTGCTTGTGTTCCCTCTCTTGCTGTGTCTCTCTCTGTCAAATAAATAAAATCTTTAAAAAAAAATTATTAAAATTTTCCACCTGTGACTCAATTCTCATTTTTATTTTCTCATTTTGCAGTTTGAGACATTATTGGATTCTGCCTGTCTCGATGTTCTGATCCTCTGAACTTGCTTTCGTGTATTTAGAGTAGATGAACATCCATTATTAGGGACTAATGCAGGTGAGTAAGCTACCATGGGTGGTGGGAGGTAAGCTGTTCAGGAAAGATAATCACCATAGAGTGCAAAGTCAATAGTTTCACTCTATGGCATTTGAGTCACATCTTCTATGTGAATTTATTAATAAACACAGATAATAAGCACAACTGACATCCTTGAGCATGAACTATGTGCCAGGCATGGTATTAAGGGCCTTTTATGTCTCGGCTCATTGAACCCTCCCAGCAGCCCCATAAGGGGCACATCGTCCAGCCACAAAGTTTTAGGAAGAGGGAACTTTACCTCCATTTGAATGCAAGTTCTGAAATTCTCTACCAGCATGATATGGACAACAAATGCCACATTTGAGTCTTCACCCCCAAACCACACACATAAAAGTGACTTAATTAAGAAAATATGAGTGCAATGAAAAGCAGATAAATTACCAAGAAAGTTTCCCTTTATGAAAAGACAAATTGTCAAAATTTCTTTATAAAGTTACATATATACATAAGTGCACCAGTTGACCCAGGAATTCTACCACTAAGTATTTATCCAAACAAGTTTATATGCTTTCACAAATGAGCACCTGCACACACATGTTCACAGCAGTTTTAATTATAGCCTCAAACTGGAAACTCCACCACCGGCTCTGATAACTCTGTCGGGTGAAAGAATGGGCAAACTGGTAGGTTCAAACAATACCACTCAGCAATAAAAAGGAACAAACTACTGATACATGTAAACCATGGATAATTCTCAAAATCATTATGCTGAACAAAAGCAGTCAAACAAAGAAGACTATATATTGTATGATCCATTTTACCTGCAATTCTAAGATAGGTTAATCTATAGTAACAAAAAGCAGATCAGTGGTTGCCTAGGAAAGGAAGAGGAGGAAAGAAATTACCAAGGGACACAAGGAATCTTTTTGGAGTTCTGATACATTCTGTATCTTGATTGCCATGCAAATGATTACATAGGTGTGTACAGTTATTAAAATTCATGCTGGACAATTAAAACGGATGCCTTTCATTATATGTAAATTAAACTTCAATAATTTGATTAAATATAAAAGAAATTGTCAGAAGATCTTATCTTTTAATTTATTTTTTTAATTCAAGTAAAATTAACTTACAGTGTTATATTAGTTTCAGGGGTACAATATAGTGATTCAACAATCCTATACATTACACAGTGCTCGTTATGATAAGAGTCACCAGATAAGAGTTTGTTTTTTTGTTTATCTCTTTTTTCCTTTGTTCATTTGTTTTGTTTCTTAAATTCCACATATTAGTGAAATCATATGGTATTTGTCTTTCTCTGACTGACTTATTTCACTCAGCATTATACCCTCTAGGTCCATCCATGTTGTTGCAAATAGCAAGATTTCATTCTTTATCATGGCTGAGTAGTATTCCATTGTGTGTGTGTGTGTGCGTGTGCGTGTGTGTGTGTGTGTGTGTACACACCACATCTTCTTCATCCATTCATCTATGGATAGACACTGGCTTCCTTCCATAACTTGGCTATCGTAAATAATGCTGCAATAAACATAGCGGTGTATATATCTTTTTGAATCAGTGTTTTCATTTTTTCTGGGTCAATACTCAGTAGTAGAATTATTGGATCATGTGGTAATTCTATTTTTGATTTCTTGAGGAATGTCCATTACTGTTTTCCACAGTGGCCGCACTAGCTTGCATTCCTACCAACAGTGCACAGGGGTTCCTTTTTCTCCACATCCTTGCCAACATGTGCTGTTTTGTGTGTTTTTGACTTTAGCCATTCTGACAGTTGTGAGGTGATAACTCATTGTGGTTTTGATTTGTATTTCCCTGATGATGAATGATGTTGAGCATCTTTTCATGTGTCTGTTGGCCATCTGGATACCTTCTTCAGAAAAAATGTCTATTCAGGTCTTCTGCCCATTTTTTCACTGGATTATTTGGTGTTGAGTTATATACTTTTTTATACATTTTTATATTAGCCTCTTATCAGATATATCATTTGCAAATATCATCTCCCATTCAGTGGGTTGTCTTTCTATTTTGTTGATGGCTTCCTTCACTGTGCAAAAGCTTTTTATTTTAGTGTAGTCCCAATAGTTTCATTTTGCTTTTGTTTCTCTTGCCAGAGGAGACATATCTAGAAAAATGTTTCTACAGCTAATGTCAAAGAGATTACTGCCTGTGTTCTCCTCTAGGAATTTTATGGCTTCAGGTCTGACATTTAGGTCTTTAATCCATTTTGAGCTTATTTTTGTATGTGGTGTAAGAAAGTGGCCCAGTTTCATTGTCTTGCATGTACCTGTCCACCTGTTGAAGAAACTATCTTTTTCCCATTGTATATTCTTGCCTCCTATGTCATAGATTAATGACCATATAATCATGGGTTTATTTCTGGGCTCAGAAGAGTTCTTTAAAATAGCAATTTCCTTTCCCTCAGACTTTATATATTTTTAACCACTCAGTGAGGAATAAGACAAAGACACAAAGTATTAAGAGCCACAGTCAAGTAAAAATCATTCTGATCTGAAATACAGGTAATTTCTGAATTATGTACAATCCCATTTAATTCAAAAACCATTTATTCAACATTGTACAAATAAATTTACTATTTATCACATTTTCTACCTCAGAGGAATTGATTTAAGCCTTGTATCCCTGCTGTAGATTCACTGGGAAGAAATGAACTGTTCTTCTCTTTTCCCAAGAAAGTAAGGCCTCTGTTTTTGAGACCTGGACTTTCTGTCCTGGGTGGGGGAGGGAAAGTGGCAGGGAGTTGGTGTTAACAGAGGTACTGGTGTTTCTCGAAGGGATATTATCTGAATATTTGTTCACTTGCTCCTAAATTGACTTTTGTTTCTAAGCTTTAAGCCAGGAGTCACAAATTCAAATACCTACAAGGGGCAGGCAGGTAATATAATAAAATAGATTTATATAAGTTGATCTGGAATGATGGAGCTGATGGTGAACTGGACCACACATGCCACAGTTCATTCATTCATTCAACAAATACTTAATGAGGACCCACTATTGACCAGGCAGTACTCCAGGCACTGAAACATGAACAGAATAGACAAGGACCTATTTAAAAATAGTAATTCACATTCTCGTGGAGAGAAAACTGACAATAAATAAGTGGACAACTAAACAAAAACATGGAATAGGACAATGCTATTGGGGAAGGGGCTGGAGAATGAAAGAAGCCAAAGTTTTCTATTTTAAATAAGGTCCTCAGGGAAGTTAGCTCCGATAAACTGAAGGTTGAACAGACACCTGAGGGGGGAAGAAAGAGCAAGCCATGTAGATGGATATGAGGGTAAGAGGAAGAACATTCCAAGTGAGGAAACAAGAGAGCCCAGAGCGGAAGCAGAATGAGCACACTGAAGAAACTAAAGAAATTACAAGGATATCAGAATAGCCGGAGTGAAATGAGGAGGAAAACAGTGGTAGGACATGGCACAGGGGAGGAATGGGGGACTGGGGGGGGGGGGGGGCTATCATTGTAGGATGTTTTGGCCTCCGTTATGGCCTTGAAGCCTTTGTGTTTACTGTGAGTGAGATGAAAAGCCACCGGAGGATTTAGAGCCGAGAAGTGGCATGATCTGACTATTGCAGCTGTGTGAAAAATAGACTGGAGAGGAGGTTGGGAAACTTATGTGGAGGTTCTGGCAATAAGTCAGGAAAGATGGTGGTGGCTTAGAAAAAAAATGGTGTCTGCAGAATTGGTGAAAAGTAGTCAGAATCTGAATATATTTTGGATGATTGAGCCAAGCAGAACTGTTGATGGCTTAGAGATGAGGCGACACGGGAGGGGAGGAGTTGAGGAGGCTAACCCTGATGAGCCCCTGGGTCAAGATTCAACATAAGATGAACAACAAATGATAACCATTTGAGACAAACTGATAAAAGTGTTCCCTCCTCATTTAGCAGCAGCTTGTGTGAGCTCAAAGACTATGAGGGGATACAATTCATGTTAGAAGTTAACTGTAGGATTTGTATCCTGGAATAGTTAATCTGGAGAGTCAACTGGGCTGCCATCATAGGGAGTCATCCCAGCTAATGCTTGTTCTTCCCAATCTGGAGGTAAATATTCTCTAAGCCAATACACACTTTTGTTCAAGATTATATCAAGCACCTCATCGGAGGAAGCCTATTATCTTGAAGACAGATGGACCATGGTGAAGTATCCAGTGTCTCTGTTGACCAGAGGAAAACTTCTTATAACAGAACTGCTCAAAATGTGTCTCTCTGGCCAAATAATAAGCAGAGCTGGGGCAATTTGCTTTCCTACTTTCCTAAATAAGTGTAGGCAAGGATCAGAGGTGAGGCCGAGGGGGGCCATCCCAGAGACTACCTAGCGGGGCTTTGGGATGCATGATCCACAGTAGTCCAGCCCCAAAGAGAACCCTGACAGCAGACTATGCATGGTGCCCTAGGATAGAATACCCATCTGACGGAGCCAATTCTCTTTGGATATGTGGGCACCTTGTATGCTGAGTATTAGCTCCATTACAAAGTTCCTTTTGTGTGCCTGACAATAGGCTATATGAGTTTGGGGGGAAACTCAGATTTTAGGATTGGGTATCATGATTGAAGCTTACCTGACTAAAACAATTATGATGATTAGAGTTCCCATAGTTAGTGTTAGAATATAGGGGTGCCCCTCGCTTCTGCACCAAATGTGGAAGTATTCTCAAGTTGAGGAATAAAGCGCATGTATGATGCCCCAAAACAGACAGAGAAGCATGAGGTAAACAAGAAGGAAACTGTGACAATCATGGCAGGCTCTTCCTTTCCACCTCACCCAGGAAACAAGCTTATTTTCCCACTGTCTCTTGACCTCAAATTGTCCATAAGTGCCTCCCTTCCATTTTTCCTTCACTCTTTGTTGCCAGGGCTTACAGCTATAACATTTCTCCTTCTCAGGCTCCCATCAGGGAGACAATCACATGTTGGCACCCGTATGACCTGGATCCCCTCACCCCAAACCCACAGCACGGGATTTTCCATGCCTTGCCTAATCCACAATCTGGGGAATAGCATTGGCTGGACAAGACAGTTATCTGCTTCCAACCTAATGACATTCACCCCCTTTATATGCAGTAGTGAAGTAGCTTCAGTTTAATAACCACTCTCACCGTCATCAAGCTCTGTTTAGCCAATCCAAAGCCTATCATGAACTTTCTATGCAATTCTGGAGAAAAATGCATTTTACACTTTGGAGGTAACCAAATTACATCTGAATTAGCATTGGAATGAATTGGGCCCACATCTAGGACAGCCACATCTAACTCTGATGTCCACAGTGTGTCAGTCACTATTAAGAAAACACTCTCCTGGAGTTCCATGCTGCTATGTCTACTGTATTCCCCTGTCTATCCTCTCTTCCTAGAGGCAATCTCTGAGTTTGACTTCTGTGATGGCTTCAGCCAGGAATATAATCCTGCTTTTGTAAGGATGGCATATGAATTTTTAGTTAAAAAAAAATGACACCTGTTTTCAGAATATAGTAAGGTGGATGGGAAATCTAGGAGACACTATGTCTTGTTGCCCAGTCCTGGATGTCTTTGGCCATGACATGAGTCCCCTTGGTCACTGGTTACGATGAGGGAGTGTGCATTTGTGGTTGGTTAGAAACAATAGTGGTATCTGCTATCATTCCAAATCATAAGTTGGTGTTCATTGTGATCAGGACATATCATTTACTCAGGCTAAGAGATAAGGATCCAATAGAATCCACTTGTCAGTCGTGTGCTGCATGTGTTCCCCATTGGTCTCATAAAAGACGGTGGCCTGGTAGGCATATCGAGCTGTTGCCACAATGATTTCAATTCTTAATCAAGCATATTTTTTAAATTAATAGGTTCATTTCATCAGCTACACTGAGAAGATAAAACAATAAAACTTGTACGATTTAGAACCTAAGGTAAGGGTGACAAAACAAACTTTGTCACTGGATTTTTACCTTCCAGAGAAGATTCACCTTTTCTGAATGTGGCAGTAATAGTAAACCAAATGATAATGATAGTTTTACTCAGAAGTATGATCCCTCATATGTTAAATTCAGTTTTGTACTTACATCTTTATGATTCGTATGTAAATGCTGTTTCACTTATGACGGCTTCATTGCCTCATCAACCACAGCATCACTGTACAATAACGCCCCATGGTTTTAGCTCTTCTCCCTCCTTGCCCGTGGTTGCAAGCTCACATCTACAGAAACTTGCAGCATCATTTCTGAGGGTGACATTACAGCCCCTGGAATGTTTACTAAGTCGTTGCTAAATTGTTGTTCTCTCGTTATTTTTTAATTCTGTCAGGTAACCACTGGAAGTACCATAATATAGCACTGATGGATATTGTGGAGTTATTTCAAACAACAGTGGTTTTTTATTCAAAATAGAGTAATTGAAAGAGCACTCTAGTATGGCAGACTTCATAAACCTGAAGTCTTTAGTGTTCATAAATCCCAAAAAAGACAACTCCTTCATTTCTGAGCACAAATTTTAATGGAATCTCACTCATATTTAGATATATGATTTATGTAATGCTGCCCAACCATTCAGCAGAGTCTAAAACAAACAGAGGCACAGCCCTTATTGCCTCGTACAGGAGATATCTGAGTAAGAGCAGAGACACCTGCACAGGTGTCACTCTTTGGCTTTTTGGCCCCGGCTTCACTCTGGATATTTTCCAGCCCCAACACAACTGACATTCAGGCATCCGGCCAAAGGCAGGAAGTAGAAGAAATTCCACCCATTACTCTAGCCAGAACATTCTTCCTTTTCCCCATTGGCTGCCAAAACAGCTACAAGTTTTGGCTTGCAGCTGGCATTGGAGGGTTTTTTCAAGTTCTAAATATATGGAGAGCAAAGCTTCATCTTATGAAAAGTTATTTAAAGAACTGGAGCAGGTATTGAATAATTCAGTCTGTCTCTTTGTCCTTCACAAAATCCTTAACATCCTCTACCATGACCCTTGCAATCCTTTTCCAAGGGGAAAAGAGTGCCCCATGCATCTGGATACCTTTGAAGCTTTTGCAATATTCATCTCATCTTTCTATTAGAGCTGCTTATTTACGTAAACCTAATCTTGGCTTTCCAGTGAACTGTGGACGGGGTACTCAAAACACAATTTCATTTTTAGTATACAATACAGGTATCTTCATGGCTAAGACAAAAAGGCTAAAAAAAAATGAGGCATATTTTTAAGATTTAAAAAAAAAGTGATATAATGTCACAAAGAGTAAAACAGTAAAACATTTTCAAAACTTTTAATAAATGCATTCTTTGTACCAAAAAAGCAGTTTAAATTAAGTGTGTCATGTGGCATTGACTACTTGTCAGAGCTTCTAGAGTTCACATCTTGGGAATATTTATATGTAATTTATGACACTAACCATTGGTTAAATTAAACCAAAATAAATAAAAAATATTACAACAGAATTGTGTATTTTAAATGAAAATCGTCCTCTGCAAATGTTCACAGAGGACCCAAGAAGATGCCCAGTTAGCAGAGCTTACGGTTTAGAGTGTGATTATCCAAGAATGCCATAAATAAGAAGCTTCTATGAGGCATTTCTGCATACCACTGCATTAGCAAGTGCTATTTATTTTGACAATCATTTCCTCAGAGATATGTCTGAAGTCATTTATTTGAAATCCCTTTCTTTTTCACATATATTTTATTGCCACCTTGTGGCTAAAATGTTTTTCTTTTTTCTCTCTCCTTTACAAATGTGTGTACATATGCGGATGTCATTTCAAAAGAAATGTAAACTTCTGCTCCAGAGTAACTTTCAGTGATACTACCCGTACTCCCAATAATAAACAGTTTAAATCAAATAACCCTCTTTTATTTCTAAATTAAACTATGAATCTTTAAGTGAAAGATACCTCCTAACAGACTCACTTATCTATGTTTTTAAGGTTTCCTTAAAATCTGATATTACTCCACAAAATAATCATAGCATGAGAAAGAACATGATTCTGGATCTATATATGCAAAGAAAAATAAGACTAAGACGGAAGCTGATATTTACATAACTTAGAGAAGAAAATGGCAATTCAAGACAAGTAAAGAGTCTTTAGCCTTATTTAAATGCTGCAGGTGAATCCCCATCATTAGCATATAAGATCGTCAAAAACATACCAAGAAGGCCGGAGACAAAAGTAGAGAAGCAGACACAAGAGTCACCTCGTCAAACTCTCCAGTAGCTAGCTTCTTCCTCCTTCCCAAACCAGAAGCTTGAGCAGCAGCTGTGAGCTTGTTAGAAATTCAGAGTCTCAGAGCCCACTCCAGACCTATGAATCATAATATCTGCATTTTAACAGGATTCCCAGGTGATTCATGTGCACAGTATAGTTTAGAAGCATTGCCCTATTCTTTGTGCTCATGGCAAGATGCTGCTTAGATTGATTGAAACTATCACCCCTAAAGATCTAGCAGATGTGGTCAATAAACTTTGTGTGCCTAACGGCTGCGTCACAATGTGGTCATTATAACTAACTTGGTCAGTTTGTCAAATTTCCTAACCACTTATGCAAAGAACTGGTCATACAGGAGCGTAACTACAGTGGGTTCCTGTAAAAAACTCATCAGAGACTACAATCTCTGTGATGATAAGTAAATTAACACCTAAGGCAAAAGAAAGGCATATGATAATGCTGGCTTTTGGTTTTCCTCTGGTTTTCTTTGTTTTTGTTTTTTTAATGGGAAGAGAGAGCTTTTTTCATTACAGAGTAATGGAAAAATGAAAATTCGCCACTACTATCGGGTCCTGTCTACTTAGTACAAAATAAAGTCATCATGTTTTCTTAAACTATGAGGTATTTAGTCATCATTCAAAAACATTTATTTCATAGTAGGCACCATGCCAGGCATTTTGAGAGGCATGCTGTCGACTCACACCTGTGTTCTAGTCCTATTTCTACACTAATTGTATTAGTCAGTGTTCTCCAGACAAACACAACCAATAGGATACACATAAATATCTAAGATATATTTATTATTAGCAATCAGCTTACACAATTACAGAGGCTAAGAAGTTCTATGATCTGCCATTTGCAAGACGGAGCCCCAAGAAGGCTGGTGGTGGAGTTCCAGTCCAAGTCTGAAAGCCTGAGAATCAGAAGTGCCGATGACGTAAGTCCCAGTCCAAGGGCAGGACAAGATCAATGTCCCAGCTCAACAGTCAGGCAGAGAGCCAATTCTCCCTTCCTCTGCCTTTCTTTCTATTCAGGCCCTCGATGAAGTAGATGATACTCACCTACATTCGGGAGGGCAATCGCCTGTACTCAGTCTACTTATTCAAATGCTAATCTCATCTGGCAACACCCTCATAGACACGCCCAGAAAGAATGTTAGTCAAATATCTGTGCACCCCTTGACCCAGTCAAGGTGACACATAAAATCAGCAATCACACTAGCTGTTTCTGAGCAAGCCACTTTGTGTTTCTCTGGGACTACTAATCTTTGTAAAATTAAGGGGTGGGGATAGATGCTATTTGATAGCCATAAAAACTAATTTTAAAGCTCTGTTTCTCTATGGCATTCATTCTGTTCTTACCCAACATTAAATCAAATCAACAGAGCATATATATACTTGAGAATCAAATTCAAAAAAATAAGCAATACAGGCAACATAAAAAGCAAACATAGAGGAGCGCCTGGGTGGCTCAGTCAGTTAAGTGTCTGCCTTCAGCTCAGGTCGTGATCCCAGGGTCCTTCCTGGGATTGAGCCCTGAGTTGGGCTCCCTGCTCCTGCCTCTCCCTCTGCTGTTCCCCCTGCTTGTGCCTGTTCTCTCTCTCTCTCTCTCAAATAAACAAGTACAATCTTTAAAAAAAAAAAAGTAAACATAGAGAATAGAAATATTACAAAGAATTAGCCACCAAAACATGCCTCTGCTTAGCAGTCTCCACACTCCAAATGGAGAGCAGGACCCAGACATGGAAGAAGCCAAGAAGTTATTCTAAGTCTGCTGGCACTTCATAATTACAGATCAAAGACCACTGACATGCACTGCAAGATCAAACTAACATACATTACATAGTAGCACACATTACAAATTTTGATTCATAACAGTTCTGTATATCCAATATGCAACTAAAAAAGTAAGACTTTTGAATGTTAATGTTACTATAAATGCTTTTCTTTTTTAAGAGCAACACTTTAATTTCCATAGTCTCTGAACCTAGACAGTATCTTATCCTTCTTTAAAAGTCATGAGTTCTGAGAACTATATGGTATTACATTGGATTTAAAATTATCAAATTCCTAGTCAAGCTATTTTGGGAAAAAAAGAGCTGCATTATAGATCTAACTAGCTGAAGGACCATGAAAAAATTCTAACTACAAAGATGTATCTCAATACCCCAACTCCACCAATAAAAACGGTAAATTTTTATATATTTTTTAAAGATTTTATTTATTTATTTGACAGAGAGAGAGACACAGCAAGAGAGGGAACACAAGCAGGGGGAGTGGAAGAGGGAGAAGCAGGCTTCCCACGGAGCAGGGAGCCCGATGCAGGGCTCAATCTCAGGACTCTGGGATCATGACCTTAGCCGAAGGCAGACACTTAACCGACTGAGCCAACCAGGCGCCCTGGTAAATTTTTATATTAAAAATTGAATCAATTTCACTGAACTCTACCTCTGAAACTAATAATACACTATATGTTAATTGATTGAATTTAAATAAAATAAAATTTTTTAAAAATTGAATCAACTTGCTACTATTTAGATGCATGGAGGTTATATTTATTCAGACAAGGAAGTTTACTTCAATTCATATTTTTAAGCTGAGCTCCGCAAATAGCAAGAATTTTTCATGTCCCCCTAATATGAGTAATTTGTTCAACTGAATTTTCACCCTTTTTAACCAGTTGTTTTCTCACTAAGTAAACAGAGTCCTGCAGAACTTCAATTTTTTCTTGACAATTTGCTTGTTGTATTTGGTTGCAGTATTAAATAAAGGTTGGTCTTGCCACGAAAGGCCATCCCTGTTAGATGTTGTTGCGTCATTTTTGTCTATCACAAGACACCAGAAATGATCTCAATGATCAAAGATCTTCAAAGATATTTTGCAAGGAAAATTTCCTTTCTGATTCTGTGGTTTCATATTTTATGAACTGAAGTACAATCCTACAACCTAAAGCATAAAAACCTTAAGTCACTTGCTTTACTATATAAATGCTATTGGTTATAAAATTCTCCCAACCTCATTTTGAGTCCAGCTGTTTAACTGACTTGATAACCTCCTGTGGTAATAAATTCCACAGGCTGAATAAATGCAGTCTGGGAGGCACTTCTGTCTATTCTTACTTTTACTTACCAAGGCTGACAGGGGCAAGGGAGAGGACAATAGGAGATCAATTTTTCTAGAGGAGAAAATTGGACTAACTACTTCCCAGTCACTATAGCTGATAACTGTAGCGCACCATACAAAGTATCACTCTTCTCTATGTTTTTATTGAGAGAATCCATTATTTGAAAAAAAAGGTTAAAAAGCAAGAAAGAAGGAAAAAAGAAAACAAAGCAAGAAAGAAGGAAAATTATGAGTTCCTATTATATGTTAATTATTTCCTTTCAAAAACACATACTGCAATATATCAAGTGCACTTTTAGTACACATTTTTAACTTGGAATATAATTTAGGTTGGGCATTGGTTTAGGATGCACATATCTTTCAATGCGTCCATCTGCTTTGGCTTTTAGCTTTGAAACACCAGAATCAGAAGTGTAGCTTCCAAAATTTTCTATTTTGTTCTTTTTTTTTTTAATATAAGTCTATATATTCTGGAGGAAAAGATGGCGGAGGAGTAGGGGACCCTATTCCAACTGGTCCCCGGAATTGAGCTAGATATCTACCAGATCACTCTGAACACCCACGAAATCAACCTGAGATGTAAGAAGGTAGATCTGGATATCTACAAACAGAATATCGCAGGCGGTTTGTTTTGAGGTATGAAGCGGGGAGCCATGATTCCACGGGCACATATCCGAAGATAAATGGAAGGGGGAGGGAGCTGCCATAAGCGCTGGCAACGGTAAGGTGAAATAACACAGGAGCGCAAAAGCCTCCCACATTGGGGACAGGGCACAGACTCATAGACCAGTAGCGACTTTGGGGCAGCCCCCCAGACTGAAACCTGGAGCAGCAGGGCTGCGCATTTGAACTGGGGGTTGCTGGCAGTTTTAGAAGCACAAAGGGCAAAGACGTGCCCAACCTGGAGGTGAGGACTGGGAGTGCTGCTGAGGGGCGCACAACCCAGGATGCTGCAGTTTATAGCAGCACAGACAGAAACAGAGACAGTGTGGCCTGGAGAGGTCCCTGAAGAACAGACTGCGATCTCTCTCCTCTGAGGCAGAGGGTTGGAAACGATCTCTTCTGCTCTGACTCTCGGAAGAGATGGAAAGCCGCCAGGGAAAGCCACCAGAGAACAAAAGCCCCAAAACACCGGTTTTCACTGAGCCCATCCCCTGCCACAGGGAACAGGGCAACTCTGCCCCAACAGGGTTGCCTGAGTAACAGCGCGGCAGGCCCCTCCCCCAGAAGACAGGCTGGGAGAACAAGAGGCCAGCAACCCTACAGTCCCTACAAAACAGGTGCATCTTGCTTGGGTTGTGGTCAATAATTTGGACTGTACATTCCCTCAACCACCCCTCAACAGAATGACTAGGAGGAAGAACCCCCAAAATAGGAAAGACTCAGAGACTGTGACTTCTGCCACAGATTTACAAATGGATACAGATAAAACCAAGATGTCAGAAATGGAATTCAGGGTAGCAGTTTTGAAGACGATAGCTAGAATGGAGAAATCGATTAATGGCAACACAGAGTCTCTAAGGGCAGAAATGAAAGCTGAACTGGCAAAACTTAAAAATGCTATCAATGAGATCCAATCTAATCTAGATAATCTAACAGCTAGGGTAACTGAGACAGAAGAAAGAATTAGTGATCTAGAAGACCAATTGATAGAAAAAAAGGAAAAAGAGGAGGCCAGGAAAAACAACTCAAAATCCATGAAAATAGAATCAGAAAAGTAAGTGACACCATGAAACGTTCCAATGTCAGAATTATTGGGATCCCTGAGGGGGTGGAGAGAGAGAGAGGAGTAGAAGATATATTTGAGCAAATCATAGCTGAGAACTTCCCTAATCTGGGGAATGAAACAAACATTCGTGTCCTAGAAGCAGAGAGGACCCCTCCCAAGACCAAGGAAAACAGGCCAATGCCCCGGCATGTAATAGTAAAACTTGCAAATCTTAGAACCAAGGAAACCATCTTAAGGGCAGTTAGGGGGAAGAGATTCCTTACATACAGAGGGAGGAACATCAGAATAACGTCAGACCTATCCACAGAGACCTGGCAAGCCAGAAAGGCCTGGCAAGACATATTCAGGGTACTAAATGAGAAGAACATGCAGCCAAGAATACTTTATCCGGCAAGGCTGTCATTTAGAATGGATGGAGTGATGCAGAGCTTCCAAGACCGGCAGAAACTGAAAGAATATGTGACCACTAAGCTGGCCCTGCAAGAAATATTAACGGGGGGTTCTATGAAAGGAGAAAGACTCCAAGAGTGATATAAAACAGAAATTTACAGAGACAATCTATAAAAACAAGGTCTTCACAGGCAACATGACGACAATTAATTCATATCTTTCAATAATCACTCTCAACGTGAATGGCCTAAATGTTCCCATAAAATGGCACAGGGTTGCAGACTGGATAAAAAGATAGGACCCATCCATATGCTGTCTACAAGAGACTCATTTTGAACCTAAAGATACATCCAGACTGAAAGTAAAGGGATGGAGATCCATCTTCTATGCCAACGGACCTCAAAAGAAAGCTGGGGTAGCAATTCTTATATCAGACAAATTAGATTTTAAGCCAAAGACTGTAGTTAGAGACACAGAAGGACACTATATCATTCTTAAAGGGTCCATCCAACAAGAAGATCTAACAATTGTAAATATCTATGCCCCCAACATGGGAGCAGCCATCTACATAAGGCAACTGTTAACCAAAATAAAGAGTCATATTGATAACAATACATTAACTGTAGGAGACCTCAATACTCCACTCCAGCAATAGACAGATCATCAAGCAGAAAATCAACAAAGAAACAAGAGCTTTGAATGACACACTGGACCAGATGGACCTCATAGATATATACAGAACATTCCACCCTAAAACAATAGAATACGCATTCTTCTCGAGCGCACACAGAACTTTCTCCAGAATAGACCATATACTGGGTCACAAATCAGGTCTCAACTGATACCAGAAGATTGAGATTATTCCCTGCATATTCTCAGACCATAATGCTTTAAAACTGGAACTCAATCACAAGAAAAAATTTGGAAGAAATTCAAACACTTGGAAGCTAAAGACCACTCTGCTCAAGAATGTTTGGGCCAGGGGCGCCTGGGTGGCTCAGTCGTTAAGCGTCTGCTTCGGCTCAGGTCATGATCTCAGGATCCTGGGATCAAGCCCCGCATCAGGCTCCCTGCTCAGCGGGAAGCCTGCTTCTCCCTCTTCCACTCCCCCTGCTTGTGTTCCCTCTCTCGCTGTGTCTCTCTCTGTCAAATAAATAAATAAAATCTTTAAAAAAAAAAAAAAAAAGAATCTTTGGGTCAACCAAGAAATCAAAGAAGAACTTAAACAATTCATGGAAACCAATGAGAATGAAAACTTATCAGTCCAAAACCTACGGGATACTGCAAAGGCAGTCCTAAGGGGGAAATACATAGCCATCCAAGCCTCACCTAAAAAAATAGAAAAATCCCGAATTCACCAACTAAGTTTACACCTTAAAGAACTAGAGAAAAAGCAACAAACAATGCCTAAGCCATGCATTAGGAGAGAAATAATTAAGATTAAAGCAGAGATCAATGAATTAGAAACCAGAAACACAGTAGATCAGATCAACGAAACTAGAAGCTGGTTCTTTGAAAGAATTAATAAGATCGATAAACCACTGGCCAGACTTATCCAAAAGAAAAGAGAAAGAACCCAAATTAATAAAATTATGAATGAAAGGGGAGAGATCACAACTAACACCAAGGAAATAGAAACAATTATTAGAAATTATTATCAACAACTATATGCCAATAAATTAAGCAACCTGGAAGAAATGCATGCCTTCCTGGAAACCTATAAACTGCCAAGACTGAAACAGGAAGAAATTGACAACCTGAATAGGCCAATAACTAGTAACAAGATTGAAGCAGTGATCAAAAATCTCCCAAAAAACAAGAGTCCAGGGCCTGATGGATTCCCTGGGGAATTCTACCAAACATTCAAAGAAGAAATAATACCTATTCTTCTGAAGCTGTTTCAAAAAATAGAAACCGAAGGAAAGCTTCCAGACTTATTCTATGACGCCAGCATTACCTTAATCCCCAAACTAGGCAAAGACCCCCATCAAAAAGGAGAATTTCAGACCGATATCCCTGATGAATACAGATTCCAAAATCCTCAACAAAATCCTAGCTAATAGGATCCAACAATACATTAAAAGGATCATCCACCACAACCAAGTGGGATTTATCCCTGGGATGCAAGGGTGGTTCAACATTCGCAAATCAATCAATGTGATAGAACACATTAGTAAGAGGAGAGAGAAGAACCATATGGTCCTCTCAATTGATGCAGAAAAAACATTTGACAAAATACAGCATCTCCTGATTAAAACTCTTCAGAGTATAGGGATTGAGGAAATATTCCTCAATTTCATAAAATCCATCTATGAAAAACCCACAGTGAATATCATCCTCAATGGGGAAAAGCTGAGAGTCTTTCCCTTAAGATCAGGAACACATCAAGGATGCCCACTCTTGCCACTATTGTTCAACATAGTATTAGAAGTCCGGGCAACAGCAATCAGACAACAAAAAGATATAAAAAGTATTCAAATTGGCAAAGAAGAAGTCAAACTCTCTCTCTTCGCAGATGACATGATACTTTATGTGGAAAACCCAAAAGACTCCACCCCCAAATTACTAGAACTCATCCAGCTGAAATTCAGTAATGTGGTAGGATACAAAATCAATACACAGAAATAGTTTGCTTTCTTATATACTAACAATGCAACTGTAGAAAGAGAAATTAGAGAAACAATTCCATTTACAATAGCACCAAAAACCATAAGATACCTCGGAATAAACCTAACCAAAGAGGTAAAGAATCTATACTCTAGGAACTACAGAACACTCATGAAAGAAAGTGAAGAAAACAAAAAAAGATGGAAAAACATTCCATGCTCATGGATTGGAAGAATAAACATGGTTAAAATGTCTGTGCTACCCAGAGCAATCTATACCTTCAACGCCATCCCGATCAAAGTTCCAATGACATTTTTCAAAGTGTTGGAACAAACAATCCTAAAATTTGTATGGAATCAGAAAAGACCCCAAATCACCAAGGAAATGTTGAAAAAGAAAAACAAAGCTGGGGGCATCATGTTGCCCGATTTCAAGCTATATTACAAAGGAGTGATCACCAAGACAGCATGGTACTGGCACAAAAACAGACATATAGACCAATGGAACAGAATAGAGAGACCAGATAGAGACCCTCAACTCTATGGTCAAATAATCTTCAACAAAGCAGGAAAAATATGCAATGGAAAAAAGACAGTATCTTCAATAAATAGTGCTGGGAAAAATGGACAGCTATATACAGAAGAATGAAACTCGATCATTCTCTAACACCATACACAAAGATAAACTCAAAATGAATGAAAGACCTCAATGTGAGACAGGAATCCATCAAAATCCTAGAGGAGAACATAGGCAGTAACCTCTTCGACATCGGCCACAGCAACTTCTTTCAAGATACACCTCCAAAGGCTAGTGAAACAAAAGCAAAAATGAACTTTTGGGACTTCATCAAGATAAAAACCTTCTGCACAGCAAAGAAAACAGTCAACAATACAAAGAGGCAACCCACAGAATGGGAGAAGATATTTGCAAATGACACTACAGACAAAGCATGATTTCCAAGATCTATAAAGAACTTCTCAAACTCAACACCCAAAAAACAAATAATCCAGTCAAGAAATGTGCAGAAGACATGAACAGACACTTCTCCAAAGAAGACATACAAATGGCTAACAGACACATGAAAAAATGTTCATCATCATTAGCCATCAGAGAAATTCAAATCAAAACCACACTGAGATACCTCCTTACACCAGTTAGAATGGCAAAAATTGACAAGGCAAGAAACAACAAATGTTGGAGAGGTTGTGGAGAAAGGGGAGCCCTCTTACACTGTTGGTGGGAATGCAAGTTGGTACAGCCACTTCGGAAAACAGTGTGGAGCTTCCTCAAAAATTTAAAAATAGAGCTACCCTATGACCCAGCAATTGCACTCCTGGGTATTTACCCCAAAGACACAGATGTAGTGAAAAGAAGAGCCATATGCACCCCAATGTTCATAGCAGCAATGTCCACAATAGCCAAACTGGGGAAAGAGCCGAGATGCCCTTCAACAGAAGAAGGGATAAAGAAGATGTGGTCCATATATACAATGGAATATTACTCAGCCATCAGAAAGGATGAATACCCAACTTTTACATCAACATGGATGGGACTGGAGGAGATTATGCTAAGTGAAATAAGTCAAGCAGAGAAAGTCAATTACCATACGGTTTCACTTACTTGTGGAACATAAGGAATAGCATGAAGGACATTAGGAGAAGGAAGGGAAAAATGAAGGGGGGGGAAATCGGAGGGGGAGACGAACCATGAGAGACTATGGACTCCAAGAAACAAACTGAGGGTTTTAGAGGGGAGGGGGGTGGGGGGATGGATTAGCCCAGTGATGGGTATTAAGGATGGCACATAATGCATGGAGCACTTGGTGTTATATGAAAACAATGAACCATGGATCACTAAATCAAAAACTAATGATGTATTGTATGGTGACTAATATAACATAATAAAATAAAATAAAATTAAAAAATATATATATAAGTCTATATATTTTTTGTTCTTTATTATGAAATACTTTTTCCCATTTTGCTTGTCCAAAATACAATTTTAAAATAGTCAATCTTACACTTAAAAAGGAATCAAGAATTTTTTCTTGATTCTTCCACTAAAAAAAAAAAAGTAAAATTAGAAAAATGACAACAAGCAATTATAAGAATAATTTAGATCCAAAAATTCTTCTAATAAAGAATGAAATAATACAGGTCAGCCTGAGTTAATCTCTTGTCTATACTGATCAAATGCACAGAAAAGTTGTTATTTCTGTTCTAATTGGCCTATGTAGACACAATTAAAAGATTTATTATAAATCTCTCTCTCCTTTCTCTACTCTTTGATCTCCAATGGGAAAAATAAAAATACCTAACAATGCTGCTGACGTTCTCTTCCATGTAACTTGAGACCCTTCACAGTATCATCTCATTAATTCTGACCATATTACTTAGGTAAGTAATGGGGAAATATCATGATGTGCATTCATGGACATGTGTTAAAGCACAGAAAAATTAATTAACTTTCTGGAAATCATACATCAGTCAACCTGAACCACATCCATTGTCTTCAGTCTCCTAAGGCCTCACGTTCCACCTTCTCTGCTTGCCTCACTGCTCCCTGCCTCCACCTGGGAAAGTGAGCCTCTTTGGAAACTTAAGCAATTTTATGGTTCAACTTTGGTTTTCATCCAATCATTGTGCTTTGTCTTCAGATTTGTATTTCTAAGTGCTTGGGTTGGAGGTGATTTTTTTTTTTAACTTTGAGCTGTGAGCTTTTCATTTCTTCAAAAGTTTTGCAATAGTGCTCTCCCAATCCATCAGTGAATCATAAGGTGTCTTTGCTTTTTTCTATATCTAGTTCATGTCAATGCAAAACAGTTTGGAATCCAGCCATCAATCTGGATTGTCTCTCATAAACCTGAGATTCTGCTATTTTGTGACCATTTCTTAAATAGATACTACCTGCCTGAAATTATAACAGGCACTGAATTTTGGAATGCAATGAAGGAAGAAAATATTGCAGACTCATACTATATTAGGTGAGGGAGTGACAAGAGGCTATCTGGAGAGTACTGTGAAAGAGGTTTAAATAAATGGGCTGGGGGATGGGGACAGATTATGAACAACCTTAATAAAGGACAGCCACGATGGCCTCTGAAGAGAAAGACCTGATACTGCCCTGTGGCAATCTGTGTCTTGGTTCTTTTGAATAGGCTGATATTAATCCAGCTGTGATAGTCAAAGTGAGTCTGAATGTGTTTAGCTGGGCTTAAGAAGACCATATAGGGCATGTTGTGATAACCAATGCAAACTGACCAGTTTCTTGTATGTGAAGATGACATAAAAGCACTTCAGGATGAGTTGGGTGTTGGAAGTCAAAGTTGTGCTGGGATTCATGGTAGGTTAGAGACAAGAGTGTGGGATGCGTGGTTGATTAAAGTGAAGTAATACTGGAGGTGTAGAATAAGGTTTGGTGGCTCGTAAGATGATGAGGACCTAGATTAGGGTGGTGATCACAGGGAAAAAAAATAGAACAAAAATACTAGAATGGAAGTAACATGTCAAGGAGTTAAGAGGTCATGAGAAGAAAATTGAAACCATGTGTGTAGATCATTCACCAAGTTATTTGGCAGGAAAGGGGAGAGAAAAATAGGATGCTAGCTAGGAGAGGCAGCAGGATAAGGCAAAGTTCAGTTGAGTATGTGATAGAATCATGTTTGAAGGCTGATTCCAATGAATGAATGAATGAATGAATGAATGAAAAATAAACACACAAACTATTAGTGAGGGACTGGCCAATCATCAATCAACTAAGCAATCAGTAAAATCATCATTGAGGAATACTGTGACTCAGGCAAGGTACTAGACGCTGGAAGTACACAAATATGGCATAATTACCTCCCCAGGTAGCTCACTGCAGGGTGGGAAGACAGGCAATAGATACAAACTAGATATAATGTGGCAAGGGCTACCGACGAAAGAGCAACCTAAGCAGGAGGGCTGAGACTAGGCTTTGCATAGTGGAGGGCATTAACAGTGAGTTTACCCGTTAATAGGTAAGGGTTGGAAAGATAGTTAGATGGGCTCTGTAGGCAGGGAACCTAGTGTGTGCAGAAGAACAAGGGCATGGGAAAGCTAGTAATTCTGAAAAACAGTGATAGTTTTAGATGTATGGCATATAGGATGGAAACGAGGGAGTCAAAACAGAAGAAACCTGAATTAACAGTTAAAGCCAAATGACAAAGGCCATAAGTCAAACTCTAGAGCTTGATTTTTTTTCTGAAAGCCACTGAGATTCACTGGAGAATACGATGCAAAAAATAACAATATGGCCTTTAAAGAGGCTTTTGATGAATACTGTATTCATTTCCTATTGCTGCTATCACCAATGACCTCAAATGACTTTGTGGTTTAAAACAATATAAATCTATTATCTTAGGGTTCTGGATGTCAGAAATTCAAAATGGGTCTCCCTAGGCTGAAATCAAGGTGACAGCAGACTGTGTTCTTTTCTGAAGGCTTCAAGGGAGCATCTGCTTTTCTTGCCTTTTCCCATTTCTAGGGATCTCCCGCATCTCTTGGCTGTGGTCCCCTTCCTTCTTCAAAGCCACCTATGTTCTGTCGAGCCTTTCTCACATCTCATCACTCTGACATTCTATTGCGCTCTTCCACATTTAAGGACCCCTGTGATTACACTGGGCCTTCCTCAGATAATCCAAAATAATCTCCCCATCTCAAAATCCTTAATTTGATTGCCTCTGCAAAGTCCCTTTTCCTTCATAAAATAACATATCCACAGTTCCAAAGATTAGGATGGGGACCTTTGAGAGACCATTTTTGACCTATCACAAATAGCTCACATTTTTTGTTCCCTTTGTACCTGGCTTCACTGAGAACAACTGCATTCTCATATCTGCTTCTGACTCCATGGGCTGCAATGGCATACAGCAAGCAGCCTCCGGAAAAACCCACTGTACACTTGGGAGAGAATCGGAGTGAAAAAGGCAAATAAGGTTTAAGCATTATAATGAAAACAATTTTGATCACATGAATTGCCTGAAAGGGTCTCAAGAACCCAGGGAATCTCAAGCTGCACTTTGGAAACTAGCTATACGAGTACTTTATAGACTATGAGAATCTGAATATTACATAATGTAGCTGAGTAGTTCACAGAATTGTTGCAGTAAGGTGAAAGGCCTATTATTACCTCTGAGAATGAGTTCTTTTTACTTTGAATATGAAGTTAGAATATTTAACCGCCCATCATCATTGGCTGTTTATAGTGAAAAATATATATATATATATTCTTATGGAATCTATTACAAGAATATGTCATTTGTACCAATCAGAAATTCCTCCTTCCTAAATCCTATATGAATTTTCTCAATTCCTTTCAAAGCAATTTGTGGAGAAAGGCTTTTGAGAAATGTACAGTTAGAAAACTAGGTTAAATGAATGCACCACTGTATAAGAAAACAACTGAAATCACAGGTATTCTTAAGGGTTTTCTTGAATTACTCAACCCTAAAAATCTGAGTGAAACTCAGAAGGCAAAGTTCTGGACAAGGGGGAGAATGTAAAAGAAGGCAGGGTGTCTCAATGGAATATGCATTTGCCAGGGACAGTGGAAAAACAAAGGCCATCGTCATTTTTCCCAAATCAAATTTGAAGGACTAGTAAAAGAGAATATATTTCAGAATCTTTCACAGTCCCAAAGATCCCTCTGTCCTCATGTATAAAATTATTTAAGTGTGAGATTCCAAGGACATTATATATTAGCCAAAATACCATGCTTGGAAAATAATAAAAGTATTATTTGCAAAAATAACTACGGGGGGGGTTAATTAAAAATAGTACCTTGAGGGGCACCTGGGTGGCTCAGTCAATTAAGCATCTGACTCTTGATCTCAGTTCAGGTCTTGATCTCAGGGTTGGTGAGGTCAAGCCCCTCGCTGGGCTCCACACTGGGCATGGAGCCTCCTTAAAAAAAAAAAAAAGAAAAGCGTGGATAAAAAGATGGCACCTGGCTTTACTTCCATAATGCAATCTGTCCCCCTTTCTGAACTATCTCTTAGAAATAAAATAAAAATGAAAAGCAACAAAAAATAAGACTAATAATAGTCAACCTATGGCTAGAAACCAGAATTTTTCCATAACTATACCTTACCAATATCACTGATCAAACTTATTGAGAAACACAATTTATGATTCATGAATACTTTGCCAGCTGGAAAAATAGGTTGCCTATCCTAAAAAGTGTGGGGAAGGTACACTTTCAATCACTCAATCAAAAATTCAGGAGCTGTACAAGCTGAGTAGATCTGAGTAGTCACTCCATATTGAGCGGACATTGTATTTTGAAGCAACCAGAGTTGTGCACCTTAGCTCTCTCTTCAGTTTCTCTTTCTGTAGGCACATTTGCAATAAACAATAGCTCAGAAACAGAGAAGGAAACCCTATGTTGTCATATGCTTCTGGGGTAGTATAGACCCCACTAGTAAAGTACTTCAGGTAGAAACAAATAGAAAGAGCTCAGGTAGCTGTACAGGTCCTGCATTGCTTCCTAGTGCTCGACTTTTTAAGCAGAAGTGGTAAGAGAATAACGCACACTTTGCTCACTCCAGCAAAAACAGATGACTGCTAGATATTAGGAATTAGTCTCATAACTACACAGCTACCTGGTTTCTGTGGAGAATTTATGGCATCAAGTTGGCTAATTGTAGTCCAGAAACTTGGACCATTACTATTACTATAACTATTAACAAACATCCTAGGTGGAAAGAGCTCTCTTCATTCCAGACATCATAGAAAGCCTGGTCTTTGAATGCACATAGTCATGAATTTTAATCTTGACTTCTACATTCTAAGTCTTAGCTTCTTCATCTATTAAATGAAAATAATAATCATTAATGCCTGGAAATATCCAGCACAGTGTCAAAGCTGGAGTCAGTACTCAATAAGTGACAGTTATTATTATAAGAAAAAACAAAGGGAGGAAAATTATGATGAGCTTAAGCAAAAACCTTGAGGATCAAGTAAGAGACAACATAGTAAAAAGGAAAGCATGTCTCTAAAAATTATTAACTACAGGAATCAGAGGAAAATGTTTAAATACAATTACACTTTCTCAAAAAAATTAAAAAGTCACAACCTCTACCAAAAAGAAACACAGAGCGGTACCTGGGTGGCTCAGTCAGTTAAACGCCCAACTCTTGATTTTGGCTTAGGTCATCATCTCAGGGGCATGAGATCAAGCCCCCAGTATGGCTCCCCATTCAGTGCGGAGTCTGCTTGAGATTTTCTCTCTCCCTCTCCCTTTACCCCTCTCCCTGCTCTCTCTCTCTCTCTCTCTCTCTCCCTCAAATAAATAAATAAATCTTAAAAAAAAAAAAAAAAGAAAAACACAGAAATCCAAAAGGGTAACAGAGTGAAGTTAAAAATAAAGAAGGCTGGGGCATCTGGGTAGCTCAGTCAGTTAAGAATCTGACTCCTGATCTCATCTCAGGTCTTGATCTCAGGGTTGTGAATTCAAGCCCTGTGTTGAGCCTACTTTAAAAAAAAATAATTAAAAATAAATAAATAAATATGGTCAAAAGGGATCTGAAGGGTAAAATTAAAATGTGTTTTAAGCAAATATTAGAAAAAAATAAAATATTACTTGTAATAAAAGTTGCAGAGATGATACAGAGGAAAATAGAGTAAGTGATGAGAAGTATAAACTTGAATGCAGAGAGAAAAGAAATAAATGAAAAGACTGAGGGCAAAAGGAAAGAAAAACAGAGATTAAAATTCTTGATTTTTCTGAAAAAGAAACAAGAATTATCAGAACAGATGCAATTTATCAAAAATGAAACTGAAGTAAACTTTCCTGAGCTGAGCCAAAGCAACATGTAAGAAAAACATACCACTTGGATACCCTTCCTGAGGAAGTAACTCAAGAGGTATTCCAACTCTATGGAACTTAGATCAGAATGATGAATTCAAGAGGGAAAAAGATGACGAGATTTAAAAAAATGGTAATGGGTGGATGAAGACCCACTGGAGGGTTAAATTACTATAAATTATACCTAATACAAAACACAACTACCTGAGCACTAGACCATGAACAAAAGTAGACAGAGTCTGCTAGGGAGCATATGCTAAAGGAAGAAAAAAAAGGGAAGCTGTCAGAAGTAAATTTCAAGATTTTCTGGTGTTTAGACTGAAACTAAGTGCAGTTGACATACACATTGGAATTGGCAGGCACGGGCACTAGAGGGAAAATGCACAGTCCTTCTTACATAAGCATACACATTAAGAAATCAAAGCATTTTTCTCGCTATGTCTCATTGACCAGGATGACGTTATCTCTGATCCAGAACACATTCCAAACTAAAATGTATTAATGTCGAACACTTAATACATAGGCAATATGATTTTAATTCTCTCAAAGACAACATAATTACAATAATAATTTGTGGGATATTCCTACCAGAAAAAGTGGGCTGGCACTGCTTTTTCTTTCTTTATCCAGAGATAAAATAAACAAAAATTTAAGACATCACCTATACAGTTATAATTTTTATAATTTTAGTTATTCATTTTAACCAGAAAGAGCACAATTATTCTTCAATTCAGTTGATGCTCAAAAATATTACAACTAAATGTCCAGTGGCAATCCATGCTCAGAGATTCAGAGACTATGGTTCCAAAACAATTGCCAAGAAAGTGTCAAATAATCCCTCTGTCTCCAGAGAAGTTTCTTCCAAGATTATATTTATCATAACTTTCTAGTGTCACAGGCATTTTTAAGTTACATTTCCTTACTGCTCAAGTAAATAAAGGAAATGCTTAACATATGAGGCATAATCAGATTTTCTAAGATATTCTATCAGAGGTAAAGTAAGTTGGTAAAAATCTAATTGCCTTTTTAAAAGGATTATAGTAAAATCACAATATATATGTTTTATAAGCAACATTTAAAGAAGAAAACCACTTTGTATAGGACAGATGTAATAAAACAATACTTAAGACTTCATATAAAACCATTTATTTTCCATTTACAATGTCCCAGTTCCTTACATTATCAGATATGAGCATTTATCACTAAGAGCAGTTTTAAGTCATTTTATGAACAATTTATCCAAAGTATAAAGTGATATAATTATCTTAGGTGCATTTTGCAATAAAGTGAAGCCTTTTTATGGTCTTTTAAAGATAAAAAGAAAACATTCACATTAAAACATTTTACCTGATTTATTATAATGGAAGATTATATAAACCAAAAGGCTAATTTGATAAATCAAATCCAATTGTAAAATTATATAGAAATACGACACTGTAGAAAAAATCATTCTTTCTACTTCACATGTTTTGAAGAACTACATATCATTGCTTTGGGGAAAAAATACATTTCAAGTTGTTAAATATTTCCCAAAAAAATGCAATTGTTAATGTGTCTGTTTCTACCCACAACCTGGTTTTCTCTCTGACTTCTTCAAGATGTTCTGACGTGCCCCCAAGTCTGGGAAACATTGGTACACAAGATCCCTCTGACACAAACCCAACTCTAAAGAAACCCATGAAGATATCAACTGACATTTATTTACAGTTTTGGGTTTTTTGTCATTTCATGGATACTGTATATTTTAATTTGTGTAAAAACGTTCCTATCTCCTTGACAGAGACTGAAAATTAAAATCAAAATGTTTAGCTTTATTCTAATTCCTTGAGTAAGCAATACTTCACAGTCAAAATTCCAAAACAACAAAACTGACTTAAAAATGGAATGTTTGCATATCTTTTTTGTACATTTTGAACTGGAAATATGGCTTTGAAATAACATAAAGGGTCATCCACTTTGAATACGGTGGCATATTTCCCTTTCAGAATTTCCCTCTTGGAAATCCCACAAAGTAACAAGGAAAACAAGATTAGAGATTAAAATTCTTTCTCTATTACATCTAAAATACAGCTTAAAAGAACCCACATAAGCATAAATAAAATTCCTTTAAAGCAGACCAGAATAATGAAACATTGCCATTATTAAAAGATATAATGCAAGAAAAAAATACAATAATTCAGAATCCATACATCAAATGGCAAGTCATTCTCCAAGGGAAAAAAAAATAGACCAAGGACAATCAACATCAATTAATAGCTTTGTAAAGCCATAAAAATTCAAAAATAAAGAAGGAATAAATTGGGAATACAAGGGGAAAACAAGATCAAGTCATTCAATGGGGGAAAAAATCAGTCTCACATTTTCTTGAGATTGTTTCAAAATCTCCATAGTAACATCCAACATTTAACAAGCAGTAGAGCAATTATAAAAATTGTAACCCAAGACATAAACATAGCTAAATGTTTTTTTTAATATAAAGGCAACATTCAACCAATTTTTAACATGGAAAGAATTCTCATTCACCATTCCCAAATTCCTTCTATGTGGAGGGAGTTCCACTAACAAAACATTCCTCTTCAATCTCTCTGCCTCCTCATCCTCTCCTGAGAAGTGCCTTAGTTTATCATTCATGTGATGGAATTAGGATCTCAACATCATGCCCCAGCCCCTCCCTCTCTACCATTACTCTTGAGAGTTACCTGAGGATAGAGAAAATATCTCAGCTATGCTCAACCATGTATCAGGTCTCGTACAGCATTCCTGAATGTGGGCAATTTTGACATTTGGGGAGGGATAATTCTTCATGCATTAAAGGATTTTAAACCCTGCTCCCCACCTACTAAATGCCAGAAGTACTTTCCAATCATTGGGACAACCAAAACTTCCTATTCAAAATCAACCTGTAGGGAAGAACACCTCCACCCCAGTCCACCCCACCTCCAACAACTGTGACTCTCCAGACTGCTCATGACCAGAATGATATATTTACCTAATTCTTGAGTTCAGTATTAGTAAGCCCACCTGCCTGCAGATAATAAAACATAATTGCTAACATTTATTGAGTGCATACCAACCCAAGTACAATCCTAAGCATTTTAAATGTATACAACACTGAATCCTCAAAAGTAGCCTTTAAATTAAATAGTACTATCTTCCCATTGATCCTCTCATTTGGTACTTGGGCAAGAAACATTGAAAAAAAGAGTCAGATATGGGGGAGTCATATATTATATGCAGATTATGTTTTCTGATACAGCCAGGAAATGGCTTTAAATCAGGAAGTATTTTACTAAGTACAGATCAAAGACAGTTCTTGACCTCTGTAAAATTAGTATTATGGAATGAATGTTTGTGTGCCCCCAAAATTCATATGTTGAAGCCCCAATCCCTAATGTGATGATATTAGGAGGTGGGGCCTTTGAGAGGTAATTATGTTTACCTGAGGTTATGAGAGTGAAACCCTCATGGGATTAGTGCCCTTATAAGAAGAAGAGACCAGAACTCACACACCCACACCAATGTTTGCTCTTGCTCGCTTGCTCTCTCTCTCTCTCTCTTTCTCTCTCCCTCTCTCTCTCCCTACCATCCCTCCTTTGCTCCCTCTGCCATGTGAGGATAGGCACAAGGAGGCTGCTGTCTACAAACCAAACCAGTGTTTGTAGACACTGGATCTGTCGGCCAGTTGATTTTGGATAGTTAGAACTGTCAGAAATAAATGTTTGCTGTTTAAGCCACTCAGTTTATGGTGTTTTGCTGTAGCAGCCAGAACTAAGACAACTAGTGAAGAAGCATGAGAAGGAGAAAATATGGAAGTCATGGAGAGTATGATACTCTGGAAGCCAAGTGAAGAAAGTTTTTCAAGGGTGAGAGAGAAATCAACCATGTCAAACACCTGCTGAAAAATCAAGTAGAATGAGGACTGAGAACTAATGACTAGCGATAGGGAGGTTACCAATGACCTTGAGAAGACCGTTTCAGTAGAATGGTATGTGTGTGTAAAGGGGGCAAAAGCATGATTGGAGCAGGCTCGTAAGACTATTGGGAGGAATATAGACAACTCTTCTTGAGGAATTTTGCTACAACAGAGAGCAGAAAAATGGGGCAGTAGTTGACAGCAGGCATGGGGGTCAGAGAGGTGTTTTGGGTTTTTTTAAGATGGAAGAAAAGGGCCCAGTTCCTGGTTCACAGACAGCCATCTTTCCACCATAACCTCACATGGTGAAAGCTCAGGATGGCTCTCTCTGTGGCCTCTTTTATAAGGGCTCTAATCCTCTTTGTTAGGGCGCCACCCTCGTGGCCTAATCACTTCCCAAAAGCCCCCCCTCCTGATACCATCACTTTGGGTGTTAAGATAACACCTCTAGGTACCAATTTCCTGTCCAAGTCTGTTCAGGCTGCCATAACAAAAGTATGATAGACTGGGTAGCTTATAAACAATAAGAATTTATTTCTTACAGTTCTGGAGACTGGTAACAGATCTACAGTTGTAAGATCAAGGAACTGGCAGATTCAGTGTCTGGTAAGAGCCTTTTCTCTGGTTCTCAGATGGCTGTCTTCTCAACTGTGTCCTCACCTGGCAGAGATGTCTCTGTTATAAGGGCACTAATTGCATTCAGGAGGGCAGAGCCCTCTCCCAAAGGCCCCACCTCCTGATACCATCAGACTGGGCATTAGGATTTAACATATGAATTTGGGGAAGACAAAACATTAAATCTGTAACACTGTCTCTCCCCCTCACTCACATCATTCCAGCCACATTAGCTTTCTCATTGTCCTTTGAACAAGCCACATATTAGGGATTCTGTTTTAACTATTCTTCACCCAGAACACTCTTACCCAACATCTGTTCACTTCCTGAAAGGTTTTGTTCAAATCAAGGCCATTACCTGGACCACTCTACTTAATATTTCAACATGTTCTCCCCTGCCCAGAACTCTACTCCTACCTTGCCTGCTTTCCTTCTTCTTTTTCCATAGCCCTTAAAGCCCCCTAAATGTTTACTGATTTGGTGGTTTCATTGGTCATTGTCTATTTCACCAACTAAAATGCAAGTTCCATGAAGGCATAAATCTCTGTCAGTTTTGATCCCTAATGTTTCCCAGTGTCAGGAAAAATTGTCTGACTATTGGAAAAGAGCAAGAGAGATTACTGGGTGTCTTTTCAGTGGAATACTGAACATTTCCAGTAAACCTTCTGAGGGTTTTCAGATTCCATAAAAGGTGTATACCTTTGGTTTGTCTTTGATAGATTCTGTACGGATAGAAGTTAACTTACTAAAAAACTAATTGCAATGCAAGTGTCTCTTTCCATAGTAATACAAATTATTTCTGTTCACAGCAATACAAATGTATTTTGTTCACCACTTCTTATTGGTTTCATCGTTAATTAATGAGTTAAGAAAAATATTTGAACATGTTCATATTTTATTTCTATCAATGTCATATTTTCACCTTTTTGAAAATTATCTTTTAGTGTTTTTGCAAATCACTAGACTGACTTGATGGATCCAGGTAAACTGGGTTGCCAGAGAAGCATACTTCATTAGCTATTTAAACCCAGCACATCTTTTCTTGGTTTCCACAGTGAATCCCAAGGGGCAATAGAAGCTTAGCTTTGCCAATGGTTTCTCTAGGACTTTTGTTTCCTCTCTACTGAATTTGTGTTTTGTTCTTGCTTCTGGTTTGTACCTAATAAAGTAATTCCCCATTGGTGGCAGCAATGATTGGGAATTTGGTTTATAATCTAACCATCTGATGAATTTCTTAGAGGAGGATGGAGAAGCATTTTCTGTTAAGTGAGAGATAAGAGAAATCTGATTAGCTAGTCTTTTTCGTTTGCTTGTCTATTTGTGACCACGAATCAATTAGGATTTCATACCCATTGAGAAGAAGAAAGTCCTTGAGATCTGAACCAGAGAGTTGTTATTTTTCTCCGTTTATTTATTTACTTTTATTTTTTTAGAGAGAGAGACAGAGAGAGCAAGAATCTTAAGCATGCTCCATGCCCAGAGCAGAGCCCTATGTGGGGTTCAATCTCACAACCCTGAGATCATGACCTGAGCTGAAATCAAGAGTCGGACACTTAACCAACTGAGCCACCCAGGTGCCCCTCTGTTTATTTCCGATCAATAGCTAAAGTTATACAATTTAGTTATACAACACGCTATCCACGTGTCTGGGTGTCTATATGTTTATAATTGACAAAGGTCTTGACCTCTTGTTATGTGAATGCAAAATGTTATCCTATCTCCAAATAGTATTAAGAATTTAGATTATATCTCTGAAATTGAAGGAGTTCCATTTTAATTAGTTTATAGAGATTGCTATCAAGATTGTCTAAGCAACTATCATCTCTAATATTTCCATAATTCACAAAACAATAAGGAAACTGAACTTCTAAGGATAATAAACTTCTAAATGCACTGGACATTTAAGGAAAAAAGTCCTGTTATGGAAACTGTTAGCTCAGAAATATTTGAAGAATCCAAGATCACATAATTAAGGCTTAGTTATATGGGTTTAATAATTTTTTAAAAATAAGCTATGTCTTTTCTCTAATTTATCAGAGTAACAGATAATACAAGTGTATATTTTTTTCTTTTCCTTCTATGTCTGTTTTTCATCAACTGCATTTTTTTTCTTTTTACCTTTTGACCCCTTTCACCCATTTCTTCTACCTCCTACCACCTGCTTCTGGCAACCACCAATATGTACTCTGTATCTACGAGCCTGGTTTTGTTGTTTTTGTTTTTGTTGTTGTTGTGGCTTTTGTTTGTTTTCTTTTGTTTTGTCTCTTTAGACTCTACATATACGAAAGATCATATGTTATTTGATTTTCTCTGTCTGACTTTTTTCACATAGCATAATGCCTTCAATGTCCATCCATGTTATTGCAAATGGCAAGATTTCATTCTTTTCAGGGGTTGAATAATATTCTATTGTATATATATACCATAATTTCTTCATCCATTCATTCCTTCATCATTTTACTTTTTGTAAGACGTAGGTTGTTTTCTCATGAACATGAGAGTGAGTGTGTCTTTGTGTCATACTGATGAACATGTTCATTTTTGGTACTTGAATATGTGAAGGTATTCTGTGTGGCCAAAGAGAATTTTGTTATGTGCATGCACAGTCATAGTCTGCTAAAATGCTTGTATTGACTGTTTTCAGTTACCTGTCCCTCAGTTTTCTCTGTGCAATAAAAGTCAAATATTTTGATTAAAAGTTATAATATTATGACACAGAGGAAAATGGCAGTGGAGTAGGAGAACCTAGGCTCATCTCATCACACAAACACAACTAGATAACTATCAAATCATCCTAAATGCCCCAGAAATTGACCTGAAGAGTGAGAACAAACTCCACAAGTAAAGGGATAGAAGAGGCCACACTGAAGAAGGTAGGAAGTGCAAAGATGTGGTTTAGGGGAGAAATGGATTGCAGGTGCTGTGGAAGGGAGGGAGCTATGGTCATGGAGAAGGGCAAGAGAGAGTGGAGCACACAAGGAATGCACAAGGAGAATGTTTCCCCAAAGCCATTGGCTTGGAAAATGAGAGGGGTTGAATTTCATGAGTTCTTGCAACCAGCAAGGCTTAAAGCTTAGATTTTTAAAAGTCACCAGGCTTGGCTGGGATAGAGCCAAGAGGCCACTGCACTGCTCCTGGAAAGAAGACAGGCAAACAACCTGGGGGCCACACAGTGTGGAAACATCAATCTGAAAAATGATCTACAAACCCCTGGCCATGCCACATCTCCCAACCAGAGAATTCTGCAGGGCCTCAGTTCTGGTGGAGCTGGTGTCAGGTCTCATTTCACAAGCAGACCAGACCACACCTAGTTAAAACTCATGACATTCAGGCCAGGAGCCAAACACTGCCTACAGCAGGCAAGGAGAGCCTCTGCAAATGACTGGCCTAAAGGATAGAGCAGCCAAAACACAACAGCAGAGTGCACGCAGCACACACCAGAGACACTCGCTGAAGCGCCAGGCCATAGACACTACATGACCTCTTCTTCATAAAGCCATTATTTTCCAGAAGCAGGAGACATAATTGGCTTTTCTAACACAGAAAAGAATGCAGAGACTTAGACAAAATGCCAAGACAGAGGAATTTATCCCAAATGAAAGGACAAGATTAGGCCATGGTCAGAGATCTAAGCAAAACAGATATAAGTAACATGCCTGATGGAGAATTTAGAGCAAAAATCATAAGGATACACAGGGGCCTTGAGAAAAGAATAGAAGACATCAGGGAGACCCTTACCACAGAGATAAAAGAGTTTAAGAAGAATCAATCAGGGATGAAGAACACACTAAAAGAAATTGAACCAGGTCTGGAGCAATGAACAGCAGGCTGGAAGAAACAGAGGAATGAATTAGTGACCTTGAAGACAAAATAATGGAAAATAATGAAACTAAACAAAAGAGAGAAAGAAGAATTATGGAACACTAGAATAGACTTAGGGAACTCAGTGACTCCATCAAATGTAATAATATTCATATTATAGGAATATCAGAAGAGAGAGAAAAGGGGACAGAAAATTTATTTCAAAAAATAATGGCAGAAAACATTCCTAATCTGAGAAAGGAAACACAGGAGGCACAGAGAATTCCCATCAAAATCAACAAAAGCAGGTCAACACTAAGACACATTGTAATTAAATTTGCAAAATATAGTGATAAAGAAAAAAATCCTAAAAGCAGCAAGACAAAAGAAATCCTTAACTTACAAGGGAAAATCCATAAGGTTAGCTAGAGATTTCTCAACAGAAACTTGGCAAGCCAGAAGAGAGTGGCATGATATATTCAAACTACTGAATGGGAAAAATCTGCAGCCAAGAATATTCTATCCAGCAAGGTTATCATTCAGAATAGAAAGAGAGATAAAGAGTTTCCCACACAAACAAAAACTAAAGGAATTCATGACCAGCCCTGCAAGAAATATTAAAGGGGACTCTTTGAGTGCAAAGAAGAGACCAAAAGTGACAAAGACAAGAAAGGATCAGAGAAAATCACCAGAAACAATGATAAAACAAGTAATAAAATGGCAATAAACACATATCTATAAATAATTACTTTGAATGTAAATGAACTAAACACTCCAATCAAAAGACATAGGGCATCAGAATGGATAAAATAAAAATAAAAATAAAAGACCTATCTACATGCCACCTACAAGAGACTCATTTTAGACCTGAAGCCACCTGCAGATTGAAAGTGTGGAGATGGAGAAACATTTATCACACAAATGGATGTCAATACTTATATTGGATAAACTAGACTTTTTTGTTCTTGTATTGTTTTTATCCTGCTTTGGTATCAGGGTAGTGCTGGTCTCATGAAATGATTTTGAATGTGTTCCCTCTATTCCATTATTTGTAAGATTTTGATAAAGATTGACATTAATTGTTTTTTTAAATGTTTGGTAGAATTCACCAAGGAAACCATGTGGTCTTGGGCTTTTCTGTACTGGGAGATTTTTTATTCCTAATTTAACTTTCATTCTTGTTACTGGTCTAAGATTTTCTACTTCATGAAATCAAGATTCATGATTCAATTTTGGTAATTTGTCCATTTTTAGGAATTACCTGGGTTTTCCCCTAAATTATCTGATTTTTTAGTATATAATTGTCTATAGTAATCTGTTATCACACTGTGTATTTCTGTGGTGTCTGTTGTACTGTTTTCTATTTCTCATTTTGGTTTTTGAGTCTTCTCTCTTTTTTTTCTTAGTATAGTTAAAGCATTGTCAATTTTGTTGTTTGTTTTTTTAAACTGGCCATTACTTTCAATGTTATGTTATTATTTATTCTAGTCTTTATTTTATTTATTTCTGATTTTTCTTGGTTATTTCTTTCCTTTACTAAATTTCAGCTAAGTTTCTTCTTTTTCTAGTTCCTTGTAATGTAGTTGTATATTTGAGCTTTTTTTCTTAATACAAGCATTTATAGCATAAATTTCACTCTAACATCTGCTTTTGCTGCATTCCATAGGTTTTGGAATATTGTATTCTCTTTTCTTTTGTTTTGATACATATTTTGATTTGCCATTTGATTTCTTATGTGGCCCATTGCTTGTGCAGTAGTGTGTTGTTAAATGTTTACATATTAAATATTCATAAAAACAAACAAAACTACAATGAGATAACCCCTCACACCTGTCAGAACGGCTAAAATCAACAACACAAGAAACAACAGGTGTTGGCAAGGATGTGGAGGAAAAGGAACCCTTGTGCCCTGTTGGTGGGAATGCAAACTGGTACAGCCACTGTGGAAAACAGTATGGAGGTTCCTCAAAAAGTTAAAATTTTTACAACTACCTACAGTCCAGCTATTGCACTGCTGGGTATTTACCTAAAGAATAGAAAAACCCTAATTCAAAGGGATACATGCACCCCAATGTTTATAGCGTCATTATTTACAATAGCAAAGATATAGGAGCAACCCAAGTGTCCATCAGTTGATGAATGGATAAAGAAGATGTGATATATACACACAATGGAATGTTACTCAGCCATTAAAAAGTATGAAATCTTGCCATTTGCAACAACATGGATGGAGCTAGAGGATATCACACTAAGTGAAATAAGTCAACCAGAGAAAGACAAATATCATATGACGTCACTCATATGTGGAATTTAAGAAACAAAAAATGAACAAAGAAAAAAAGAGACAAACCTAAAAATGGACTCTTAACTATAGAGAACAAGCTGATGGTTACCAGAGGGGAAGTGGGAGGGAGGGATGGATGAAATAGGTGAAGAGGATTAAGAGTACACTTATCATAATGAGTAATGTATAGAATTGTTGAATCACTATACTGTACACCAGAAACTAATACAAAACTGTATGTTAACTACATTGATATTAAAATGTTTAAAAATATAAACATAAAACATAAAAATAAAAATGAAAGTTATAATATTATGAATGGTTGAGACTCTACTAAACAATAGCAATAGAGAACTACAACTGAGCATGTGGGGAAAAAAAAGTACAGTTTTGTCCTAAAGTAGAATGTCAGTTTGTCCTAGAATATGAAAAAACATAGTAAAGGACAAAAGTTGAAGCAAGTGGATTTTATTTGCTTGGTTTATAACACCTGAATTTGGAGGGGAAAAAATATATATATATATAAAATGCATTCCAACCTTGGGGCACCTGGATGGCTCAGTAGGTTAAGCATCTGACTCTTGATTTCAGCTCAGGTCATGATCTCAGGGTCATGACATTGAGCCCTGAGTCAGGCTCCAGCTCAGCACAGAGTGCTTGAGATTCTCTCTCCCTTTCCCTCTCCTTCTACCATTCCCCCCAGCTCACGATCTCTCTCTCTCAAATAAATAAATAAAATCTTTTTTTAAAAAGTGCATTCAACCTTTAGGAAATGTTGAACAATTTTGATGGTCTTTTGTTCTAGCACATTTATAGATAGATAATTTCATAGATAATTCTTTACCTTTTATAAACCTATCTAGATTGCAGAGATTCTGTTTCTTAACAGAATAATTTTTCTGCTCTTTATGTTGACACATTCACTCAATTAATTTAAAAAAAGTGCTAAGGACAAAAGTTTTTTCACTGGTGAAAGAGCTAAGTTTCCTATACTTGAGTTACTTTCTTCTGTGTTCGTTTTAATATACTTTGTGTTCAGTTTGGTTGAATAGGAAAATCAGTGTTATTTCTTAGAAACCCATGAGCCCATCTTCAAAAATTGACAAAATCTTCTCTGACAACTGCTCACTTTGTTTTCCGAACATCATAGCCTATGGTTAGAAAAAAATAATAATAAACTAAAACTTTCAGGATATCCTTTATAACTAAAACTATCTTTGACATTTCCCAGAAGATTCCTGGAAAAATCACAAAGATTTGTTCTTTCATCTAATAAAAAGAAGGATGTTCTTGACCAAGATGGCCTTAATGCTCTCTTCAGCTTGACTAAACTTTAGACAAGCTTCTTCCAGATACTAGGCCCCTACCCTCCCTTCCTTAGACTATTTACTTTAGAAAATTTGCAATCATAAATCCTTTCTATTTCTCTTTGATATGTAAATCTTTGAAAAAGCCTCCTGCCAGTTTTAGAGCTGAGGACCATCTTTTGCAAAGACCTAGGAACCATCCCTTTGAAAGGTATCATCAAGGAAGGTAGTGCCCCTATCTCTTATTCTCCGTGGGAGAGTAGGAGACTAGCTGTAGTGACTGCCTTGCTCCAAGTTGTAAAACCATCTCCTGTCATGAAGATACAAGAAAATGTACTTTTCCTATGGGAAATACCACTTAGCAAACATGACTAGCCTACAGTGCCCCCACCTCAGCTCTTCAAAATTCTCCTGATGTTTATTTTACTGGAGTTAAGATTTTAGGTCTAGCCTCTCTCCCCTATTGCAATAGCCTTGAATAATGTCTTTCTTGCCTATTTAACTTTGTCAGGTATAATTTCTGCTTTGACCCTATAAATAATTAGATTTGATTTGTTCCATAGGGATCTTAATCAGATTCGATAGAGGAATAGCTGCATAGGAAACACTGTCAAATCAAAAGATATATTCAACCTTCCTTAGATTAAGGTAAAAAGTTACCAAGGTAAATATTTCAGAAAGTTTATGTGTTATGGAAAAGCCTGGTAGATTTGTCAATGCCTTACTGTTTATAACTGGTTTTTAACCTCAAGGAAAGTGCTGATCAAACTCTTAGGAAATCATACGTACAATACTCCAATAAAGAATTTTACTCTTCAAGGAATCAATTCCATTTACAATAGCACTAAAAACCATAAGATACCTAGGAATAAACCTAACCAAAGAGGTAAAGGATCTATACTCTAGAAACTACAGAACACTTATGAAAGAAATTGAGGAAGACACAAAGAGACAGAAAAACATTCCATGCTCATGGATTGGAAGAATAAACATTGTGAAAATATCTATGCTGCCCAGAGCAATCTATACTTTCAATGCAATCCCTATCAAAATACCCACTGACATTTTTCACAAAGCTGGAACAAACAACCCTAAAATTTGTATGGAACCAGAAAATACCCCAAATCACCAGGGGAATGTTGGAAAAGAAAACCAAAGCTGGGGGCATCACAATGCCTGACTTCAAACTCTATTACAAAGCTGTGATCATCAAGACAACATGGTATTGGCCCAAAAATAGACACATAGATCAACGGAACAGAACAGAGAGCCCAGAAATGGACCCTCAACTCTATGGCCAACTAATCTTCGACAAATCAGGAAAGAATATCCAATGGAAAAAAGACAGTCTCTTCAATAAATAGTGCTGGGAAAAATGGACAGCTATATACAGAAGAATGAAACTCGATCATTCTCTAACACCATACACAAAGATAAACTCAAAATGGATGAAAGACCTCAATGTGAGACAGGAATCCATCAAAATCCTAGAGGAGAACATAGGCAGTAACCTCTTTGACATCGGCCACAGCAACTTCTTTCAAGATACACCTCCAAAGGCTAGTGAAACAAAAGCAAAAATGAACTTTTGGGACTTCATCAAGATAAAAACCTTCTGCACAGCAAAGAAAACAGTCAACAATACAAAGAGGCAACCCACAGAATGGGAGAAGATATTTGCAAATGACGCTGCAGACAAAGCACTGATTTCCAAGATCTATAAAGAACTTCTCAAACTCAACACCCAATAAACAAATAATCCAGTCAAGAAATGTGCAGAAGACATGAACAGACACTTCTCCAAAGAAGATATACAAATGGCCAATAGACACATGAAAAAATGTTCAACATCACTAGCCACCAGGGAAATACAAATCAAAACCACAATGAGATACCACCTTACACCAGTTAGAATGGCAAAAATTAAAAAGATAGGAAACAAGTTTTGGTGAGGATGTGGAGAAAGGGGAACCCTCTTACACTGTTGGTGGGAATGCAAGCTGGTACAGCCACTCTGGAAAACAGTATGGAGGTTCCTCAAGATGTTAAAAAAGGCTCTACCCTACAACCCAGCAATTGCACTACTAGGTATTTACCCCAAAGACATAGATGTAGTGAAAAGAAGGGGCACATGCACCCCAATGTTCATAGCAACAATGTCCACAATAGCCAAATTGTGGAAGGACCCAAGATGTCCTTCAACAGATGAATGGATAAAGATGTGATTCATATATACAATGGAATATTACTCAGCCATCATTAAGGATGAATACCTACCTTTTGCATTGATATGGATGGAACTGGAGGGGATTATGCTAAGTGAAATAAGTCAAGCAGAGAAAGACAACTATCATATGGTTTCACTCATATGTGGAACATAAGGAATAGCACAGAGGACCATAGGGGAAGGGAGGGAAAACTGAATGGGAAGAAATCAGAGAGGGAGACAAACCATGAGAGACTCTGGACTCCAAGAAACAAACTGAGGGTTATAGAAGGGAGGGGGATGGGGGGCTGGGGTAGCCAGGTGATGGGTATGAAGGAGGGAACGTGTTGTGATGAGCACTGTATTATGCACAACTAATGAATCATTGAACACTACATCAAAAACTAACGATGTAGGGGCACCTGGGTGGCTGAGTCATTAGGTTTCTGCCTTCGGCTCAGGTCATGATCCCGGGGTCCTGGGATCGAGCCCCGCATCAGGCTCCCTCCTCCTCAGGAAGCCTGCTTCTCCCTCTCCCACTCCCCCTGCTTGTGTTCCCTCTCTCGCTGTGTCTCTATCTGTCAAATAAATAAATAAAATCTTTAAAAAAAAACAAAACAACTAATGATGTAGTATATGTTGGCTAACTGAACATAATAAAAAAAAATTTTTTTAAAGAATTTTACTCTCCTCCAGCCCATATTAGTGGTTATACTGGATTAAATTAATCATAACTATTCAGTTTAGGCATCTATAGATAAGTTTGTTTTACTTTGGTGCTTGCCTGCAAGCTCTGCTACAAGTTCCTGATCAGAGTTTGTATCTTCAACACAGGATAGATTCATGTGATAACAGTCTCACACAAAGTACCAGGTTCTTTAAACTATTGATACTTTAGAAAATAAGTTCTTAGGCACAGAGCTCCAAAGTGATATCACTTAGACAACTTTCAAAAAGTACCAAGGTGGGGGCGGAGCAAGATGGCGGAGGAGTAGGAGACCTGGATTTCGTCTCCTCTCAGGAATTCAGCTGGATAGGGATCAAACCATTCTGAACACCTACGAACTCAACAGGAGATCGAAGAAAAGAATAGCAACAACTCTCTGAACAGAAAAGCGACCACTTTCTGGAAGGTAGGACGTGCGGAGAAGTGAATCTGAGGCAATATTCGGGAGGATAGACGGCGGGGGAGGGGCCTCCGTCGGCCGCTTCTGGCAAGTGATAGAGCCACGGAGCACAAAATCGGAACTTTTAGAAGTCTGCTCCACTGAGGGACGTCACTCTGGTGGCGAAGTGGGGGGTGGAACCCTCGCGGGACAGTGTGGTCTCAGGACCCTCGGGGTCACAGAAAGACTGGGGGTGCCTGAGTGCGGCAGAGCTCCCAGGTACCGGAGCAGGGAAGCCGGCTGCAGAGACAGAGCCCAGGCGCGGGCTCTCAGCTCGGGGTTGCTATAAACCGTGATCCGCGGCACAGTCAGGCCACTGCTCCTCCAGCAGGGACCCAACAAGCGGCAGATCCGGGGAGACTCACCTTCTTCCCCGGGGAAGAGAGGTGCAGGAGCGCACCGTGGGGATCTGCTGGGTTTGGAGACTCCACCCGGGGTCGGGTGCCAGATAGAAAGGCGCGGTCACAGGCCGGGTGAGCACGGAGTGTGGCCGGAGACCGGGGAGACGGGAGTGACTGACTGCTTTTCTCTGGGGGCTCGCTGAGGAGCAGGACCCCGAGTTCTCGGCTCCTCCGGGGCGGAGACTGGGAGGCCGCCATTTTCACTCTCCGCCTCCAAAGCTGTACGGAAAGCTTGCAGGGAACAAAAGCTCTGGAGAGCAAACCCGAGCAGATTACTTAGCCCGGACCGGCAAGGGCGGGGCAATTCTGCCTCCGGCAAAGACATTTGGGAACCACGGCAACAGGCCCCTCCCCCAGAAGATCAGCGAGAACAGCCAGCCAAGACCAAGTTTACCGATCAATGAGAACGGCAGAACTCCAGCGCTAGGGGAATACTGCACATAGAATTCATGGCTTTTTTACCATGATTCTTTAGTCTTTCAAAGTTAATTATTTTTTTTAACTGTCTTTTTTTCTTTTTTCTTTTTTTCTTTTTTTTTGAATTTTTCTTTTTCCCTTTTTCAACCAACATCTTATCAATCCCTTTTTTAAAAAAAAACATTTTTATTTTTCATTTTTAAAGTCATATTCTATCCCTTCATAGTAGTTACCTGTATTTTTGGCATATATATATAAGTTGTTCTCTCTTTAAAATCTTGAGATAGTTTCTTCTAACAGATCAAAGTATACTCTAAATCTCTAGTGTATGGTTTTTTTCTAGTCCCCTGCCTGATCACATTCTCTCCCTTTTTTTTTTTTTTTTAATCCTCTTCTTTCTTTTTTCAAACAACTTATCAAATCCTTTTTTAAAATTTTTTATAATTTCCATCTTTACAGTCATATTCCATCCCTTCATCATATCAACCCTTATTTTTGTACATATATAAGTTTTTCTTTCTTTAAAATTTTGGGAGGGATTTTCTTTTAACAGACCAAAATACACCTAAAATCTAGTGTGTGGCACTGATCTATAAACCAGCCTGATCATATTTGATCACATTCTGTTTTTGTTTTGTTTTGTTTTGTTCTGCTTTTGTTTTGTTTTTATCTTTATCTTTATCTTTTTCTTTTTTCTTTTTTTCTTTCTTTTTCTTTTTTCTCTCTTTCCCTTTCTTTTCCCACTGCTTCAGGTCTTTTCTGATTTGTTTAGAGTATATTTTCTGGGGACGTTGTTACCCTGCTAGCATTTTGTTCTCTCATTAATCTATTCTCCTCTGTACAAAATGACAAGACGGAAAAAATCACCTCAACAAAAAGAACAAGAGATAGTACCGACTGCCAGGGACCTACTCAATACGGACATTAGTACGATGTCAGATCTAGAGTTCAGAATCATCACTTTCAAGATACTAGCTGGGCTTGAAAAAAGCATGGAAGTTATTAGAGAAACCCTTTCTGGAGAAGTAAAAGAACTAAAATCTAACCAAGTAGAAATCAAAAAGGCTATTAATGAGGTGCAATCAAATATGGGGGCGATAACTGCTAGGATAAATGAGGCAGAAGAAAGAATCAGTGAGATAGAAGACCAAATGATGGAAAATAAAGAAGCTGAGAAAAAGAGAGATAAACAACTACTGGATCACGAGGGCAGAATTCGAGAGATAAACGATACCATAAGACGAAACAACATTAGAATAATTGGGATCCCAGAAGAAGAAGAAAGAGAGAGAGGGGCAGAAGGTGTAATGGAGCAAATTATAGCAGAGAACTTCCCTAATTTGGGGAAGGAAACAGGCATCAAAATCCAGGAAGCACAGAGAACCCCTCTCAAAATCAATAAAAATAGGTCAACAGCCCGACATCTAATAGTAAAACTTACGAGTCTCAGAGACAAAGAGAAAATCCTGAAAGCAGCTCGGGAGAAGAGATATGTAACCTACAATGGTAGAAACATTAGATTGGCAACAGACTTATCCACAGAGACCTGGCAGGCCAGAAAGGACTGGCAGGACATATTCAGAGCACTAAATGAGAAAAATATGCAGCCAAGAATACTATATCCAGCTAGGCTGTCATTGAAAATTGAAGGAGAGATAAAAAGCTTCCAGGACAAACAAAAACTAAAGGAATTTGCAAACACGAAACCAGCCCTACAAGAAATCTTGAAAGGGGTCCTCTAAGCAAAGACAGAGCCTAAAAGCAACATAGACCAGAAAGGAACACAAACAATATACAGTAACAGTCACTTTACAGGCAATACAATGGCACTAAATTCCTATCTTTCAATAGTTACCCTGAATGTAAATGGGCTAAATGCCCCAATCAAAAGACACAGGCTATCAGATTGGATTAAAAAACAAGACCCATCGATATGCTGTCTGCAAGAGACTCATTTTAGACCCAAAGACACCCCCAGATTGAAAGTGATGGGGTGGAAAACCATGTACCATGCTAATGGACACCAAAAGAAAGCTGGGGTGGCAATCCTTATATCAGACAAATTAGATTTTAAACCAAAGACTGTAATAAGAGATGAGGAAGGACACTATATCATACTTAAAGGGTCTATCCAACAAGAAGATCTAACAATTGTAAATATCTATGCCCCTAACATGGGAGCAGCCAATTATATAAGGCAATTAATAACAAAAGCAAAGAAACACATCGACAACAATACAATAATAGTGGGGGACTTTAACACCCCCCTCACTGAAATGGACAGATCATCTAAGCAAAAGATCAACAAGGAAATAAAGACTTTAAATGACACACTGGACCAAATGGACTTCACAGACATATTCAGAACATTCCATCCCAAAGCAACGGAATACACATTCTTCTCTAGTGCCCATGGAACATTCTCCAGAATCGATCACATCCTAGGTCATAAATCAGGTCTCAACCGGTACCAGAAGATTGGGATCATCCCCTGCCTATTTTCAGACCACAATGCTTTGAAACTAGAACTCAATCACAAGAGGAAAGTCGGAAAGAACTCAAATACATGGAGGCTAAAGAGCATCCTACTGAAGAATGAATGGGTCAACCAGGAAATTAAAGAAGAATTAAAAAAATTCATGGAAACCAATGAAAATGAAAACACAACTATTCAAAATCTTTGGGATACAGCAAAGGCAGTCCTAAGAGGAAAGTATATAGCAATACAAGCCTTTCTCAAGAAACAAGAAAGGTCTCAAGTACACAACCTAACCCTACACCTAAAGGAGCTGGAGAAAGAACAGCAAATAAAACCTAAACCCAGCAGGAGAAGAGAAATAATAAAGATCAGAGCAGAAATCAATGAAATAGAAACCAAAAGAACAGTAGAACAGATCAACGAAACTAGGAGCTGGTTCTTTGAAAGAATTAACAAGATTGATAAGCCCCTGGCCAGACTTATCAAAAAGAAAAGAGAAATGACCCAAATCAACAAAATCATGAATGAAAGAGGAGAAATCACAACCAACACCAAAGAAATACAAACAATTATAAGAACATATTATGAGCAACTCTATGCCAGCAAATTAGATAACCTGGAAGTAATGGATGCATTCCTAGAGATGTATCAACTACCAAAACTGAACCAGGAAGAAATAGAAAACCTGAACAGACCTATAACCACTAAGGAAATAGAAGCAGTCATCAAAAATCTCCCAAAACACAAAAGCCCAGGGCCAGATGGCTTCCCAGGGGAATTCTACCAAACATTTCAAGAAGAATTAATACCTATTCTTCTGAAACTGTTCCAAAAAATAGAAATGGAAGGAAAACTTCCAAACTCATTTTATGAGGCCAGCATTACCTTGATCCCAAAACCAGACAAAGACCCCATCAAAAAGGAGAATTACAGACCAATATCCCTGATGAACATGGATGCAAAAATTCTCACCAAAATACTAGCCAATAGGATCCAACAGTACATTAAAAGGATTATTCACCACGACCAAGTCGGATTTATCCCTGGGCTGCAAGGTTGGTTCAACATCCACAAATCAATCAACGTGATACAATACATTAACAAAAGAAAGAACAAGAATCATATGATCCTCTCAATAGATGCAGAAAAAGCATTTGACAAAGTACAGCATCCTTTCTTGATCAAAACTCTTCAGAGTATAGGGATAGAGGGTACATACCTCAATATCATAAAAGCCATCTATGAAAAACCTACAGCGAATATCATTCTCAATGGGGAAAAACTGAGAGCTTTCCCCCTAAGGTCAGGAACGCGGCAGGGATGTCCACTATCACCACTGCTATTCAACATAGTATCGGAAGTCCTAGCCACAGCAATCAGACAACAAAAAGAAATCAAAGGCATCCAAATTGGCAAAGAAGAAGTCAAACTCTCACTCTTTGCAGATGATATGATACTTTATGTGGAAAATCCCAAAGACTCCATCCCAAAACTGCTAGAACTCATACAGGAATTCAGTCAAGTGGCAGGATATAAAATCAATGCACAGAAGTCAGTGGCATTCCTATACACCAACAACAAGACAGAAGAAAGAGAAATTAAGGAGTCGATCCCATTTACAACTGCATCCAAAACCATAAGATACCTAGGCATAAATCTAACCAAAGAGGCAAAGGATCTGTACTCAGAAAACTATAAAATACTCATGAAAGAAATGGAGGAAGACACAAAGAAATGGAAAAACGTTCCATGCTCATGGATTGGAAGAACAAATATTGTGAAGATGTCAATGCTACCTAGAGCAATCTACACATTCAGTGCAATCCCCATCAAAATACCATCCACTTTTTTCAAAGAAATGGAACAAATAATCCTAAAATTTGTATGGAACCAGAAAAGACCCCGCATAGCCAGAGGAATGTTGAAAAAGAAAAGCAAAGCTGGCGGCATCACAATTCCGGACTTCCAGCTCTACTACAAAGCTGTCATCATCAAGACAGTATGGTACTGGCACAAAAACAGACACATAGATCAATGGAACAGAATAGAGAGCCCAGAAATGGACCCTCAACTCTATGGTCAACTAATCTTTGACAAAGCAGGAAAGAATGTCCAATGGAAAAAAGACAGTCTCTTCAACAAATGGTGTTGGGAAAATTGGACAGCCACATGCAGAAGAATGAAACTGGACCATTTCCTTACACCACACACAAAAATAGACTCCAAATGGTTGAAAGACCTCAATGTGAGACAGGAGTCCATCAAAATCCTAAAGGAGAACACAGGCAGCAACCTCTTCGACCTCAGCCGCAGCAACTTCTTCCTAGAAACATCGCCAAAGGCAAGGGAAGCAAGGGCAAAAATGAACTATTGGGACTTCATCAAGATCAAAAGCTTTTGCAAAGCAAAGGAAACAGTCAACAAAACCAAAAGACAACTGACAGAATGGGAGAAGATATTTGCAAATGACATATCAGATAAAGGGCTAGTATCCAAAATCTATAAAGAACTCATCAAACTCAACACCCAAAGAACAAAGAATCCAATCAAGAAATGGGCAGAAGACATGAACAGACATTTTTCCAAAGAAGACATCCAAATGGCCAACAGACACATGAAAAAGTGTTCAATATCGCTCGGCATCAGGGAAATCCAAATCAAAACCTCAATGAGATACCACCTCACACCAGTCAGAATGGCTAAAATTAACAAGTCAGGAAATGACAGATGTTGGCGGGGATGCGGAGAAAGGGGAACCCTCCTCCACTGTTGGTGGGAATGCAAGCTGGTGCAGGCACTCTGGAAAACAGTATGGAGGTTCCTCAAAAAGTTGAAAATAGAGCTACCATATGATCCAGCAATTGCACTACTGGGTATTTACCCCAAAGATACAAAAGTAGGGACCCGAAAGGCTACGTGCACCCCGATGTTTATAGCAGCAATGTCCACAATAGCCAAACTGTGGAAAGAGCCAAGATGTCCATCAACAGATGAATGGATAAAGAAGATGTGGTATATATATACAATGGAATATTATGCAGCCATCAAAAGGAATAAGATCTTGCCATTTGCAATGATGTGGATGGAACTGGAGGGTATTATGCTGAGCAAAATAAGTCAAACAGAGAAAGACATGTATCATATGACCTCACTGATATGAGGAATTCTTAATCTCAGGAAACAAACTGAGGGTTGCTGGAGTGGGGGGTGGGGTGGGAGGGATGGGGTGACTGGGTGATGGACACTGGGGAGGGTATGTGTTCTGGTAAGCGCTGTGAATTGTGCAAGACTGTTGAATCTCAGATCTGTACCTCTGAAACAAATAATGCAATATATGTTAAGAAAGAAAAAAAGAAGAAGAAGAATGTAGCAGGAGGGGAAGAATGAAGGGGGGGAAATCGGAGGGGGAGAAGAATCATGAGAGATGATGGACTCTGAAAAACAAACTGAGGGTTCTAGAGGGGAGGGGGGTGGGAGGATGGGTTAGCCTGGTGATGGGTATTGAGGAGGGCACGTTCTGCATGGAGCACTGGGTGTTATGCACAAACAATGAATCATGGAACACTATATCTAAAACTAATGATGTAATGTATGGGGATTAACATAACAATAAAAAATTTAAAAATAAATAAAAATAAATAAATCTTAAAAAAAAAAAAAAAAAAAGTACCAAGGTGCTGAGTCAGGATTTCCAGGACTCTTTTTGGTCCAGTAGCAAATGGTTTTATGAAAACATCTGATGACTCCAGCTCCAGAAGAACAAGAATTAATTACATAGGACTAAATGAACAGATGAAGGAAATTTAATTACGGATACTTATTTGGAATATTATTAATATTATTTTAATTTTAGGTATATATATATATATGTTAGCACTTCCTCTTTTTCTTAAGCTCATCTCTAGCCCTCAATTTCAGTAAAATCTGCTTTTGAAAACTGATATGAAATACTTTAAAATGGAACCTAATTCTCACTGGACTCCTCCAGATTTATAATTTCTTTAACTGAGCCTACTTACTTTTTATGGCAATATGGTTATTTGCATAGATTTAATAAAAATTTCTCCTTCTTTTTACCAGAACAGAATTGGACAAATCAATGTTGAATCTGGAGCAGCATATCCGAGAATGAATCTCATTTAATCAGGCATGAGAAGCCACCGTTAATGAAAAAATTTGACTTTATATATGGATCCAATGTCTACAATGTTCTTCCAGGAAAACCGGCCTCACAAGGGGAAAGGAAGGTCACTTGCTGACAGGCCAGGAACCTTAGCAAATTTCAGGGACCTCAAGAAGAAATTCACATAAATTTAGTTACTATAGGTAAAGTCTGATGGACTTGGTTTCTTAACCTTGGGATAGAAGAACAAATAACAGAACCTTTTAAAGTCCAATCCAAAAGTCCTTATAACGACTTCAAAATCAAAGTTAATTTTGCCTCTGTAGTTTTATATTATTGGCTGGATATAGATTTGAAAAGCAAACTCAAGGAGGCCTATATGGATAACTATTAGTCTTCTAACAAACAATATTAATAATCAGGCAAAACATGATGAGACCAGCCTTTTGGATATTATTTTATGATCACAAATGGGGGAGGCTGAAACTGTCAGAAAAGTTGCCAAAACTGGGAAAAATAGCAAAAGGGATTACTGGGTGTCCTTCACCCCACCCCCAGAATTCTAATGTTCTCTAAATGTTATAAATATTTATTTTAAAAATACTACAGAGGACAGATATGTATTCAAAAAACACAGAGTCATATACAGAAACAAAATATACTGGACCCCCCCCCAAAAGAAAATGACACTATATGCATTCTAGAAGGGAGGAAAACTATTTACACATCATTTATGAAAAAGCAAGTCTAAAAGAATGTACTGCCCTTCCAGGGGAATGTTGGTCATTTGTCTAATACATTCTCCAGGAATATCTGATTCCATGGGGTTGTGCACCCTTGATAGTCTTTGATTGCCTAAACTATTTAAGAATCTCTTTAGGGATAGAAGTTAACTTATAGAAAACTGAACAGTAATACAAATGTTTCTAGCTTGTAGCAATTTAAATTATTCCTGGGGCACGTGGGTGGCTCAGTCAGTTAAGCAACTGCCTTCAGCTCAGGTCATGATCTCAGAGTCCTGGGATCGAGCCCCACATCGGGCTCCCTGCTCGGCAGGAAGACTGCTTCTCCCTCTCCCACTCTCCCTGCTTGTGTTCCCTCTGTCGCTGTCTCTCTCTCTGTCAAATAAATAAAATCTTTAAAAATAAATAAATAAATAAATTATTCCTGTTCATAGAGTTGCAAGTAAATTTCATCTGACAGAGAATATAAATCTCTGTAAATCAAATTCTCTTTGAATTAGTTTTAACACTACTGGTTCCCTCATTAACTAAAGAGTTAATTTAAAATTTGGCAGATATTCATTTTCTATTTGTATGAGACTCATGACTTTGCATTTTTTAAAATTACTCTTTATTACCATGAACCTAGTATTTATGCAAATAAAGGACAATCAGTGAGAAATATATTTTAATTGAATTAGATTATGTGTTAGCAATCATAAGAATAGTTACTATTTATTAGGCTTTTAGTAAATAGTACCAATACTATGCTGATGCCAATACTTTAGTTATCTTTCCAGGGACTCCGCATTATTACCATTCCCACTTTTTAGATGAAGAAACATGTTCGAAACTATGAAGTTGCCCAGGATCATGGAACTGGTAAATTAAAATCCAAGAATCAAAAGCAGATCTGGCTGATTTCAAACCTATTTCCACTAGCAAGGCTGCCAGCCAATCTCTTAATCTCTCTGGATGTTAGTCTTTCCCTTGTTACCTAATGGCAACCTTTCAAAGTCCAACAAGTTTTTAATTGCCGTACCTCTCTCAGATAGAAGTCTTCATTCACTCAAGTGATTTCAAATGTGTTCAATATATCAAAAGGTGAACTTTTAATTTGAGGAGTCAAGAGACAAAAATAATACAACACAGCACTAATTAAAGTAACTGAAGAAAATCAGCTAAAATAATTAATAAAGCATCCAGTTAAAATACTTATTTAGGCACCCCATTGTGAATGGGCACATTTCAAACAAGAAATAAATGTGAGGGGAAACACAATAAAAGAAATTAATGACCCCTTTTAACATTACAAGTGATAAATTGAAGCTCAAGTAAAACAGCAATGCAAATTAAGTGTAAAGAATGTTGTAAGTTTGAAATTAAGAGGTACCAAAAGAAGATAGGCAAGAATGAAAAAGTCAAGAGTCTGAAACCTAGAGAAAGCTATCTGCAGAGGCAGTGGGAGATGGCTTCTAGACAAGGTTCTCCAGACTGAGTCTCTACAAAGTGTTGTGGAGGACACAGGGAAACTACCCAAAAAACCTGGGTCCTCCAACCTGCTATCATATAACTATCCAATTCATCACCTATTGTGCCTACATAATATAGCCAGAAATTTTGACACACTACAGGTGTCAGCTCCGAATAACCATCAGGAGGGAAACACACACACACGCAAGAAGAGTCACGGTAATCACACGCTTAAAACTTCTAGCTAGATAATCCCCTGCAAGCCTGAAGTGTTTAAATTGGGTAAGACTTTTCGTTCGAAACTTACATATAACCTCAAACTTAACTTTTTCTGAAGCTGATCCAATTTCAGATGATGTAAAGAAAGGGTTCCCCGATTTGCTTCACTCCTGAGGCCATGTGATAGAGCTTGGAAGTTCAAGTCAGAGATACCTGGGTTTAACTGGTTCACTTACCAGCTCTGTGACTGTGAGTAAATTAGTTATGTCCTCTAAATCCCAGTTAGATGAAGCAAAAGAGCAAAAGAATACCTACCTCATTAAGTTATAGTGAGAATTAAACACAATAACATACTGAGTACCCGGCATGAGCCTACCACAAGAAATCCACTCAGCAAATGTTCTCATTCCTTTCTCTTCTTCTTGCAAAGTGTAACTGTTTGGGGAATGATTTGGGGATCCCCTGCCCATTTAAAATATTCTATTCCAGAGACAAGTTATATCTACTGAGTTTTTTCCCAATAGAATTAAATCACTGGAAACATTTAAGTTCTATAGAATCGAGTGCACCTTCAACTTTTCCATGTCTTGGCACATTTAGAAAGTAATACTATTCATATGGTGCACAGGGATTAAACAGTCAAGACTGATCACAGTCAGAGGCCATAGGCCTATGACTCTGGCACTTCTGTGACCCATTTGCTACCCCAAAGATGCAGTTGTCCATATTTAAGCTCATCTAAAACCCACTTGAGGCACAAAACTGAGTCATGGGTCACCCATTAGAACTCTAAAATGGTTCTAAAAGTGTGGTTCCCAGACCAACAGAAACCTGTTAGAAATGCAGTCTCTTCACCACCCGACTCCTACAGAATCAGAAATTCTGGGATTAGAGATCAACAATCTGTTGTAATAAACCCTGCAAGTGATTCTGATGCACATTGAGGTTTGAGAATTATGTATGCTCTGTAAGGCTCTCTTAAGTTCTTAAATAACAACACTTTCCATTTTATTGAATGTTCTCATTTTTAAAAAAATCTTGCCATTTTAGTGATACATGTGACCCTGAGGTGACCCTAAGGTAGGACCCACTCTTGGATTATCTTTCTCCACGTATGCATGGCATCTTCAAGACCGAATGATAGAGTTCTATCCCCTCTACAGCCCAGCACCATATGTGTCCCCTCATGGGCCAGAGGCTTAGTATTTGCAGGGAGAGGGATAAGGGAAATAAAATACAGAGTCCAACTGGAAAATACTTCATTCTTAAAAAAAAACTTTTCAAAGGGCCTTAGGTCCTTTGCTGCCCTCTAGAACCTATTTCCTTGAGCACCTATGTAACTTGATCTTTTGCTAAAGCCATTCTTGCCTAGAAGATGAATGAAATTTCCTACAAGACGGGAGCCTTTGACCTTTCCTACTCCATTACATTATGAAAATTAAAGTTAAATAGCCTAATGGAGAAGAGGGGAATTTATTTCATGTTTAATAATTAAAGTCATCATGATGATCAATTGAAAGCATGCAGTGTAATGGTAGCAAATGTGAAAAAGAATTGTTCTCCAGATTAAAGTGCCATTTTATTATAAAGCAAGCATTTTTAAAAATGCTTTTACAATTCAAACAGCATCTCTCTTATCCCCTATGACCACAAAAATGAGAGACTTGTTCTTTTGTTGTGAGTAATTTCCAAGTGAGAGAGTCACAGTAGGAGTGAGACTAAGTACAGCTCCAAAAGATCTTAAAAGAAAAGATTGATTCATCTTTTGACATTTTGGTTTCTTGTGTACTTATTAAAAAGTATACTGTTTTAGTGGAATGGGTTTTAACAAATGTCAACCTCAAGCATTTTTACACTTTTTAAAAACCAGTTCTACACATCAGCTGCTTCCTTATTCACACCTCCGATCCTGGTCCAGCCTGAGGAGCGTGCACTTAGTAGTCACTTGTCTCCACGGAACTTTTGTCAGAGGATTTAATGTCTCCCAGCACTGTGGTTAAAGATTTCTCTTTGTTATTCCACTAGTTTATATTTCATGTGTTCTCTTCCCCTCAAAAATGAATGTTATTCATTTCTATTTTTAATTTTGCTATTTTATACTTAATTAAATTCTACAATATTCATTTCTGAAAAATGTCTTCTAAATTTCATAATATTCTCTACCAAATAGTCTCTAAATTAGCCACAGTCAATAAACAATTTACTCTCCTACTTTTTTTTTTTTTTTTTTTGCTGGGTATATTAATCTAAAAAGAACTTTATTTAAGCCAGATAATTGAAATTTTATGTGTTTATAACTCTGTCATTCATATGCAAAATAATGTCATTACTATTGGATCTCAAAAGATATAATCTACTTATTTACAATATTTCAAAACTATGTTTTCCATTACTTTGTCTTGTTTCTGTGTTTTCTGTTTGCTTGTTTGCTGTCTGTAGGTTAATTTCTGCCTCTACCAAACAAGTGATTTTAAAATGTTGGATGGGTGTCTTTCCATCCAGCATCCAATGCTTTATGTATAAACATAAGGAATGATAGCCTTCCATCCAATTAAAAAAAATGGGCAGAAGACCTAAATAGACATTTCTCCAAAGAAGACCTACAGATGGCCAACAGACACACGAAAAGACACTCGAGATCACTCATCATCAGGGAAATGCAAATCAAAACCACAATGAGATTATTACCTCACACCTGTCAGAATGGCTACTTTCAAAAAGATAAGAAATAAGTGTTGGCCTAGATGTGGAGAAAAGAGAAACTTCATGTACTGTTGGTGGGAATGCAAAATGGTGCAGCCACCTTGGAAACCACTATGGAAGTTCCTCAAAAAATTAAAAATAGAACTACCATGTGATCCATCAATTCTACTTCTGCATATTTTTATAAAGGAAACAAAAACATTAATTCAGAAAGTTATATGCACCCCCCCCCCATGTTTACTGCAGCATCATTTACAATAGCCAAGATATGGAAGCAACCCAAGTGTCCATCAATAAATGAACTGATAAAGAAGATGGGGTATATATAAATAAGGGAATACTACTCAGCGATAAAGGAGAATGAGATCTTGCCATTTGCAATAACATGGATGGGCCTAGAGGATTTTATGCTAAATGAAATGTCAGATAGAGAAAGACAAATACTATATGATCTCATTTATATGTGGAATCTAAAAAATAAAACAAATGAACAAACAAAACAGAAACAGACTTCTAGATACAGAGAACAATTTGGTGGGGAGGCAGGGAGAGGAATGAAGAAATAGGGGGAGGGGATTAAAAAGTATAAACTTCCAGTTATAAAATAACTAAGACATAGGATGCAATGTATAGCATAAAGAATATAATTAATAATAAGTTATAACAATTTTATATGGTAACAGTAGCTAGATTTATTGTGGTGATCACTTCATAATGTATATAAATGTTGATTCACTATGTTATACACCTGAAACTAATATAATATTGTATGTTAACTACATTTCAATTAAAAAAATTATTTTTAATTAAAAAAAGAATGGTAGCCTTCCTTTGGTGATTTTACCAAGAAGTTCTAATTTATCTAGCAACAGGCAAAAAAATGTAATGGTTTTGAAATCAGAGATTCCTGGGTTCTAATTCTAGTTCTCCCTCTTAGACAAGTTGAATGACAATGAGAACAATGCTAAATTTCCAGTGCATGGCATATAACAAGACTAACAGCAACTAAAAAATAGTTTTAGGGTGTTTGGCTAAGCCATATCACCCTCTGACCTGCAGGGTAGATACAGTTGATTCAGTTGTTTACATGGGTCCCCATTCTATTCATCAAAATCCCAGGCATTCTCAAACACTTTATCTAATCCTTCTGGATAAAATTAATTTCATTCTCTAGCATCTCTCAATACTGTGAAGTTTTAACTCAATTACAGACCTTATTTGACTCCTGAAATTCTCTTTTCAGAATTAGATCAGACATATATGCATTAAATAAAATAACATAGCTCTTATATCATACTGCCTTGTATCATAATTGCATATAATATTACCAAAACTAGGTTTAAAATGCTCTCAAATCTTTAAACCTTCCATTAAATTCTCCAGACTGCTTAACATAGAGTAGACATTCAAATAAATGTCCCATTTGATGACCCAGAATTGCAACAGATTATTTGAAGCTAGTTGAGGAAAGAGAAAATTGAGTTTGTTTCCAACATTCCATTCATCCTCCATCTAGACCCACATTTACTAAACTCCTTAAGACAAGAAGATAAAACAACATATTTTACCTTCTGACATTAAAATATCATAGAGAAAGATCCATCTTCAGTTTAATGATTTCTGAGAACTAGGTCATATGCATCTTATTACCACATTATTTGGGCATTTCCATACAGCCAGAGTGAAGATTATAGTGCAGCTAACAAATGCATTCAAATAAATGTAAAAAGTCAGTGTGCATTATTCAAATCCAAAATACATTAAGAGCGGGTTTTATTGGCCTGTATCATCAGGAGAATTTCCTCTCCACTTAGTTTACTTGCATTGGCACAGCTTTAGGGAAATGAATCTACAGATAATGCTTTACTTTAAATGGAGCCAGGGAGGGAATCCTATAATTCTCATTTATTTCCTGTATTGTCTTAACTTCCATTTCATAAGAAAAATATTCCCCAATAAACTAGAGTTAAAACTTTGGTGAGTTGAGATCTAACCGAAGAGCTTCTTAAACTCTCTAGCCTTCCAAAGGATATAAGTTCTAGGAAATGGAGAGCTCTCCTAACTTCTTGAAGATTTTTTTTTTTTTAATTTCCTTTCATTGTTGGTCACACTCCTAGTCCTCAACAAGTTCTCCAGTCCAGCCATAATTCCCCTCTTGCAGCTCCTAACGTTGTGGGTCCTTCTTGCTTTCGTCTAAGTACTTACCAAATACATTAAAATTTAGCTGTGTATTAGTCTCTTTTAGGTACCAATTGTTCACCTTATACTTAAGGAATAAAATAAACCTCAAAATTCCTTACATGAGATTTTATCCCTACTTCCTTAAGCCTATATACTATATATTGTGTTCATTAGCAAAAAATCTATTAAGAATGAAGGGAAGTGTCTATCCATATTACCATTCTTGGTATCTTTTTTTTCACAGGCTCAGGGAAAATAATTTGAACAACACATTTATTGCTAACGGTAGTTCACATTTATTAGTCACTATTCTAAATGCTTTGCATGGATTAGTTCACTCAGTCCTCACAACAATCTCATCAGGCAGGTACTATTATTATCCCCATTTTATAGATGAGAAAATTGAGGCACACGAGGTTAGTTAACCTGCCCCAGATTAAACAGTTAGTGACAGACATGGTATTTGAACCCAAGTAATCTGGCTCCAGAATAAATGTTTTCAATTACTACATTACACTACGTCTTTTGAAATCATGAGCAAGAAAGTCAATCATCTGAAATCCCCATATTGAGGGATAATACAATTAATATTTTAAGTATTCTTTCAAGCATGTCTTTAGATACATTTTCATTCCCAAGATGGCTCCTTCACTTGTATAATCTGACACCTTAACCTCTCTCTCTCCACATGGCACCTCATTTTCGAGGGCTTCAGGGTTTTCACACTTCTCTCATGGTGGCTCAGGGCTCCAAGGGAAAGTGTTCCAAAAGAAGAAAGAGAAAGCTGACACTCACTTCAAGCCTAATCCTGGAAAGTGGTGGAGCTTCACTTCTGCTATGTTCTGCAAGTCAAGCCAGTCATTGAGTCTGTCCAGATCTGAAGGGAGAGTTCATGGATGTCCATATCTTGACAGGAGGGCCATCAAGAAGTTCTTGGCCATCTTTTATCTGCCACATCACAATTAATATATTTTAAGCAGTCTTTCAAGTACGTCTTTAGACACATAGTCACATACACTGTAAATTTTAAAGAAACGGAATTACAAGACAAATGCTATTTTTGTGGACTCCTCTCTGTAAGTAGTTGACTTTTCTCCTCCCAAACGCATGCCTCCTTCTGCCAGCCTGGTAGCCAATGTTAAAATCCTTTTCTGTAGTTATATAATCATATGTTTTACACACACACAAACACACACACAGACACACACACACACATCTTTAGGTAGTCATTTAACAGTTGACAAAGATTCTTTCCTTGACCAAACTTTAGTCAGGCTCCTCTAAGCCCTCTTTTCAGCTAGGCTTTGCCCTTGAGTTTCAGTGTCTGTCCTGTTACATAGCCCATTTTAGCAAGAATCCAAAGTCAGTTTACAGCAAATCTACTCTCTATATCTGATTCCATAATATATGAGGAGATTCCTCATTCCCTACCTCAGATATCTGATCACCTTGGCCTGCCTTCAGCAAGAGTCCTGTCAAGTTGGTGTAGCCAGAATTCCCCCTTACTCCTAACATTTCCCCTTAATAATTTTTCATCCACTGGCTCCTACCCAGCTCCTTGGCTATAAATGCCCACTTGTTCATGCTATATTAGGAATTGAGCCCAGTGCCATATGGAGGTCTTTTTTCCCCCATTACAATAGTTCCTAAATAAAATCCGGTTTTACTGCTTTAACTACTGTCCAGTTCTGGTTTTTCTTTAACATAAATACATGGGAAATCACTCCAAGTTGCATGGAAAGGAGTTAACATTCTTTTTATTGGATATATATCTATGCTATTAATATATCAAAATGCATTCAACCATTCCCTTGAAAGATAGAAATTGATATTCAAGAAAATTATAAAAAGAAAGTGCTGATGGAGATAAAAAGGTGGATTAAACAAATGGGTCTACTCCTGACCCTTCCTGAAAGCTTAGTAACATGCATTCACAGGGAATTTACTGCAAATCTCAAGCCTACAGTGACAAGGATAATGGAAGAGCCCATAACAGCAACAAAATCTTGGAAACTAGAAAGCAGATGATGTTTTGTCAGCCATGTTACAGACCTAAGAACATGAATTCCTCTCAGTATTGAGGAAAGCCAAAACAAACCTATTTATACTGTTAAATCCCCAAAGGATCAGAATTGGTGACAACACATATCTCTGGAAGAAGGGTTGTATGGGAGACTAAAGTGGATTGATTGCAAGTCTATTTAAGAAACAAGAAAGGTGGGGCGCCTGGGTGGCTCAGTTAGTTAAGCATCTGCCTTCGTCTCAGGTCATGATCCCATGATCCCAGGGTCCTGGGATCGAACCCCGCATCGGGCTCCTTACTCAGTAGGGAGCCTGCTTCTCCCTCTGCTTGCTGCTCCCCCTGCTTGTGCTCTCTCTCTCTCTCGCTCTGTCAAATAAATAAATAAAATATTTAAAAAAAAAAAAAGGAACAAGAAAGGTGACATCATCAAGATGGCAACGTAGGTCATTTCTGGCTTCAGTCCCCCTCACAAAAAGACCAACTACCAACTATCCACAGACAAGACATCACTGTGACAGTCCCAGAACCTGGGGGTGAGGCTGAGGCACCCCCCGCCCCCGGGTGACAGGATCAAGAAGGACCATATTAGAAGGGTAAAAGGAGCAGTTTCACTTTGATCTCATTGTCCCTCCCCCAGGCCAGCACAGCACCATGAGGAAAGGGCCCCCTTGGGCCTATGGTTTCTCCAGTGGGAAAACAAGAGTCCAGAGTGGACATCCAGCTGCCCCAGCATTGCAGGACCCTTCTCAGGAGGCCCACTCAGGTCTTTCATCAGGAGGATCACTGAGAGAATCTGCAGGGCTAGACCACTAGGTATCAGATAGAGAAGTGGGGTGGAGGTATAGCAACTAGTGATCAGATCTTGGAGGACCACATTCTTTCTCATAGCTCTGCCTTAGCAGAGATTTCAGCCAGCAGCTCTGTCCATCTGTAGAACCAAGCCAGTGGCCTGGTCTGGCCAGGGAGCTTGGTTGGCAATTTTCCCCAATTTGGATCCCTAGCCAATGGGCTATACCTGCCATGAAGGCTGTTCTATGGCCCCATGCAGCCAGGGAAGCAAATTCTCAGCTCTATCCAATTGCAGAGCATAACCTCCAATCCTACCTGATCACAAAGTCCACCCTATCATATGATCCAGCAATTCCACTTCTGGGTATATATCTGAAGGAAATGAATCACTATCTCAAGGAGGTATCTGCACTTCCATATTTATTGCATCCTTGTTTACAGTAGCCAAAACATGAAAACAACCTAAGTGCCCATCAATGGATGAATGGATAAAGAAAATGTCATCATACACAAACACACACACACACACACACACACACACACACACAATGGACTATTATTCAGCCATAAAAAAATAAAAACAAAAACCCAGAAATCCTGCCACTTACAACATGGATGGACCTTGAGGATATTATGCAAAGTGAAATAAGACAGAGAAAAACAAATGCTGTATGATCCTGCTTATATGTGGAATCTAAGAAAACTGAATTCACAGAAAGAGTAAACTGGTGGTTCTCATGGACAGGGAGAGGTGGGAAAAATGGATTAAGGTGTTCAAAGGGTACAAACTTTCAGTTATAAGATGAATATGTTTTGGATCACAAGCTCTTCAGGAGCTTCCCAGGTGTAATTTGAAACTAGCCCCCTACATAGATGGTAGGGAGACACCAATGAAAGACACAGGCCACTCCAGGTTGGTAGACAGCAGTTTCAGAAAGCAAAGGGAACTTACAAACAAGCCTTGTCTTGGGCAGAAGCAAGATCTCTGTACCTGTCACCAAATCTTAAACATTTATATAGAGGTCTTAACTGGGTTCAGTCACATATAACGGCCAGCACCGGCCAGATGGTTTCAATACCACATCACTATCTCAAGGCCATGTCCTTGGAGCAGCCTTCAGGAGCAGGGAAAGCAAGTGGAATCCACATTTCAAGGATAGGGGAGGGGTGAAGAGCCTCCAGTTGCTGGGGTCCAGCTCATGCGTCAACTGGTGGTCAAGTCGTCTCAATGATCTTCCCCAACAATATGTTCTGGGATATAATATACAGCATGGAGACTACCCTTAACAACATTGTATTCTTTATTTGAAAGTTGCTAAGAAAGTAGGTCTTAAAAGTTTTCATCACACACATACAAAAAAAAGCTATATGTGAGGTGTTGAATATGATAACTAACCTTATTGTGCTTACCATTTAACAACATATATGTATATCAATCATCACCTTACATACCTTAAATTTACACAGTGTTATATGTCTATTATACCTTCAGAGAGCTAGGGGGGTGGGGAAGAAACAGATCGCAACTCCAGTCAGAACAATCAGATTGCCTCCCCACCACCCACCCCAGCAGAAGACTGGAGGTTTAGTCTCTAAAGAAGGAAAACAAAAGATGTGGCAGTTACTGCTATGTGTTCACCAAAATCAGTTTTCCTTTCCTTCCAGGAAAACAGCTAAACAACATTTGCCAGTCTCACTTTCAGGGAGATGCAAACATGTGACTGAATTACAGCCATTAGAATGTGAGTGGGAGTGATGCCTCTCATCAAAACTTCCCATACATTTTTCTCCTTTTGGCCAACCAGATGCAATGGATCCAGCATAAATTCCAAGGCCATAAAATTGAAATAACCTGGCTCCCTAAAGTGAAATAAGTAAGACCAGCAAAAGACAAATACGGCATGGTATCACTTACATGTGGACTCTAAAGAAGCCAAACTCATAGATACAGAGACTAGAGGTGGTTGCCATGCTGGAGGGTTGGGAAATGGGGAGACATTGGTCAAAGAGTATAAACTTTCAGTTAAAAGATTAATAAGTTCAGGGCGCCTGGGTGGCTCAGTCGTTAAGCGTCTGCCTTCGGCTCAGGTCATGATCTCAGGGTCCTGGGATCAAGCCCCGCATCGGGCTCCCTGCTCGGCGGGAAGCCTGCTTCTCCCTCTCCCGTTCCCCCTGCTTGTGTTCCCTCTCTTGCTGTGTCTCTCTCTGTCAAATAAATAAATAAAATCTTTAAAAAAAAAAAAAAAGATTAATAAGTTCTGGGGATCTAATGGTGATTGGTGAATGATGAAATGTAATCTGGTGATTACAATTAATAATACCATACTATACTCTTGAAAGTTTGCTGAAAGAGTAGATCTGAAATGTTCTCACCACAAAAAAAGAAATGGTAATTATGTAACATGATGGAAGGTATTAGCTAGCACCATAGTGGTAATCATTGTGCAATATGTAAGTGAATCAAATCAACATCTTGTACACCTTAAATTTATGCAATGTTATGTGTCAATTATATCTCAGTCAACCTAGGGGAAAAAAGAAATCTATAAAAGTTCAAGTTCAAAAGGATCTTCATTAACTTCCCAAAATGGGTATAACTTTCCAACAGAGTAGGTGGAACTGGTTTTGAAGTTACAAAAAGAACTCTGGTGAACTGAGCTCTATCCTCCTGACAGCATCATTCCGTCACACAACTCCAGGGCACATGATTCCAGTGGGTAATTGTGAATGGTGTCCCTTGGATTGATGCAAGATGGCAGCCTGAATTCCTGTTAAACTATCTCTGTTTTGAACGGCAATAAGTTGCTTTAGACTTATTTGCATTTAAAATATATGAAAGAGGGGCGCCTGGGTGGCTCAGTCGTTAAGCGTCTGCCTTCAGCTCAGGTCATGATCCCAGGGTCCTGGGATCGAGTCCCACATCGGGCTCCCTGCTCGGCAGGAAGCCTGCTTCTCCTTCTCCCACTCCCCCTGCTTGTGTTCCTGCTCTTGCTCTATCTCTCTCTGTCAAATAAATAAATAAAATCTTTAAAATATATATATATATATGAAAGAGTTCTCAGAGGACAGTGCCATTCGGGTGAATCCATGTTCAAAACCCCTGCTCCCCAGTGCTCCCCAGCATGAAGACACATGCTGAATAAAAGAGTGATGGGGAGAGAGGTCAGGTTTTTCTCAAGTGGCTATTATCTAAAAGCTCAAAGATGTACCCATGTAATGTGTCAGGTGGCTAAATTTTGGCCTAAATAAATAAGTCATCTGGCTCCCTAAATAACCATATAGAAAGCTACCTACTGAACATTACATTAAATTTTGGGTAAGCAAAGTATGAACTTCTACTGTGTTAAGCCATTATGATTCGGGAATTGTCTGTTATAACAGCTAATATTCTTTATCCTAATTTCCATAGAACCTATCCCTCTGAAGTGGGGAGTTTTTTATAACAGAACAAAACAACAAAAAAATCTAAAATGTGTGGGGTTAACATGACATAAACTAACATGAGAGTCTGGAAGGCCTGAGACCCTTGTAATGCCAGGCAAAACATTTGATAAAACTGCTGTCTATGATAACTTGAAAGATAGGCCACTGCCTACAAGTTTGGAGCTCCAGGGGAAGTGGCTGGAAAGTGTTGGAGAGAACATATATATTGGCTGCTGTCAGCAAGGTATTACATGTAAAAGATGAGCTCAGGTAAGAAGTTGTCCGGTTTTCAAGCAATAACAGAAAAGAATAGAGTCCAAAGTCAGAACGATTTACTGGGTTAGAAAATCTGTCTCTTCTTTCACCAAATATTAAGAAATAAGATTTTAAAACACCTTAAGCAACAAAATCCAAAGAGACTTTTCAGCTAAACAAGGGAATTCAGCTTTGCTGCAGATACAAAATAAGGGTGTCACCTTCCAACCAAGCCACGACTCAAAGTCGTCACTCTTAAGTTGAACGATATGAGAGTGAAGAAATACACAGGGAAAGCTTGAGAATTATGTCTAGGGAAAATCTGTGTGAGTGGTAACCAGTATTTGGAACTTATTGAAAGTAAGTTTTTATTTAAAAACCATCAAAATTTTGGTAGACTTGCCAAAGAAATCATGAGGCTGCTTTAAAGGAACCTGAATTGGAAAAGTCTTAATACAACCCTCCAGAAAGAAGGGACAATGAGAGCTATACACACTCCCAAAGAAGGCAGACTCATCAAAGTCTACGTCTGATGTGAGCATAATGTGCTATGGTGAGTGCTGGAAAAATGAAGGGGGGGAAATCGGAGGGGGAGACAAACCATGAGAGACTATGTACTCTGAGAAACAAACAGAGGGTTCTAGAGGGGAGGGGGGTGGGGGATGGGTTAGCCTGGTGATGGGTATTAAGGAGGGCACGTACTGAATGGAGCACTGGGTGTTATACGCAAACAATGAATCATGGAACACTACATCAAAAACTAATGATGTATGGTGATTAACATAACATAGTAAAATAAAATAAATAAAAAATTTTTTAAAAAGGTAATGGAGGAGAAAGAACCTCCCAGAAGGAGAGCCAGGGGCCATGAGGAACGGTATCAAGGAAATTCCTCTCCAAAAGCAGAATCAGAGCCACACAAGGAATTTCTTCATCCTCAGGCAAGGACACCTTTATAATGCTTGCCTAACAGAATTTCAGAATCTATGGACCAGAGATTGTTGTATGTCTCCAATCCTTTTTTTTTTTCCCGGCTTTTCTTTTCCTGAGTAGAGTCTTCTCTGTGTTTATCCCATCCCTGCTCCACCATCACTACGGTGGTAGGAAGAGCAGACAACTTTTCTTCCTTGTGTACATGGAAGTCCCTCATAGTGGGACAGCATATCACACAGAAATCTCAAAGTCAGAATTGGATGCAGTGACCAGATGGGTTGTCTGCCTTGGGGAGGCATGGGGGGTGATATGTTCTATGTGTAGGAGGAATATGAGACAGATCCTAAGTGACCAGCAGAGGAAATGACCACAGAAGTCTCTTTACATTCACAAAACCCTCTTCTTCTCCTCCTGGACACATGCTAGACTATATTTTCCCAACTCGCTTATATTTAGGTGTGACTGAGTTTGGCCAATAGGATATAAATGTAATGATGTCTACCATTTCTAGGCCTGACCCATTAAAACCTCCCTCTCTTTTCCTATCTGCTGGCTAGATTCAGAGATCCGAAGGATTCCAAGGCCCTCAGGGATAGCAGAGCCACAAGATCAAACAAACAACAAAAAACCTGGGTCCCTGTAGAACCATGAAAGAGCAAGGACAATGAGGAGGGGACCATCAACAAAGAGTTGAGAAAATTTTACAGAACAAAAGGATATAAGCTCTATCAAAGCAAAAATTATACCAGACAAAGTTCCACAGGCAAAGAAGACTTTATGCAAGGCTATTGCAACAGGCAAGAGAAACCAGAACTAAGTCTGGTTCTAACCTTTGGGAGAGGCTTTAAGACTCGAGTGAGGGGATTGTAGGCCACTTGTGTTTGCTAATTGGCCTTACCCAAAGGGTAAGTAAATTTTCTTGTATCTTTTTTTTAAGATTTGCTTATTTATTTGAGAGAGAGAGAGAGCAAGCAGGGGGGGCATAGGGATAGGGAGGAGAGAGAGAATTTTAAGCAAACTCCTGCTGAGCACGGAGCCCAATGCGGGGCTCAGTCTCACCACCCCGAGATCATGACCTGAGCCAAAATCAAGAGTCAGATGCTTAACTAACAGAGCCACCCAGTGCCCCAAATTTTCTTGTATCTTTATGACGGGAGGTAGTTTTATAACGTGGAGCAAGCTGCCTACCAAAGTTAGGCAAAAATCTGTCTCTATTAAGCCACTGTATTCAACTCAATTTGTCATTGGTATGGTAAAGGATAAAGAGTAAAACACAAAAAAGCTAAACCCAAATAGATCCCACTATATATGGTAACTTAATTATGAAAAAGGTGATATTTAAATTCTATAGGAAAGAAGAGCTTGGCACAAATGACGAGTCATCTGAAAAAAATAAAATGATAGCCCTATCTAAACAATATATAAAAATAAATTTAAGCTACATTAAAGACTTAAATATACAATAAGGGATTAAAAATTTTAAGAAAAAATAAGAAAAATAAGTTTTTTTAAGAAGGTAGATTTATTTGACTGCATATATGAAGATATGCTTGAACTTGCAGGTAATTAGAGAAAAGCAAATTAAAGTAGCCATATTATGAGTTTGTGCATATATATATACACATTAGATTAGCAATTTTCTTTAGTGACGCCTACTTTGATGGCACTGCCGGGAGAAGGCACAACTAGCAGAAATGTCAGTCATTAAGAGTGTTTTTAAGAAACAATCTGCCATTATCAATTAAATTTAAAATTCATATAGCCTCAGACCCAGGATTCGCCTGCATGGATATTAATCACATCTAATAAAATGCCAGTGAGTAAGAATAGCAATACAAGGGTGTTTACTGTAGCATTGTTTGAAGAGGCAAAAACTGTCAACCCGGAGGGGTTTTTTAATGGCACCACTGATGAAAACAGCTATTTCAATAAGTTAAACCAGAAAAACTGAATCAACACACTCTGTTCCATTTAAAGTCAAAAGTGGTGCCTTTTAGGGGCGCCTGGGTGGCTTTTAGGGGTGCCTGGGTGGCTCAGTCGTTAAGCGTCTGCCTTCGGCTCAGGTCATGATCCCAGGGTCCTGGGATTGAGCCCCGCATCAGGCTCTCTGCTCAGTGGGAAGCCTGCTTCTCCCTCTCCCACTCCCCCTGCTTGTGTTCCCTCTCTCGCTGTGTCTCTCTCTGTCAAATAAATAAAATCTTTAAAAATAATAATAATAATAAAATAAAAAATAAATAAACACCACCTTTGACTTATCAAGAAAGCTAGTATTTTCCTTCCTCTTCCTTTTTTACACCCTGTCTCTTGGTTACAGTCATTCAGACACTTTCAAATCTCGGAACCCCATGTCAGCAAAATCCCTGGAACCCACAAAAACAGTCACATGTCCAAAGCTTTTCATCAGAAAAAAATTACTCTATTTCTCTTTTCTATGCTCACCACTGTTTCCCTTTAGACCATGCCTCCTTTTAATAAGATATTGCTTTGAGATTCCAGGAAACTGAGTAATGATTATACAACTAAAAAGCAGCAGTATCTACTGTAATCCTCCTCGCATGTAACAATATCTATCTTTCTCTAGAAAGGCGTACACCAAATTCTCAACAGAAGAATAACTCCACTTGCTTGATGAAATTACCATTCATTCTTACTTTCTTCTTTCTGTTCTATAATTTCCACATTTCATTCAATAAACAGTACTTTTGTCATCAGAAGCCACAATAAATATAATGTCTTAACTTAGCATTATCACAGTTCCAATTTTTGTCTTCACCCATATTGATGTATGTATCTGAGAGTGGGAGGGAAGGAATAATCTTTTCTAAAAGATACTTATTTGAATAGTGAAATGAAAAATCTCATTAACAACATATAAAAATGAACCAATAAAATGGTACAGTGACTCTATGTCTGAGCCCACAAATAAAATTTTCAATGTAATTTTAAAGGAAATGGTCCTTCCATTTTAACAGCCTCTAAAACTTGAGAAACCATTCAAAGAACTACTCCCCACTTCCTTTTGTCCAGTAGCCATGTATACAAAAGATAGATGCTAATATATCTATGTAAGTAAGATTTTTTTTCTCTAAGGAAGACCCAGAAAGCATAACTCTATGGAAAATATATTAGCCCATAAAATCAAGTTACTGCTTTTCATATTGGGGATCTTACTGAGAAATAAGTCTCTATAAGGTTATATCATACGTAAAGATAATAGAAAGCATCTTGAAGAGGTCACACACAAAAGAAATCATAATTCTCTCCTAACAGGGAAAAATCACATTACACGTAGCCTTTGTAGGAAGAGATGTATTGAATGCACCATGAACTTGAGGAGACTATGCCAAGGAGAACTGACTCTCCACGTGAGTTGTCCTTCTGATTTAAAGTTATAATACCTTGCCCTCCCCCAATTCCAAATGGCACTATTTCAGCAACTCAAGGCTCTGAAGTGAGCCCATATAATACAGACAAAGTATATCTCAGTCTCATGCTCGCAAATATCCAGATTGACATAAAGCAATGTGAGCAGTGGTAAAACAACACCAGAACCAAAGGCAGGCGTTCTGGATTCTAGGCCAAGAGCTGCTGCTACCTGACCTTGAGTAAGTCCCAGAATTCACTTTTCTCTCATGCATCCTGGTTAAATCAGATGATCTCTAAGTCTCCTGCCAGAAAGTCTATGACTTTGGGGCTGGTTGTTACCAGGACATAGGAACTAACAGCTTCTGCCACCTGCAGATGCCACCAAGGGCCCCCGTCCTCTGCCCTTCATTCCCTCACGTATCTGGCCTGCCTTCCTTCCTTTGCACGGGCCTTTCCTTCCTCCTTCTGCCAATTCCCTGCCTTCATTCAACACTATCACCCATAATTCTCCAATAATAATGGCAACATTCATGGAACCCTTTCTATGTGCCATACAGTTTACATTCATTTCCTCATTTACCTGACAACTACCTTTATGAAACAGGGTAAATTATTTTCTCATGTTCTAGGCCATGAACCTGAGTTAGAAAGACAGTTTTTCCTTTACTCTACCTCTGACCACTTATATACAATAAAGTGATCATTAAACACCTGGTATGAAGTCCTTGGCCATGGTGACCAGAATAAAAGGATCACATGGGTGATCTCACAATGTCTCAGTTCACGGCAGCTATTCATGATTTTTGAGCAAATCCCTTAAGTAGTGTCTGAGGTTTAAATGGGGCTGTTAAAGTTCTTGGGGAATGGACTGATTTCTTCCATCCTACGGTAGCCTGTGCTAGTAGTCGTGCTTCCGCTGTAGCAGAAGTGTGGGTGTGATGTGTCTACTTTGACCGAGGACAAAATCACCACACTCAAAGAAACTAAAATTCAACAGGTCAGGAACCAGAGACAAACACTTGGGTCATCAAGACTTTCTTCCCTATTTAATCAATTGACTATAAACTGCTCCTATTTCTCTATGCATATGTATCACTAAGATGTTGTGAAAGTTAAAGGAACTATCAGAAGTATCACACTGTGTTTGTAAAGAATAAAAAGGCTTTATGTGCTTGAGCAGGCTATTTATCTTCTCTAAGCATCAATTTCCTGATTTATAAAATGAAAAAAGTACCTATTTTCAAGGGGTTTGTACAGAGTAAATAAGATAACTTATATCACCTCACAGCTGTTAGAATGGCTATTATCAAAAAGACAAGAAATAATGAGTGTTGGTGAGGATGTGGAGCAAAGGGAACTCATGTGCACTGTTGGTGGGAATGTAAATTGGTGCAGCCACTATGGCAAAGAGTAAAAAATTACAGCTAGAACTACCATATGATCCAGCAATTTCACTCCTGGATATGCATCTGAAGAAAACAAAACTCCTCATTCAAAAAGACATATGCACCCCCATAGTTATTGAGGATTATTTACAATAGTCAAGACATGGAAACAACCTAAGTGTCCATTGAAGGATGACTGGATGAAGAAAGTGTGGAGTGTGTGTGTGTACAATGAAATATTATTCAGTAATATAAAGGAACGAAATCTTGGTAGGAGCTCTTTCTCACTCTGGCCATCTTGGTGACTGCTCGTGGCTGGGGCTGTCCTGCACCTAAGGCAGGAAGATGGTGGCCACAAAGAAGATGAAAAAGTCACTGGAGTTGATCAACTCTAGGCTCCAACTCATTATGGAAAGTGGAAAGTACTCACTGGGATACAAGCAGACTCTGAAAATGATTAGACATGACAAGTGAAACTGGTCATCCTCGCCAACAACAGCCCAACCTTGAGGAAATCTGAAATAGAATACTACGTACACCATGTTGGCCAAAACTGGTGTCCATCACCACAGCGGCAATAATATTGAATTGGACACAGCATGTGGGAAATACTATGGAATATGCACTCTGGCTATCATTGATCCAGATGATTCTGGTATCATTAGAAGCATGCCAGAACAGGCTGGTGAAAAATAAAGCACGCAAAAATTTTTCTTTAGTAAAACTGTCCAGAGCTTGTTTAAAAAAAAAAAAAAAAAGGAATGAAATCTTGACATTTACAGCAACATGGATAGATCTTGAGGGCATGATGCTAAGTGAAGTAAGTCAAACACAGAAAGACAAATACTGTAGGATCTCACTTTTATGTGTAATATAAAAAAAAAAAAAGCTGAGCTCATAGATACAGAGAACAGATTGGTGGTTGCCAGCGGTGGGGGGGGGGGGGTGGAGAATGGGTGAATGGGGTCAAAAGGTCCAAATTTCCAATTATAAAATACATAAGTCACAGGCATGTCATGTATAGTGTGGTTACTATAGTTAATAATACTACATTGCAGAATTGAAAGTTGCTAAGAGAATAGATCTTAAAAATCCTCATCACAAGAAAAAACATTTTTTGTCACTATATACAGTGACAGATGTTCACCAGACTTACTGTAGTGATCATTTTGCAATACATACAACTATCAAAAGATGTTGTAAACCTGAAAGTAGTATAATTTTAGACATCAATTATACCTCCCTAAAAAAATAATAATTTATGGAAGTGCTTGAAGTGGTAAGCATTTAGTACCATTTAATTCAGTAAATATTAGATACAGATGTAGATAGAGATAGTAGAGGATATGATGTAATGATACACACATATATACTCATAAGCAAACATAGATGATAGACCGACACACACCCAGGAGTCTGAGCATACGGAATCTGATGCTTACTCTCAGCCTTGTGGAAATTATTTAGACCCCAGAATATGCTCAGCTATCATAATATGAACACAATCACTAAAAAATGCACTCTTCTCTCTTTACAGTGAGTTTGAAGAAGTCTGGTGAAACCATGCAAGCAGAAAGCAGCTTCGGCAGATACCCCAGGATAGATGTGTTCATTTTCACTACAAAGGGCTCTGGAGCCACCGTGTGGCCACGTAGCACACCAGCCTACCACTACGTCAACTCCGCAGAAGCTGTTAAGTCTGAGTTTTCCAAAAGCTCCCTTCCACACTGCAAAGATGAATAGTTTCCTTGATTGGAAGAAGAACCCTATCCCTTCTCAGACAGAAACAGTGCATAAAGCTTGCTCTATTGTTTGAACCTGTTTTTGTGTTTTGTGTTGGATGATCGCAACTAACCACTCTCCCCATGAAGCTCCTGGTGGGTCTGTCGCTGCCAATCAGTAGGAAAGATAGGCATGTTACATGACGGACTAGAACATGATCAGAAATGAGCTATAATAGAGGTGTGTGGACAGAAAGGAGGGCTTTGGGGGACACTAACTGGAATACAAAAGCAGGACCAAGGACAGCTGACAGCAAGGGCTGAGTGGGAGAATTCAACTCAATTTTTTGTTGTTTTTGGTTTTTGAGCTGCAGCTACTATGTGTCATGCTCTCTGCTAAGGGCTAGAGAGCTGAAGAAAGCTAACACCTTCAGAAGCTCAGTGAGGAAGGAGAAATCTTGAGGAAGGGCTAAGGAATCACAACCAATATACCATGTTAGAAATTCTCTGGTTAACCCAAACGAGCAGTGCTCTAGGGAAGGAACCCTACTAAGTTTTGTTTTTTGTTTTTAATTTTATTATGTTATGTTAGTCACCATACATTAAATCATTAGTTTTTGATGTAGTGAAACTTTCCTGGACATAAACATGCTACTAGACCAAAGAAAACTTTAATCCATATATGCCACTTCTGGTTTGGAAGAGAAAACAAGACCTTTCCCTTTCTTTGGCCCGGTAAAAAATCTCTCACTCTTTGGAGGCCAAGTTCAAAAGATCCACTTCTCCACTGGATCTTCCCTAATCAACGAAATGCCAAATCATTGCTTTATCACTTCTTTGAGTTTTAGGCACCCTGTCTTTATTTTATTACCCAGTACTTGGTTCTAAGTGACTGTGCGTTTTTTTCCTGGTGAACTCAGGTTTTCATATACCTTATCGTCCCATTTTACCCAAACAAATGTTAGACCCTCTGAAGACTGAGAATAACTCGTCAGTTTTTGTAGTTTCAGAGTCCTTACCTTGCTTTCCCTTCAGTGGGTCCTGACTGCCATCAGACCTAAGCTCACTCACTGTCCTTCACCCCTCCCCACAAGGCTGTGTGCATCTCCCATTTCTCTTCTTTCTCCTAATCCCTGAGAAAAAGGGGGCCCCTACTTCTGCTCAAAGATAATCTTTCCACCATGTTCTGCCTTTCCTCTCTGTTCACTTTTCTCCAGCACCTAACTCCATCAATTAGTCTCTTTTTTTCATAGCTCTTCAGTCTCTCTCTTTACACAGCTCTCTTCTTCTCAGCCTATAAGAAGAATCAAATCCCACTCACCCTGTTCCCTGACGGCTGCCCCAACTCTCCTTCCTTTCTTATCCAATCTACTGGGGCCATTTCTGCCTTGATACACTCAGTCTGGCTTCCTCCCTCAATTGTTTTCATAAAGTCATCTCAAATGTTGGATCCAACATTTATTTCTTACCTTATTTGATCTTTTTTTTTTCCTACCACTTGACACTGTTGGCCACTTGCTCCTTAAACTCTCCCCAAGGAGAAGCAATTTATGGGCTCTTCACTATATACTATGTTCTTTCCTGAGCCTGAGAAGTCAAACGAAAAGAAATGGTCCCTGCCTCCCAACAGGTTACGGTCTAGCAGAGAAAGCTGAGTACGAGGTAAGGAAAGTGCAGAAGAAGTCTCTTTGTCTCCTGGTTCTCCTACTGAACATTTCCATGTTCTCCTTTCCCTACAACAAAGATCTCTCCAGTTTTTGATCACACACCCTATCAATATATACATCCCTAATATACTTATAAATATAAGCACATACATACAATTAGAGGCTAATATCTCAAGATAATTAGGTGAGACATGTCATTATCTATGCTGGACATACATTCACATTTCAAATAGTCTTCTGGGTGGCTTCCCCAAAATTACTTTGTAATGAAACTGACAAAGAGATTTAACTTGGAGTAAGAAAAGATACCAGCTCTCAAGGAAGTGGAGAAAAGGGAGCCACTATACAATCTTGGTGGGAATGTTCACTGGAGCAGCCTCTATAAAAAACAATATGGTGAGTTTCTAAACAAATTGAAAATAGAGCTACCATATGATCCAGCAGTTCCACTTCTGGGTATATATCTGAAGGAAATAAAGTCACCATCTTGAAGAGATATCTGCACCCCATGTTCATTGCAGTATTATTTATAATACTCAAGACAGGGAAACAACCTAAGTGTCTGTTGGAGGATGAATAGATAAACAAAATGTGATATATATCATATATATGACATATATATACACACATAATATATAGTATGAATTACATGATTATATTATATATTATGTATTTGATATATAGATTTGTATACACACAAATACACACTCTGGAATATTATTCAGCCATAAAAAAAGATGAAAATTCTGCCATTTATGATAACATATATGAAACTCGAGGGCATTATGCTAAGTGAAATACGTAAGAGAGAGAAAAACAAATACAGAGCAAGATCTCACTTACATGCGGAATCTGGAAAAACTGAAGTCATAGAAACAGAGAATAGGCTGGTGGTTGCCAGGAATCAGGGCAGGGGTGGGAAGGAGTGGAATGGACGAAAGTCATCAAAAATACAAACTTTCAGTTATAAGATGAATAAAGTCCTGGGGATGTAATGTACAGCATATTGATTATACTTAACAATACTGTATTGTATATTTGAAAGTTGCTAAGAGAGTAGATCTTAAAAATTCTCAACACAAAAAAAATTGTTAGCAATGTGAGTTCATGCCATATATATAATATATATAATATATATTATATATAATATATGAAATAAATTATATTATATATTAATATAATATATAATAAATGATTATATATATTATATATAATCATTATGCTGTACATTGCATATGATTGCATATGTTATAGGTCAATTATATCTCAGTGAAGCTGGAAAAAATAAAAATAAAAGACAGCAACAAAACATACCAGCTCTTTCACCTTCTTTTTGCTGATTATGTTTTCATTATGGATATTCATTTTCAAACTGCAATTTCTTTGCAAGAATCTTTTTTTTTAAAGTAATCTCTACACCCAATGTGGGGCTTGAACTCACAACCCCCAAGAGTTGGATGCTCTATTGACTGAGCCAGCCAGCTGCCCCCTTTATAAAAATCTTTTTCAGTGACTGTTTAAGTTGGACTTTATCTTACAGGATTCAGCACAAGGCCATATATATGTATATATATACATATATATACTGCATTTAATGAGTATTAATTAATAAATTAATATGCATTAGAGCTTAGGTATTTTCTGTGCTAAGAAAAAATATGTTTCGGGTCCTTAGGAAGACTTTAGAAACCCAAGGTGCTGTGAGAAACTGGAAAAGCTGCTAAGAAGTGGTTCTGGATCACTGTGCATAAATACTCCACTCTTGGAAATATAAACAACATAAGTCATATAGATTTGCCTTCTTGGTACCGCTAGTATTGGTTTTCAGTTATGGCACCTGGCTCTTTTTTTTAATTAAAAATAAAAATCAATTCTAGGGGAGTAGGGAGTCCCACGGTGGAACCAAGTGGTGTTCCCACTGAGTATTCCCCATGTCCAACTATACGTGAAGAGCCAGCAGAAAGACCATGTGAGAGAACCTCTACACAAGGATGCTCATGGTCAAGATACACAAGAGCTCACTTTGGTACTAATAGCCTCCAGTGTAAGACTAAGCTGTGAGTAATAAGTTTACTCTGAACTTTCAGACAGGCTTCAGAATGAGGAAGACAGTAAGCCCAATGAAGGAAGAAATCAAAGTTCCCAAGCTTGGTATGAACATAAAGATCAGAGTTGGAGGTGAGAATGTGGTGGAGACTTCTGGTTGTTCACCAAACTTTGCTACCCTTTTCCATGCTAATACACCTTAACATCCGACCACCCAGCCAGAGACTGCATCTCCCTGCCTACCTTGCCATATGAGTAAATTATCATCAATAGAATGGGAGAGGAAGTGATCAGGCAACTTCTGTCTCAATTCCTATTAGCAAACAATTGCTTCGGACTTGTACTCTTTCCCTTTCCTGCAACTCGATCATGGACATGCCTATGCCACCCTTCAATCATGATGCCAAGAACAGTGCCCTAGGACACAGCAGGGCAACCAGGTGGAAGGAGTCGGTGTGCCTGAATGACCTCGTGGAGAAGAACAACCTCACCACCTTGGAACACTCACTGCAGGACTATGACCTTACTGCTCTGCGGGAAGCCTGCTTCTCCCTCTCCCACTCCCCCCTGCTGTGTTGTCGTCTCTCTCTCTGTCAAAAAAAAAAAAAAAACTTTAAAAAAAAATAAAAACTGTACAACTTTGATGGAGTTACTTAAACTTTCTAAGCTTCAGTTCACCTATAAACAGAGGATAATAACAATATAGTGGGGATACTGAGAGAACCAAACCCAGTCCTGGGAAAGAGTAGGCATTTCATAACTGATAGTATCCTCTCTTCTGGAAGCCCAAATCCAGGAATTGGTAGGCACGGTTCTTTATGCCAAGGACTTTACGAGGCAGAGTCCATCACCAGAAATTTTAGGTCCAACTCTCCCAATCAGCCTTCTTGAACTCTCTACTGAACCAGCTCTCCCTATCCAACACTCTCCACTCCCCAATCTCCTACCACCCAAGACACATAAGGTCTATAATTCCTGTGACAATGGCAACTCTGAACCCACATGTTCCTATAGCAGAAAACAAGAAGGACCCAGACTAAGGAAGGTGGGTAAGAGTGTGTGTTGCGTGAAATAAATAACAATGGATATGTGCCCACAGTTTGGGTCTAAATAATGTCTATACATTCATGGACTCCATATTTATGTGCCCTACACAACTCTCCTGAGACCAAGGGCTAAAATCACATTCCACAAACATTTACAACGAATCTATTCCATCAATCTCTAAGTTACAAGAGATATAAGGATTAAAAATGGCGAGGCCTCAGGGGTGCCTGGGTGGTTCAGTCAGTTAAGCATTTGACTCCTGATCTCAGCTCAGGGCTCGATCTCAAGGTTGTGAGTTCAAGCCCCATGTTGGGCTCCATGCTAGGCATGGAACCTACTTAAAAAATAGAAAGTTAATTAATTAATTTTTTAAAAGACAATTTAAGAGGGTAACAGAAACATATATAAACATCTTCAATACAGACAGACTCTAAAAAGTGCTGTAATATATCAAACAATCTAGGGTATGGACTTAACTACTATAACAAAGAGGACCAAGATAGAGTGGTTTAAATAAGAGATTTATTTCACTATCATGAAATGTTTGATATGCACGTGTGACAAAAGGAGGAATTGCCTAGTTTAAGTAATATTATGAAAGTGGTGAAATCTATCCTCTTGGTCCCAGTGCTTCTTTTTCTTCTAAGATACAACCCCTTTACAACCTTCCCAGTGTAAGTCTTCAATATCCTGGTATATCACCCCCTATGCTAGAATATATTTTCAAAAAAGTACTGAAGTATTTATTCATAGTAGGATGTAAATAACTTGTAAGACTTAACATGGTACCATTTCCAGAGATTTTAGCCCTTTGATGAATTACCACAGAAAAAAAGACAATAGAATATATTTTATCATGGAATTTTGAGCATCATTAAGCAGTATTTGGGCAGAGATGGATCTGTGAGGATCGAAATAAACCACCTGTTCTTAAAACATATCTAGAATAGATGTTGACTGTTAACAGTGTTGGTGAATGAGCAATAAATTGCGTTGGGGGGAAATATATGGAAAAATTTTTTAAACCTCCAACCCCAAAGTTAGGCCTTCTCTCTACCCCCAATTACTTTAACTTACAGACTTGGGGACAAACTGACCACGTACAGTACTTTGATCATTACCAGGAGATCTTGAGTGAGTGAAGAGAATTTATCATACGAGGCCAGTAGAATCAGAAAATTAGGCCAGTTCAGCTTTATCATGACTGCACTAAAATGATCATTTTGACGAAATATTTCTTCATGAACTTAGGGTAATTTTTTCCTCGTCTTAAAATAAACCTGACTATTCTTACATAGTAAGAAGTAGACTTGGAATTATGATGATCATTAATTCCTGAATTACTGTGCCCTTAGGAGTTAATTTGATTTCCCAAGGAGATAAACTAAAGTTCTTGTCATCAACTTACAATTTGCTGTGTATTGCTCATTGTGATTATTTGTAATGGTATGATCGTTTTTATTTTATCTTTTACACCATCATACTCCATTCTTCTTAAATGGCAGTCCCATCAAGTTCTAAGATTAGGTTGCTTATTGGTCAGGGAGAAGTATTCATAGATTCCAAATTATTATATTTTCCCTGTGATACATTCATGTGAAATCACTAGTTCAGCATTTGATCCCAAATAACATTAAAGAACTGTTTTGTTAATATGCTCTCTTACTATAGTTTGTTTGTTACAAATATTCTGAATGATCCAATTCGTTTGTAGCTCACAGTTGAATTCCTCTTTTAAAATGCTCTAGTTCTTACGAGTCATGCCAAAACCAGCAATCTGCTTTTCAAAATGTGTAATAGTCTAACGCTGTTTTCCACAAATCATACTGGTTTTGAAAAGTATGCTATATAGAAGCTGACTCAGAACATTTTTAGATGCCTTGGCTTTGTGTTTCTAAAAAAAAAAAAAGAAGCAGCAGAAGAAGAAGAAAGGAAAAAGAAAAAGAAAAAGAAAAAGAAAAAAGAAAAAATCTAGTCATACCCAAATCACAGGTCATTTTGGCCATTTGCATGCAAAAACTGCAGAAATTTCATCTGTAATATTAACTCCTGATAATTTAATAAAAGTTCTTTAATACCAGTTTTTAATCCAATATTGTACTGCCTTTATAATATCTACAAACTAATTTGTAAACAACCTCATATTTTCAATCTTTTTACTTAGAAACATACTATATTCACCACACTAAAATATTGAACAAAAAAAACTTTCAGAAGAAATGCAGGAAAAAAATTGTTAAATTATAAAACAAAAACATTTGGGCCTTGATTTTAAATGTTTTAATTAGAAGCAGAAAAGCAGTCTTAATTGGAGTTGGCTATAATTAGCCAACTTATATTAATATAATAATAACTTCCTTGCCCTCTTCATGTGCAAAATAGATTATGAAAAAGAGAAGGATCTTTGTTCTATGGAAGCTTAAAAAATGAAAGCATATTGCTTTGTTTGATCCTTTTAGACCCAAGATCATTTTAAAAATTCAACAATGCTTAGACTCATTTAACAATCTCTCTTAATTCTTTGTGGTTTGTGCTACAAACACAGAGTTTTTTTTTTCTAAAACTTTTTAAAGTGAATATATTCTCGTTTCACTAGAAATAAAGAGTGTAAGATTCTGTTTCTACCACAAGGCGTCAGGCCATGGTAATTTAATCTTCAAAGGGCTTTACTATTACCCCGTGCAAAGTCAAAGACTACAAAAAAGTACATATTAAAACTGAATAGTCCTTAGTTGCCTTAGCTTTGATTAAAGAACAATCACAGAAATTGCGGTTGAGCGGTTGAGCGTTTATTTTCCTTTGTTTTTCTAATCAGATTAGTTCTGAGGATGTTGCAAAATCCTCCTGCAATTCAGGTCTCAGACACTCTACCCTGAGGCTGGTTCCAACTCAGAAAAATAACCCCCCCACCCCCACCCCGCCCCCGCACACATTCTCTCTTTCTCCATACCCCTTATATTTTAAAAACACCCCCCGAAACTTTGAAATAGCGACAGTAGCTTTATTTTAGGGTTGGAGTGCCTGATTGGGTTAGGGTATGGGAAGTTAGCTTCAATATATATCAGAGGCAAGGAAGAGGAGTTAACGTGGGGTTTAAGAGCCTATTCAGCCAGGGGACAGGATTCGTGCGGTTTAGGGTACAAGATTTGTACAATTTAGGGGGCAAGTCACTCTCAGAGATTCGCATTCGGATTCCCCAACTGTAAATAGCAATCACTTCAGAGAGTTGCTGCGAAGTTTAAAACGGGCTGGCTAAGCTCTAAAGCAGTCCATCTCAAAGTGTGATCTGAGAGTGCTCCAGCATCACCAGGGAACTTGCTGGAAACACAGAATCTCAGACCTCATCCCAGACTTAAGGATCAGGAAACCTTGAGGGGGAAGGAGGCAAATCAGTTCTAATAAGGCCTACAGGTGATAAACGTTAAAGTTTGAGAACCACTGCTCCAAAGAATTGCACGAATGTTCGCTACTCGGGAGATTAACGAAAGTGGGAGGAGCAGGGCTCAGACGGAAGACAGGGTCATTTGAGAGAAAACCGGGAGCGGCCTGGTGGCAATGTGGGGAAACCGTTGGCTCGGCTGCTGGGACCTCCGAGGACTGTCCCTCCGAGGCAGGAGCCGTGCCGTCGCCCGGCACCTGCAGGTGGCGCTGGACGGACCTTTGACAAAGAGGCGGCGTCTGCAGGGGGAGAGCAGGCTCGGCACTCCGGGACTCGGACACCTCGTGGGGCTGGCCGGTCCCCGCAGCAGCTGCGCCCCAACTTACCGTCTGGTCGCGCCAAGGAGCGGGTGAGTCCCTTGAATCGTCCCGGCTCGCTGCTTGCTCCCCGCCTCCGTGTGTCCCCGCGGGGGCGGGCGCGGGCTCGCAGCCTCGCGAGGGGTGTAGCGGCTTGCAAGCCTTCCCAGCCCTGGGGCGGCGGCGTTCCGGGCGAGAGCAGCTCAATTCGCCCCTTATGCGCGGCTCCAGGACGCGCTGCCCTCCAGCGCAGCTCTCGGCCGGACCACACTGCTCCGTTGTGGCCGGTCCAGGGGCTGGGAGCCAGGGACTCACAAGGAAGTCCTTTCGCTGGGGTCTCGAGGGATACGATTAAGGTTTGTCCTTCGGTTGGATTCTGATGGCAAGTTTTCCAGCTTGGCAAAATCGCTGCGAGTTTGCATAGCATTAATGCATGATTGGTTCGTAGCGCTTAAAATCGTGTGACTTGCCTTCAGGTTTCCTAGTAACAGCAAGTTTTCATTTTAAGTTCTGGGATCATTAGTCCTACTCCTTCGGGATCTGGTTTGGGGTTCAAGTTCTATCCAAATAGTCGATCAAGGAAGGCTTCATATAATGCGTGGGTCAAACCCACTGGAAGGGGAGACATAAAATTTACAAACACTTCTAAATTTCTTTCTCTTTATTTTTTTTTTATTTTTTTCCTTTTTTTTTTTTAAGATTCTATTTATTTTTTGACAGAGAGAGAGACAGTGAGAGAGGGAACACAAGCAGGGGGAGTGGGAGAGGGAGAAGCAGGCCTCCCGCGGAGCAGGGAGCCCGATGCTGGGCTCGATCCCAGCACCCTGGGATCACGACCCGAGCCGAAGGCAGACGCTTAACGACTGAGCCACCCAGGCGCCCCAAATTTCTTTCTCTTTAAAAAAAATTTCACGGGGCGCCTGGGTGGCTCAGTCGGTTAAGTGGCCGCCTTGGGCTCGGGTCATGGTCCCAGGATCCTGGGATCGAGCCCCCCATCGTGCTCCCTGCTCAGCAGGGAGCCTGCTTCTCCCTCTCCCTCTGCCTGCCGTTCTGCCTGCTTGTGCTCTCTCTGTCTCTGTATCAAATAAATAAATAAAATCTAAAAAAAAAAAAAATTTCACACGACATCCTGACATTTACTTAGATTTATTTAACACAGATACTAAGCAATGCTTAAAAAAACAGCCCAGGGAAGAAAAACATCTTACCTTTAGGTAGTTAAATGTGGGGCAGCAAGTACATACTTGAAAGTTTAGAAGGTTTGGAAATGCAGTGCAATCCATATTGTGCTCCAGTCAATGAGTTTCTTCATATTCTAAACTCTTTGACAAAAACATGAGTCAGTTGGGCTGTGTCAATATTTAGCAGGAACATCAGGTCAGCCATCCTGGTACAGCAAAACGGAACAGTCACATCAGAACTATGTTTTGCTTTTGAAAGGGGATGAGTGTTAGAGAACTTTGGGTCAAATCTGGAGTTCCTAACATCTGAACACTGTGTTGTTTCCCTTTTTTTTTTTTTTTCATGAAAAGATGTTACTGCAGAATTTAAATTATATATTTGGCTAATGTCTGATGGAAACCAACATATTTTATTTGACAGATATTTTATTTTCTTGGCTTCTGGCACAAATTTGACTGTGGACCACAGAGCCAACAGGCTCCCTCACTGCCCTGGGCTTTTCCTTGGCCTTGCTCTCCAGTATGGTCTCCCTACCATGCAGATGAATGGGTGGATACTTCTCCAAGGCCACTGTGCCTTTTCACCCAGATTCTGTACAAAGTGGCCCTCAATCAGCAAATACTGCCAACTTGCTTGAGGCCCCAGGACCAGGTCTACAAGAGAGCCCTCACCCTTTCCAGCCACGATCTGCCTATAAAACTGTCTTTCTTTGGAATCCATTGCACTACCACACAGTTGTTGAAATTTCTGCCTTTTCCCCTAGACTTTGAGTTTGTGAGAGCAGAGGCTCCATCTCATTTAACTTAGTATTCCCACTGCCTAATATTGTTGTTCACAATATAGTTAATGAGTTAACATTGAATAAGTTAGATTTGCATGTTAACATCTTTGCTGTCCTACAACACAGTTAAAACATCTAAACATAGTGAATTATTCCTTGTTTGGTTACAGTAGATAAAACTTCTATTCCTGGGGTGCCCAGGTGGCTCAGTTGGTTAAGCGTCTGCCTTTGGCTCAGGTCATGATCTTGGGGTGCTGGGATTGAGACCCGAGTCAGCCTTCCCACTCGGGGAGCCTGCTTCTCCCTCTCCTTCTGCTGCTTCCCCTGCTTGTGCTCTCTCTCTGTCAAATAAATAAAATCTTAAAAAAAGAAAAAAAAACTTCTATTCCTATTCCTAGACACATACTTACCTCCCAGATTACTCTATTTATAATGTTGGTTAAATCACTAAATGATTTGGAATTATACTTATTAAGCATATAGACCGGAGGCCCTCCAGAACAGACACAAAGTCTCATTTCTTTTTCCTCCTCCGTTGTCTACCAGAGAGTTGAGTTCCATAAATACCTGATGATTGGCATATGTTTTACTCAGAACTCTTTCAAATGCCAGTGATAGACACCCAAATCAAACTAAAGCAAAAAAGGGAATGTATTGGCTTGTGTAACTGAAAAATTCGTGATCTGGTCTCAGGAACTCTAAATACTTAAAATATACCACCAGGACTCTTCTATGTCTTTCCCCATTTCTCGCTTGTACTTTTGTGTGTTGGCTTTCTTCTGTTCTATTGAAGACCTCTCCCTCCTTAGAGCAAGTAGAAGAAAGCATGGTAGGCTTCTTTCATCCCAACTTAACAAAATGTTAAAAGACATCTCTTTATCTTCCACTCCCATATATAAATATCAGAGAAGGACTCTAATTGGTTCAACTAGGGTTGTATGCCATCCCTAAGCCAGTCAATGCCATCAAGGGAATAGAGAACTGTGATTAGCCAAGACTGAGTTGTATGGCAAAGGAGGGACCTTTCTCCAAATGGAGGAAATGTTTTAGATCATTAAAAAGTAGGGGGAGCCACTCTGGAAAACAGTATGGAGGTTCCTCAAAAAGTTGAAAATAGAGCTACCGTACGACCCAGCAATTGCACTACTGGGTATTTACCCCAAAGATACAAATGTATTGACCTGAAGGGGTACGTGCACCCCAAAGTTTATAGCAGCAATGTCCACAATAGCCAAACTATGGGAAGAGCCAAGCTGTCCATCAACAGATGAATGGATAAAGAAGATGTGGTATATATATACAATGGAATATTAGGCAGCCATCAAAAAAAACCTGAAGTCTTGCCATTTGCAACGACGTGGATGGAACTAGAGGGTATTATGCTAAGCGAAATAAGTCAATCAGAGAAAGACATGTATCATATGATCTCACTGATATGAGGAATTCTTAATCTCAGGAAACAAACTGAGGGTTGCTGGAGTGGTGGGGGGGTGGGAGGGATGGGGTGGCTGGGTGATAGACATTGGGGAGGGTATGTGCTATGGTGAGCGCTGTGAATTGTGTAAGACTGATGAATCACAGACCTGTACCTCTGAAACAAATAATACCTTATATGTTTAAAAAAAAAAAAAAGATAGGAAGGGAAAAATGAAGGGGGTGAATCGGAGGGGGAGACGAACCATGAGAGACTATGGACACTGAGAAACAAACTGAGGGTTCTAGAGGGGAGGGGGGTTGAGGGATGGGTTAGCCTGGTGATGGGTATTAAAGAGGGCACGTATTGAATGGAGCACTGGGTGTTATACGCAAACAATGAATCATGGAACACTACATCAAAAACTAATGATGAAATGTATGGTGATTAAAAATAAAAAAAATTTTAAAAAAGTAGGGGGAAAATGTGGGCAGACCAAAACAAATATCCTCAGTGTGAATGTTGCACAATTTCAAAATAGATAATATATGGAAAATGTTCTCCGAGCACTTGAACAAAGGCAAATGGTTGGCATTATGTAAAGATGGCTCCTCTTTATTTTTTGAGAAAATCAAGCCTTTAAATTTGGAGAATGTTTTAACTATTTTAAGCTACTCCTGGAAACAACTTTCCACTTGGTAAAGTGTTATAGGTGTTCTAAAATTCAGAAACACTTGGAATGTTTCTGATAATCAAGTTGTTGTATATCTAATCTGTTTTTCTCATTGAATTTCATAAAGTGCAAATTGGCGAGGTATTCCTCTAGAAATAGATTTAGAACTAATGAAAACAGTGGATAATATTGTGATATCATATGTTCCCTTCCTTTAAAAAAATGCTACACCAAGCCTTAGGAGGATCTGTGAAGCGTGTTAAGGCAAAGAATACTTTGTCGGGTAGGAAGTTTGACAAAACTAATTTCCACAGGGTTGACCAGGAGTATAGGCAGTCAGTGATTGAACACAACTCAACAACTCCATTGGAACTGTACTAACAATTCATGTCTTACCAACAAAAACCAGCCTGTTACTCTGATGAGAAAATGGCACTCTGAAAATACAGCCTTTTGGTCCTTTATGCCACTATCAGGGTCCACCTTACCAAGAGTGTCAGAATACATTTCCCCATAAAATCATTTAATTATTATTTCAGATTCCAATATCAACCCCAAAAGTCTATCAAATACAACTTCCTAAAGTATAATCTTACTTCAGCTAACTCCAACCTGTACTGATAACATTGTTACTCAAAAAAATGCATTCCTAATTCTATTTACCTTTGAGCAGAGTTGGCTTTCCTCTAAATGAGCACCTGGAGTTAACTTCTCCTAAAATAAAAGGCAACATCTGACCCTTTGAATTCCATATAGACAGTTTGTCATTCATTGCACCAATAGCTGGACAAAGCAAAGCTGTTATTATTGACACAAGGGCACTGGTTTGAGATTCCGACAGATTATGTGAGGTTAAATGGTAAATCAGTCACTATTTTAATTGTACTTTCTAGGCCACTCTAGTCCTTATGTAAGTAGATTTTTCTATTGCCCTATCAAACATTAATGTCTTAAATAGTATAGACGTGAAGAAGACAATGATGTTTATTTCTCATTTCCATGGCTGACGCTATTCTATTTTACAGAATTAATGGAGAGCAGACAAGATATTACAAACCAAGAAGAACTTTGGACAGTGAAGCCTAGGAGAAATCCAGAAGAAGATGATTACTTGGTAATATATTAATAATAATTCACTGAAATCGGGGCACCTGGGTGGCTCAGTCGTTAAGCGTCTGCCTTCGGCTCAGGTCATGATCCCAGGGTCCTGGGATCGAGCCCCACATCGGGCTCCCTGCTCCGCGGGAAACCTGCTTCTCCCTCTCCCACTCCCCATGCTTGTGTTCCGTCTCTCGCTGTGTCTCTCTCTGTCAAATAAATAAATAAAAAATCTTTAAAAAAATAAAAAATAATAATTCACTGAAATCTAGAAACAGAATTTCAGTGCTGTCCTGTATCTCCTAGGGTTCTCACAGTGATTTTCACCCAGTTGACAGGTATCTTCACTCTGATTCCTGTCACTGATACTGCGATGGGCAAAGGCGCAGGGTGGTATATAAGAGAAATTGTACCTTGACGACTGTCATGGACTTAGCTGAATAACCTCAAATAAGTCACTGAAAATCCTGGGTCTTGGTTTATCTATAAAATGAGAGAGTTGGACCAGATCAGCTCCAAGGCCCTTCCAATTCCTTCTAACTTTCTGTGGGTCTAAGTTTCTTAAGAGAGTCATCAGTGCCCCTATAACAGTAGTTTTGTAAGCATGCATTTTTTTCATAGGCTTTATGGCAGCTTACCAAGAGATCATCAAGTTGATTGATGATTCACCGTTTAAACAAATAAATTCAATTTTGGAATAAGAATCACTTGTCCCACTTTTGTGCCACCTGAAGATTAAATGTTTCTTACTACATTATTTGACTGAAAAAGTGGTGGAAATTTTCGGTTCCAAACTCTTTTTGCCTTTCTAAATGATGTCCACTGCAGTTTTTACAGAAAGTATTTTATCTTAATTATTTTAATAGGAAAGATAGTGTATGCAGTAATTTTATATAACGTTACTTTTTAAAATTATTTTTGTTAGTTATTTTAATAGGAATAATAAGATATTACAGGTGCATATTCTATAAAGTAAGTGTGCATAAAATAAAACCATTTTCATTTTTCAAGTTAACCATCTTCCTTGCTGTTCTATAATTTTTCATCGTTAACCAGAAAATCGATCTCAGTTGATTGTACTTAGATTGTTTGAACATGCAGAGATGACAGAAGCTGTCCTATGTATCATGCTCAACTCTCTTCTAAATGGGGTCACCGGAAAAAGCATTGGATGTAACAGTGATTTATCACTGAAAGTAAAAGTCAAATGGCGAGAGGCTACTTTTAAACACCAAAAATTATAGAGAACTATGTGAATTAAGGTTTCTCTGCATAAAATGAGGAAATGAACAAGATAATCACATCACATTAAACATTAAAATGTTACAGTTCTACATAGAGAGCTATAAGAAATGAGAAATAGCCTATTGAGTGAAAAAGTAAATTAATTCATTAAAGCAGCACAATATGAAACATCCTAAGTTCTTATATAGAAGTGTTTTGTTTTTTTAATTTTCTGGTATATCAGTCAGTTGGGGAAATGACAAAATAGTCAACATAACCTTTTGTGAATTGTTGACTGCTTAGAAATGCAACTGGATAAAGAAGTATGACTTTCTTAGGAAATAGATCATCTCTATGGGATTTAACTATGTATATAACCTTTGTACCTTCTGATAGAGTATTTGTCAATCATTACTTGCAGAAATGAGATATTTTAGAAATATAAAATCAAAGTACAGCATGATGGAAATTATATATTTTTATAACTGTAATGACTATATTATTCCTGACCCTTTGTACTTGAATTAATGAAGAATTTGCTCCTCAGTTCTTTGTGGAGAGTTGCCCAATTACCATTAAGAATATTATAAAACAAATTCAACCATTACAATACAAGTTTTGTTATTTTTGCCCAAGATTACTGGATTTTTTTTTACGTTTTTCAATTTTAGTTTCCCACTTACATTATTCCATTTCATGCCTTCAAGGTAGAAAAACAACGGTCTCAGCTTTCATGGATAATCTTCTGTCTTTAAAAAAAGCATGTATTCCTTTGTCTTAAAGAAAAACAACAGAAATTAATGGAGAATCCCAGCACAGCTAAATCCATATTCAATCAGTGCTACATCAGTATCCAAAAGCAAAGTTCTGAATGTCCTAAAATTTTTTACTGATAAGCGCCATGAGCAAAATAAGTAATGCATTAAAGAGAAATCCCATTGTTTGTTTAAGATGTTGATTTTCTTCCCTTTGTAGGATAAGGACTCGGGAGAGACCAGCATGCTGAAAAGAACTGTGTTTTCACACATGCACCAAACAACCCACTTTGATGGATTTGACTGCCCCTCTGAGCTTCAGCACAAACAAGAACTCTTTCCAATGTGGCGCTGGCCAATTAAAATTGCTGCTGTCATATCATCTCTGACTTTCCTTTACACTCTCCTGAGGGAAATAATTCACCCTTTTGTAACTTCCCACCAACAGTATTTTTATAAAATTCCAATCCTGGTCATCAACAAAGTCTTGCCAATGGTGTCCATCACCCTCTTGGCGCTAGTCTATTTGCCGGGGGTCATAGCAGCCATTGTACAGCTTCATAACGGAACCAAATATAAGAAATTTCCACATTGGTTGGATAGATGGATGTTAACAAGAAAACAATTGGGGCTTCTCAGTTTCTTTTTTGCTGTGCTGCATGCAATTTATAGTCTATCCTATCCAATGAGGCGATCCTACAGATACAAGTTGCTCAACTGGGCGTATCAACAGGTAGGGTGACGATGTTGACAGTACCACTAAACTAAAAAGTCTAAATCATCTAACAAATCAACGCTTTCTTATTTTAATATCAATACCCCAAACCTCTTTTGAAATGCTGTGTCGGGAATGTAATCTGCATTTTTCAATGTTTTATTATAACGTTTCATTGGAGCTTGGTTATATATAGTTTCACACGGAGGAATTTTTTTTTATGTTGAAAATAGTAAACTATAACTTTAACAACTTAAACGCATATTTTGTTCATGGACAGGGCCACACAGCAACCTTCTACCACCCTCACGAGATTACTTTTTTAATGCTAATTGTTCTTATTTACCACACAAGCATGCACGTTACAATCCTAACTAGCAAGTAACTATTATATGAATTAGCAAAACAGATTTATGTAAATGCTGCATTCAAGGAAAGAGATTGAGCGCTCCTATGTCGTTTGTCATAGAAGAATGCACAAACAAAGTCACAAATTCGTGGAGGCTCCTAGTTATCAGGCCCTCCATCGTGGACAGAGGGAATGTAGAAGGCGATTCATCTGCCGGAAACAGATGTTGTTTGCATTCCTTCTTTCCCCTTTTCACCCTCTGGTAGGTCCAACAAAATAAAGAAGATGCCTGGATTGAGCATGATGTTTGGAGAATGGAAATGTATGTGTCTCTGGGAATTGTGGCACTTGGAATACTGGCTCTGTTAGCTGTGACATCCATTCCATCCGTGAGCGATTCTTTGACATGGAGAGAATTTCACTATATTCAGGTAAATTATATATCAAATAACTCTGGTCCCTCAGAGAGGCAAATCTTTTCTGTGCTTAGAATACCCTCAACTATATTGACTTTGTCCCATAAAAAATAACAAATGGTTTTCCAGTAGCAAAGATCCCACACTTGTTTCAATCAAAAAGGTGCTCCCTGATAATTTTTCCTTATCACTTCTAAGTAGAAGTGTTAAGTAGACACAAATAAAGTAGACACAAATAAAAAGCATTACTCAAAACTATTTCTAACCTTTGAAACTTGTTAGACAATTTTCTGTCCACCTAATAACTCCACAGGTGATATTTTAGGAATTTAATATTCACGGTTTATTCGTTCTGCCCAAATAAAAATATTCTTTTGCCTGCCCCCTGATTTTACTTACGCCTTTTAAGTTACACAACTTGGTACTACCTTTAAAAAAGCATCTCTCATTGAAATTTGGAGTTTTAATTACCAAAGGCATTCTAATATCTAATTTTATTTTTTTTTTAAGATTTTATTTATGTAAGAGAGAGAGAGATTGAGGGGGGGAGGGTCAGAGGAGAAGCAGACTCCCCACTGAGCAGGGAGCCCAATGGGGGACTCAATCCTGGGACTCCAGGATCATGACCTGAGCCGAAGGCAGTCACTTAACCAACTGAGCCACCCAGGTGCCCAACTAATATCTAATTTTAAAGACTGCTTTTTCCAACTTACATTTTATGTAGCTTACTGACTTGAAGTTTCTCAATATTCTTGGAATTCAAGATTATCTCGGACTTACGGAGGTTCATCTCCTAGTGGTAGATTACACCATAAGAAGAGCAGTGTGCCAGAACTCACGGGAAATCCGTGTCTGACAGGATGCAAAGGATGAATTTAGTTTAATCGTAAGCACTGCTGAGATTTTTTTAAAGTACGTAGTTTAGCTTCTATGGGTGCTCATTTTTGGAAATTCCCACAAAGTCAGACATTTCCCCACTATCCCTTTTACATGTTTATACATACACTCCTACAGAAACTTTACCAGAACATCTGATTAGGCAGGAAAATATGTCTCCATCTGAATTATTACAATGGAGCTTAGAAATGGTGCCACATTTTCCAAGCACAATATTTGCTGATTGTGTAGGCTTAGCTTGATAGCCATTAGAGTTCTCTGTTCCTCATTAAATACCTTGTTTTTACATTTGCTCTTCCTGTCACACATATGCTGAGCACCACTTTTTACGTTTAATTAGGAATCCAAGCACTGCATCTTGACTACCCAGCCCATTCTACTGTGTACACAAGACCTAATCCATGATAAGTATACAGTACACATTTGGTAAAATTAATCTTCAACCAATCACATATATTTTTCAATTAATAACCTAGAAACTTTCCATTTACAATCCGAGAATTAGTTATTCTATGATTTACCTTGGAGATTGATATTTGAAAATATAAACTTAGCTTTTGATTGTATTCATTGGGGCTTAAGAGTGCTTACTGCTGAATAATTGTGAGTTGGATTCATTCTGGCAGGCTAATGACCATTTCCAGTAAAGCGAATAGAAGTCAAAACTTATCTAGAAGAGCTATTGTCAGAATGCCATAAAATTACATAGGTGAACAACTATTTTTAAGCAACTTTTTCTGGATAGTGCCAAGTATCCCAATACAAGTTGAAATTTTTCTTCACATCTTCATATCTCTATGTAAACAGTGGAAATAGTTGTTGGCATTTTTCCACTTTATCAGGATGTTTGATTTTTTTTTTAATTTTTATTTTATTTTTTTAAGACTTTATTTATTTGACAGAGAGAGAGACAGCGAGAGAGGGAACACAAGCAGGGGGAGTGGGAGAGGGAGAAGCAGGCTTCCCGCAGAGCCGGGAGCCGATGTGGGGCTCGATCCCAGGACCCTGGGATCATGACCTGAGCCGAAGGCAGACGCTTAACGACTGAGCCACCCAGGCGACCCTGAATGTTTGATTTTTAACATGGGCCACACTCATTCACCTTAGTATTCATGTACCAAAATCAGAATCAGTTACTCTGGTTGCTTTCATAATTGATAAAGATCACGGATATCAAATTGATTTTTGCACTAATCGTCAGTCAACCTATTAATATTTACTGAGCACCTAAAATGCATGAATCATTGTGTTAATTCTGCAGGGAATCTGTGATGAGTCAAAGTCCCCGATTGTAGATGTCTCTTGATAGGCAGAATGAAGGCAAATGCTCAAGAGACAAAGCACCAGACAGATGAACAAAGTATGGAGAGACATCATCATCAGACAGATAAACAAAGTATGGAGAGAAAAGAAAGATGGTGTTATTGATTAGCTGAGGTTGAAAGGAGAATGATTGTGAATTTTCTCAACTTAAATCACCTGTGGACAAAACATTACCCAAAGTAAGGGGGTGAGGTGGGGATGTGTGAGGAGAATGGAAAGATGTGAGTGGGCATTGTTGAGAAATATAATAGGGAAACGATTACAGATGAATGAAGGAGTTTCCAAGCAACAGAACAGATGAGGTAGGATGGAATAAACTCTTACTGAACCAATCCCACCATTTTTTTTTCTTTTGCAGAGCAAGCTAGGAATTGTTTCCCTTCTTCTGGGCACAATACATGCATTGATTTTTGCCTGGAATAAATGGGTAGATATAAAACAATTTGTGTGGTACACACCTCCAACTTTTATGATAGCTGTCTTCCTTCCGATTGTTGTCCTGTTCTGCAAAGCCATACTGTGCCTGCCATGCTTGAGGAAGAAGATACTGAAGATTAGACATGGTTGGGAAGATGTCACCAAAATTAATAAAACTGACATATCTTCCCAGTTGTAGAATCACCGTTTACACACATTTTTGTTCAATTGATATATTTTACCATAAATGTTTCAGATTTGTATTTGTTTAATAAAGTGACCACTTGAGGGTCTTAATGTATCTCTTTGTTGATGAATCCTGAGTTTGAAGTATGTGTAGTTCTCTGTAGATTTGATTCAAAGCAATAAATAAAGCAATCTTGAGCACATTCTCTATGTTCAATAGAACTAAGCATAACAAAACAATCACATCTGATTTGTCAGACTGTGCAGCATTATAAATAATAAAAGGCCTTGCAGTCCCAGTCCCTACAACTCATTAAAAGATATCATGAGCCATGAAAAAATATATTATCTGAATCTACCATGAAGTATATCCAGTATTTATGATTGTTGTTAAAGATGGGTTTCATTTTCCTGTAACTGGGTGTTATTCATGAAACACCGATTGCAAGAAACACACAGGTTGTGTCTACACAAGCAAAGCAACAGAATAACATCAGATATATCTCCAGGCAAAATAAAACTCAAGCTTTCCAGGAGAAAAAGTAAATTCACTTTTCTCTATATGAGTTACATAAACTCAGTTGAACATAATACACTGGTGAAAGCATACCTTGAACCAGTTCCTCAAAGAGCAAAGTATACATCGGCTGTCAGGACTCGCTAACCCAACAGACTACACTTCAGAGGTTTTTTTATAATGAGAATAACTACGAACAATATCTTTTGTATAGGTAAACCATTTATTATGATTTAGAATAATAGAGCTAATGCTAATGATACAAATTAGGAAAAACAGTATATTCACTGAGTGTTCATTTTTTTTTTTTAATTTTTTATTCTGTTAAAAAAGGACAATTCTTTTGGCGCCTGGGTGGTTCAGTTAGTTAAGCTTCCAACTCTTGACTTCGGCTCAGGGTCGTGAGATCATGGAAACTGCTTAAGATTCTCTCTCCCTCTCTCTCTGCCACCGCCCCCCCCCCC